>NW_024884722.1:25423171-25961560 GCF_019232065.1 Centrocercus urophasianus
CCCCCCCCCCCCCCGGCTATTCACTGTGCAAAATACATCATTCAATATGCACTATATTTTAATGTAATCCTTAAAACTTGGCTCTCGAGAGTAGGAGGAAATAAAAAAAGCTAATTGCTGGGAAGTAGCACACAGCAATCCTACAGCCATATAATTTTTTGGCAAAAATGTGATATGAATTTGGCTCTCCCACAATGTTAATAAATGTCACCACACAGACCATGAATTAGTTTGAAAGAGGCTTCTCCCAGTTTATCCTGTTAGAGCTGTTCCACTATGTAAGCTGAATGTTTATTGCAGCAAGAATTTCAACAACAGTTTTGCAGATGAGAACCAAAACACAACTACTACTTCTCAACAGATGTGATTATGTAATCCGTAACAGCCACATTCTTCATTAATGCTTAAGTTGAAATGAATCAGAATCAGTTAAGCTACCATTCCTGGTCAGCTCTGGAACAATTTATGTTTCTGTAAGGATCTGAAATATCCTGCAGCACTTTTTCTATTGTACTGATTAATGCAATTTCAAAGTATGACTAAAGAAATCAGAAACTTACATGATTGATTTTTTTGTTGTCTGCAGACAACACTTTGAAGAGCTACAACACAACAATACCATTTAAACAAGTAAATTAATTTCTACTAAGTAACTGCAACAAGTGTAGCCAAGCAAGTCATCATTTCAACTGAAGTGGGAGTTTCTGGTTTCCTTCCCCTTTGCCATTGAGAGGATACAAAGGATGTACAGATAATTCCTTTTCTTTAGACAATTAATACTTGGCTCACCTCAGTTACAGACACTGGAAATATCTCTATGCTAAATTCCAATCAGATCTGTAACCATAAAGTGAACAGGTATCCAATCTCCTTTGTACTATTCAGTTGCAATTAATCATGGTATGTTTCAGTATTACATATGCTTTCCCCTCTGCACCCTGCAAATTTCATAGCCTGTTTATCTTGCTTACTTTTTTGTCTGTCTCTCCAGGGAGGTATTGTTTGTTTTAAATTTTTTTCTGGCATTTCTCTCTGATGAGAAAAAAAAAAATTGCATCTATAAAAGCTTTTATGAGATATTCTGCCTATTTAATCTTACAAAATTTTCAGTGTTCCATAAAGTATATCAGCTATTGTAATGCTGTTACAAATATTTGCTATTGACCTTAGACTTTCACAGGTCTTCAGAGCTATTTAGCTGAATAAACAAAAAAAATCCATAAGTTCTATATAACCCACGGAATTTGTCATGTATTAAGTACAACATGAATGTGCAAGTGTCAATGTGGGCATGGTTTATTTGCATGTGTGTTTAAATACACTCACCAAAACCAACATTCATGCAAAATTCAGAGATGTTAAATCCCCCCTAACATTATATGCAATGTTTAATAAACTTCAGGAAGATAGACTACATATAAACAAGTACTGTAGATTATCTATATTATTACTTTTCATCCCTGTCATCTTAAGTCAGACACGTGACTGTTTCAATATTTAACCTCGTGCAGAAATTTTTCAACAGTCCCACATATTCTCAGATCTGCACTGCTGTATCTCAAAACTATTCTTACACAAGATTCCCAAAACTCAGATCTCACTGGTGTTTAGATGCAAGCCATTACTGTCAGCCAAAGACTCTGATGCATATTAAAATTTTAAGGAAGCATATACTACACTGAATGTAGTAACAAAACAAGTTATATAAGGATATTCTGTCTGCATCTTCATAATTCAGGTCAATAAAAAAATCCTTCTGCTTTCATTTCTACATTAATTTGCTATAGTGTTCTTTTTTCCTGCTTTTGCAATGTCATGAAGGTCAGTCAGTCTTAAATCTACTTACTACAAAGAATGTGGGTCCAGCAAAACATCATTTTCTGGTATGAGTTTTAACCTTCTGCTTATAGAAATAAATCACTAAGGAACAATAATTCCAAGTATCCATTTAGGATAGAAAACAAACAGCAAGCAACAGACTTAAAAAGACATAGATTCCATACAGTCAGGGCAAGGAGGAATGGATGAAATTTAACTTTCTATTATGCTAGAAAAATACTCAACTTACTGAAAATTCTACGCATTAATATTGGGATTGATGGGCACACCTGATTGATGTGAGTAATAACACAGTAATACTCACAAATAATACTTAAAATAAAAACGTGACGTTCTACAAGTTGATGAACTGATCTTAAAACAGAAAACCAAGAAAAAAATTTCTAACCAAAATGCTTTCTTAAAATTTTACCAAGCTGCTGTAGGTTTATCATGGGTGGCTGAGAAGAAGTGGAAGTACACAGTGTATCAATAACTTCTCTCCAGAGGCTTCCATTTTATCATACATTTCACAAAAGGAGAATAAAACATATTTACTCTTTAACCTGTTGAGTTGTTTATGGTGCTTACCTAAGCTTTTTCTGCTGCATTCTCTTGATTCACATGGACCAAACATGAGGCAGAAATTTAGATGCTACTTTTAACATATGCTAGCTGCTTTCACTAAACAAGAGCTTTCTTCTTTGAATAGATTAAAATCAAAGTGATATCCAACATTAAGTTCCATATATGTACACCACAGCTACAGAAATAATGTTAGCTGCTTCACCTCTGAAAGAATAGACATGTACTGGTAATAGTCCAAAATGGCACTTTTTCTGGTATTTTTCTAATTCTCTCTGACCTTAGCTTTTCTTAGATTTTCTATGCAGAAATTCAAAATAGATTTTCAATTCCATCTGCACAGAAAGATCCTGAGCTAAGATTATTTCCTCTTATTAGTATCATCCATGGTTGTTTACCATGTGTGTTGGTAAGAATGCCTCAAGTACCGCTCAGCACATCTGTTTTGCTTCCATACAGAGGATCTCAGAGTCAACATCTCTCATGTATGGAACTTATGTAGTTTAACATTTCAAAGCATCCTACTTTATTTTTTGAACAGAAAATGCTTGAGAGCATGAAACTAGACGGAATCAAGTGATCATACTTTCTCCTTTCTTGAGAAAATAGTTATTTGCTTTATAATTTCCTCTGATAAAATTAATTGTAACTGTGTCTGTGTGTGAGAATATTCTTTATACAATAGAAGAGAGCCACAACATCATCAAAATTCACTCCATACTTAAAAGATGTATGTTCAAAATTCCCATTAGCTTCCTTGAGACAGGCCTCTCTTTCCATGTGTTTTTCAAACAGGCTGTATTGTAATCATGCGGAAGAAAAAAACTTTTTATCAACAGCTACTCATGCATTACAGACTGGTAGGTTCTTCTATGCCCTATTCTGCTGTCCCTTCTCCTCTTCTTCCAGACTAAAAAACTAAGAAGTGCGAGTCAGATGACTCGTGTTTTGAAATCAGTTATGTATTACACTTTAAGTACCCGCATCCCTTGGACACATCCTCTAAGACTGGCTTGGTAGAGAAACTCTGGATGTCATCAGCCAAGTAACAGATGGAGATAAGAACTGCTACTTTGGGTGTAGATGAGAGCGTATTAGTAAGCACTTCAGTACACAGAGCAAGCCACACCTGAACTCCAGCAGGCCAACCCCAAAGCTCGTTACATGAATTTTGCAAGAAAAAGGGCAAAATCTCAGGAAACATGTGCCATTAGGGAAGTAGAAAACTGCAAATGAGTATGCAAAAAAACCAACCAAACAAAAAAACAGCAGAAGATTAGAATTGGAAGGTAGAATAGAAAGAGATTATGTACGCGACTAAAGACTCAGTCTACTCCAAACTCATAAGTAACAGACTGCCTGGTGTATGAACACAGTTAACTATCATTTCCTGTGAACCAATGCTTACTTCTGACAAAGCATAAACCCTACATACAGACAAAATCCTGTTAAAAGAACACCACCAAGCTGATTTCAGTAACAACAGCCTTTGGAGTGAAGAACTACAAACAAGCCTATCATTTTTCAGAACATCTATAAAATAAAGTTCTATGGGATTCTTAGCATGCTGTGTATTGAAGATTATATCTCAGAGAAAGTGAAGGTTGTAAAGCTTTTTTTTTTTTTTTTTTCTAGCATTAAGATGCACAGCGTCACTTCCAGAAATACAGTCCTCAAGCATGTGATGAAAGTGATGAATTCCGCCAACAGAAACATTGGGCATACAAACATAAGGAAAAAAAACGTTAGTAAGTAATCTGAAAGATGACGTTTGTCCTTATTAAGCTTTTGCAAAACAAAATTCTAAAACTCACAATCTATTTGTGTGTTGTTTTGCAACAAAATAAAGGTGTGAAACCAGTGCAGCAGATGCTTCGTAATGTAGTGTTTGCCTGCAGAACACATACAGGGAAAACACCTTCCCTCTGCTCTGGTCAATAGCTATTCCAGAACAGCCTTCAAAAGTAATAATGTTGTTCTTTCCACTTCTCAGAACTTGCTTTGAAAAGACCTTGTTTTCTTTGCTTCTTATTGAGTGCACATTCGTTCTTCATTAGCAAAATATCTACCCTTCTGATTCGGTGAGGCACTCCCCACAAAGGAATTAAAGGAAATGCATGTCAACTTCATGGAAATCAACTGAGGAACTTCTTTATAAACTAAGCATTTGTGCAAACATTATCTTAAACGAAAATTGGCATTATCCAGTATATTCATATTACCATGCATCATGATCTAAAGACTTTTTACTATATGAGTTTATTTGGGGAATGTTTTTGCTTTCTCTGGTTTTTTTTTTATATTTAGAATGTGAGGGTATTTTTTGTTTTGTTGTGTTTTTTTTGTGTTTGTTTTTTTTTTTTTTTTTTTTTAAAAAGAATAGTACTTTATACAGCTTTCTCAAAAGTATTCCGAAAGTATTCCCTTGAGATTGTGATCCTCAGATGGTCATGCATCTGTTCTGCTGTAAACACTAGGCTTTGTGGGAATGAATACACACCTTCCTTCCAGAATCACAGGCTTTTTATTACTGAGATAAATATACTTCTAGAAGGATACTGCACAGAGGTTTGTGAAGGCTTTTTCTGCGAGATGATAGCCTCTCTGCACAATGATAGCAACACATTCCTGTGACATCAGTTTTCACAAATCATGCAAGGATTATGCACAATTGTTATCCATAAATTTGATGCCCAAGAATTCCATAACAAACTGACAGCATCTGAATTACTTCTTACTATATTTTGTTATGATTTGTATTAGTTTAAGATATATTATTCCATTTGCTGCACTAATAGTAAAAACACATATTGCCTGTCGGTAAATTAGGATCTAGCAGATTGGAAGTGTTCTAGAGCTTTTTAGCCCTATCCCCGCGACATATCACATTTGCAATGGCTTTTTGATTCATTTATGTGTGTTGCATGCTGTTGAAAAGTAGATTCTTGGACCATGGTGGGTGGAAATCTATACAAAAGTTTACAGAAATTGTAAATATTCTTAGTCTTTACTCAGATGAGGTCTTTTAAACAAAAGAGGCTATGGATGCATACAGAGGACAATGCATTATGCTTTTAAGAAGCTTCCTTAAACACAGCTACTATCTGTTACAAACCTAAGAGTGCTGAGCAATACAAAAGTAAGCGCAGAACACAATCTAACAGAACAATGACTTGCTGTGTTTTTTTTTTTGTTGTTGTTTTACTTTATTTTACTAGAGTTAGCAATAACAATTAGCTTTTTCGCTATCATCATAGTTGGTCATCCTATAGGATTATAGGAATCCTATAGGTCATCCTATAGGATGACCAACTGTCTACTCCTACGTTCAGTATGAAAAGATGAAAATTCACCATGGTGAAAACAGGAAAAGTACTTTTTGGACATATTTCATTCTATTAAGTCATTCTGTAATTCATGAATCCAAGCTTCACTAGACTCAAAGTCACTCAATTATGTTCATCTCTTGATCTCAAATATGTAAATGATCCAACATCTACTGGTTCCCAAAGATATTTGAAGTATTTTAGACAACTTTTTAAGTTAAATGTTCAGAAAAAACAGTAAAATATCATGAAATGCAAATGATAAGGGTTGTAAGCAGGAAAGAATTCAAGTAACCAAGTGGTTTGCATACAATCTACTTTTTCTTCAAACTGGGAATACAACTCCATCTAAGCAGAGTTTGAAGGAAGACTGTGTGTATTTTGTCTTAAAATGCTACTTAAAAATATTACTGTTTCATTCAGTAATGCAGTTAACTTGTTTAAAAAGCATGGTATTTTTGATTCCTCTTCAGCTTAAGAGGCTCAACTATCAGACCCTCCTCAAAATATTCACAGTTGATTTTAACCGTACCTTTTCCTTTGTTTACATTCTTGATAAATTCCAACTACAATGTACACTGCTCCTGACTGTACTCTGATTTTAGGCTGTTTATTCCATTTGTCATGACTTTTTTTTTTAATTAAAAATAAGTCTTTCAGCCTGTTCTCCTGTTCCTACCAGCCACAAGGTTATGTCAAATATTTTCTACCCCACTACTCTTATAAAGGTACAAACATCCTTCCTCTTACCTATAACTCTATTTTCTAGTAAAACAAACTTAAGATTTCTTGACCTTGTTCTCTTTTCTAGATCACAGTCCAGTTTCCCAACAGACAACGTGAGAGAAGGCCTGAGGGGCAGTCCTCTTAGCACTTTATTAAACATCCTCCATATCTAACACTTCATGTGCTCTAACATAACACAATCTTGCAAGTGCTTAAATTTATGAGGATTAGATTACCATAACATAACATAGCCTTGGAGCAGAGTGCTGCAATTGTGAACTCACAGAAAGTAATACACTTTTGTTACTGCTTCTTAATCAGACGAATTACTTTCCATTTTGAACACCAAACTGTGAATGTTACTTGCCCTGCTTCCAGACAGTTCTAGGACCAGTTTCACTTCTGTTTTCATTATGTGCAAATCAAAACAATTTGCTTTTTTCTCAGATGTTTTTGTCATACAATAACCTCAGCACTAATCTTTGATAAATTCTATACAGTGTCCAGACTGAAAGAAAAACCTTCAACTCTGTAAGATGAGCAGAGAGAAATGATAAAAGAAATGAAATAAAAACCAAAGCAAACCTATGTCAAATAATGGAATTGATGAATGAATGGATCTAGCAAAATTCCACAGGAAAGAAGAACCAGCTAATGAACTGAATTCAGGTTGCAACTAGATATGGCATTAGACAGCTGACAACTCCTAATTCTTCACAAAACACTGTTCTCTACAGAATGTGGGGAAAAAAAACAAACATAAAACAGCAACAACAACAAAACCAACAATAAATAAAACTATAGAATGCCTTTACTGATTGTACTAAATTCCATAACTATTCTAAAATCAAGACTCTTAACAGTTAAATACTGACACCCCACTGCCCTCTAGCAAGTGGAGGAAAACTGTCAAGTGAATGCATTTAACTGTTTCCTATGTGGGTTTGAGCCACTCTATAAAACATGTGCATTCATCCACAATCAAGACTTCATATTTTTACTTAGTAGTTTTACTAACATCACTTTTGATTCATATATAGTAAAGCCATTAAATAACTTGAAATTGATGACAGCAAGCTGTTTCAGAATAAGAAACATCCAATTCATTAAAAAAAGTTACCAAAGCATAACTTGGTGCTGTCCTCTTTCTTCTTAGTCTATATGGATACATAAATGGACAGAGGAAAAAAGGCAACTGGAAAAAAATTACACAGTCTATTTCATAGCATAACTCTTCAGTATTAAGCTATGAAGAAGCATCAACCTCCAAATGAGCCAAACTCATAAACCCCAAATAGATGAAACCACTTTTCATAAGCATGTAACACTCAAGTTTTTTTTTCAAAGTAGACTTAAGGAATTAAATCTTTATGCTAGAAATTCTTATTTCTGTCAAGAGATGTTGTTTAAACTATGTAAATACAGACTAGTTAACCTAGCTTCTAAAGCCATCAAGTTCTCCTACACAAAACACATTATAGTTTAATTGAAATGTAAGATATTGAACTCGATTTCTTGCCTCTTCAAAGTATTGGCCACACTATCAGTTTGGAAAAGTAGAAGATCTGCTGATACAATTGTCAGCAAGAACATCCCTAGTCCAATTGTGTGCATGGGAAATTGCAGTAAAAACGCTGAGCATGTGATACTCCATCACTCCTTACTACTGTTAAAATTAAATACTTTCAACTAGTGAACATCACAGAATGCATGCTTCTGAATACTGCTTAATAACAATCTATATATTTTAGCATACTTTTTTTGACCCCAGTATCTTTTGATAGCACCTCTGTGTTTTTTCTCTGAATATGTTAAATTAAAGGAGAAAGAAAATAGGAACAGTCCTGTGACAATAAGTAACCACCTCAAATGCAGGTGTGGTATCAAAAGACAGTGCTCTGTTCCTTCATTCTTTCTCACCATCAACAAATCCCATGACAGAATGAGAGATACCACACCACTAATTGTTTTCAGAAAGAATTCCGTAGAGTCTTTTTTTTTTTTTCTCCAATAACTGCTTGTCATTGCACTGCTTGCATTTTTTAATAGGTTTATAGCAATCACTGGTAATATTGTGCAAGCAGGCCTCTTGAAAACTGACTTCTGAATTAACTTATAATCATTAAGAAATAATTACTCAGTTTAAAAATTCAGAAATAATTTGTAAACAAAATCGTGGCTTTTTTTTTACCACTGTATAGAAATAAGAATGGATAAAGTAGTAAAATGGCCCTGTTGTAAAGTCATCTTGCTCAGAAGTATTGAGCGCATGTGTTCAAAATCTGTATCCCACAAGAGCAGTGAAATTCAGGAGCAGCAATCTGGCAATTTGTCATTCATCTGCAGACTCGTGAATCATTAATCTGAATTTCTGAAAAATTCTCTATTAGAAATACCTATCCCTCAGAGCCATTTATGAATTCAGAGAAAATGAGTTCAGGTTATGACTAAAAGAATGAGGATGAAGACAGATTGGAAGAACATAATAAGTTTAAAAAAAAAAAAAAACAACAGAGGAAGATGACTAAAAAAAAAAAAAGGGGGGAAAAAAACAACTTATTGGAACGAAGAACTCAACAGAATAAGAAACACTGAATAGGAAAAAACGTACAAGCTTATCAACTAAAGAAGAAACCAACCTTAGCATCCATTAACGTAACCATTCCAACAACTCTTAATACTGATTCTATGGAAACACTGTTTCGTTGCGAGGGACCCTTCGAGATACTCAGATAAAGAAAAATGAAAACATGGTGTTAGCCTCAGTCAACCGTGCGCAAACATTTAACTCAATGACCAAAGTTAACACAGCTTTGCAATCTAAGAACCGTCCTAATAAAAGCAGATAGGCTAACACAGTGCTTAACTCTCCTCAAGAATTCCCCTTCAATTACCTCTTGCTCTCCCTGAAGAGATTTCAGCTGTAATTGTAATTGTAACTGAAGGGAGAGCAAGAGATTTCTTGCTCTCCCTTCTTCATTTCAGCTGCATTTCTTACAGTTTACCACACTCTCTCCAGAACAAAATATCCCTTAGAGAAAAACATTAATGATATTAAAACGCATTAATGATTCCAAACGACTAATTAGTACTATTACTTCAGCAACTGTTGTGGTAGCAGGTTCCATAAATGAAACAACCATCTCATATTTCATAGAATCATAGAATCACCAAGGTTGGAAAAGACCTAAAAGATCATCCAGTCCAACCATTCACCTGTTACCAATAGCTCCGACTAAACCATGTCCCTCAATACAACATCATTTCATAAAACATCATTTCATAAAAATACCTCAAACTCAAGCTTTCTGAATTAGGACACTAAATAAAACAATGCAAGTTTTTGAAAATACTATGCTCCCTCAAATATAAGGAAAGATTTAAAAAAAAAAATGGGGATACAGAACAAAGATTTAAAAGAGATTTTTCTAAGTAAAAGAAGAGAACAGATATTAACTGTGAGCGCCAGTCTAACCTCTGAGCCATAATCCTTCACCTTGGTTAAATCTGAAGAGATGGCTGTATAAAGACTTGAAAGAACAACTTTCATTTAAAATCAATTTGTTTCTATTAATAATTATTAGGGACTAGGTACTAACAAAGACAGCAGCTGTTTGTGTGCGCTATTAAGTCTCAAATTTGCAAGTATCATTTTGATAACAAGTAAAAGTTTTCTTCTTTTTACTTCATGTTTTTGAAAGCTTTAATCATTTAGATCTGGAATTGTTTCTTTATCACTTACATTTCCCCAGCTCAGATCAGCCTTGATTTCAGACACTGGAACACAATTTAATTATTATTAAGGGCGTTTTCAAATGAACATAATTACTTTTTGATCCAAAATAATCAGATATAGTCATTTCCTTCTAAGTAATCTGTAATGGCTTCTGATGTGCTCTTCTGGCAGCTAAAGTCTGAAATTATATTTTTTTCTCCCACCTAATTAGACAGGAATTTTGTAGCTTTGTTCCCTATTGCTAAAATCTGTAAAAATATTATATTTAAATAAAATCACTTCCATGCTGATTTGCAGGTTAGCATCTGAAAACTGGGATTTTGCCTACCAAACCTCAACCAGGCTATTGGGGTACCAAACAAACATCAAATATTAAGCAATGGAAATTACCAGGTAACTTTGTAACAAAAGACAAACAAAAAAAAAAAACAAAAAAAAAAAACCAACAAACCAAGATTCAGAGTGACGACCACTTTCCTACTTTCTAGGTATCATTTACTTTTTCTGATTAGTCATTACAACCACTTTTTACTGTATGATTTTTTTTTTTTTATTTTGATTTCATGCCAACATTCCCAAGAATCAACGTATCACTGTGGATTGCCCAATAAATTTATCAGCAATATTTCATCCTCTGCAACCCTCCCTTCCCTCTGATTTAAAATGAATATCCTTTGCAATAACTGTTCAAACTCTAAGTTACATTTATGTAACTTGAATTCAGTTTGCCATTATACAAATAGCGTTTGTAGTCACTAATTGCCCTTAAGAAGGCAATCAATCATTTTCATAAGAAAGGCCAATTCACCTGACATCATATTGACTTGCTTGTTTGATTTTAGTTACATATTTATAACAAGTTTTGTTTCCTCTGATAATGTCAACCACTGACTTGGTAGGTACTGTGGTTCCCTTTTGATGTCTTCTTTGATGGCCTCCGAGTTCAGCTAATTACAACTTTGTAAGATATTATTCTGTTAACGTCTGTGTCTCAAAGCTTGCTGGGGACACAGATGGACTTGTTCAAGTCCCGAGCAAGGACTGTGAAATCCTTTGTCTGAAGGACACAGATGAACAAGTGCAGGCAAGTCCTGGGCAAAGGTTGTGAGATCCTTTGTCTGGGGGACGCAGATGGACAAGGCCAGGGGCAACAAGAGCGAGATGAGCTGCAGCTAAATAGCTGTGAAGTGCTCCTTTGTGTGGACTTATCTCAGGATGATGGCCATCTCAGGGGGTACTCAGTGACTCTTGCTCAAGGCCCATCCTTGTCACGCAGGCAGGAGAACAAGGAGGATAAAAGAGCAACTGAAAACCATGAGGATAGGTTTCTGGCAGCAGATTCCTCATGAAGAAGAACGGTGGTTTCTGGCAGCAGATTCCTCGTGAAGTGACTCCTGCATGCTGTCAAACTCTCCTGTGCCTGCTGCCTGAGCGCTGCTGCAGCTTCAATGATTGGCTCCTCGACTTCTTCATCCACCTGCTTGCTGCCCAAGGCCAGCCAGGCTTCTGCTTCTCGCCCCCTCCCCTGCTGCGTCTGCCTGGGACCTTCAAACACTGTGCAACGGGACCGCTGCTGGATCCTGCTGGTGACTATCCCTGCCCTACACAACTCCTTTTCCATCTTTCCTATCGCCCTCCTTCCCTTCCCCATCTCCCTGGTTAGGTTTGGTAATAAACTGGATGGAACAACATATGAACCGTTGTTTCTTAATCTCACGCCGGGTATACAGATATTAAAAGAACCTCATCTCCCTCCTGTAAATTGGAGCGAGACAAACTTATCTAAATCTATGGTTTTTTAGAAAGCATATTGACAGATCCCATTTTCAGAGTTCATTGTCTCATAGTAAACAAAATACTGACTTATGAACGTTGTTTAATGGAAGTATCTTTCAGTAGAGTTGTCTCAAAGATTAATAATCCAAAACTACAGAACACTTATAAAGTGATTGTTTTTCTTCCCTTGGTGGGATATTTTTTCCTTTACCAGATTTTACTTCTATGACCAAAGTAACCATTAAAATCCTTCTTTCCTATAGTTTTCTTTCCACATATTTTGCAGCAATTCTAAAGATATTTGTCACCAACATAAAACATACCTTTCTCATCAATGTAAAACATTCACAACTCTACACATTACTAGGTCTAAATAGGCTCCATTTTAACACCAGTTAATTAGCCATACTGTTCCAACATTTTAACGTGCTTACTACAAGCTTGGGCACAGTTGCAAGTACTCGATTTGAGGATAAAGAGGTAGTCAAAACAATCCAAATCTAAAGACTGGGTTAAAAAGTATGCCTTCAAACCAATGCACTATGTCTCTCAATATTCACTACATTGATCACACCACTGCATGAGAGTTGTACCAAAATCCTCTCTGAAAACAGATTTTCCTTGATTTTTTCAACTCCTTTCACAATACTTAAGTGGTAGAGCAGCTTACGCTAATTCCCACAGTTTTACTACTGGTGACATTCTATTCAGTATACACCACAACACTACAAACTTCGTTAAGTTCCAGCAAAAGCTTGTTCTTTTGTCATATTGTTCTTTTCAGTAATATGCGAAAGCTTGCATATTAGTGCTTCCTGGTAATGCCTTCTTAAAATTCTAGCTCTCTATCAGTTGTCAGCCTCTTCTGCACTATAGCTAGAGGTTAGTAAGAGGAATGTTATTTTCTCTCCTAGTTATACAACTATGCAGTATCCCTCCAAGATTTTTTATAAGAAATATAAATTGCAAGCCTTTTTGTGTAGGTGGTTGAGGTGTCTTCTGGACTATGCAAACTCTGAGTTAAAAAGTTGATTCATGCATACCCTTGGGCTCAATTTCTAACTACACCATGGCACTCTATGGCCAGCTAAGGTAATACTACTTTGGAGCTCACCTTGTAATGCACCTTTCACCGTGTCTTTAATGAGACTATGACAATCAGATATATACAAGTTCCTAAAGCTTTTATACCGAAAGGTCTGACAGTATAATGAAAAATCCTCACTCCGTTTCTAGCCTTTAATTTTTTGTCCTCTAGTTGGTTTCATTACTTCAAACTCACTCTGTGACTGACTACAAATGTCATAAATTGGTTCCTAGACTGTACCCTTTGCATTGAGTTTACACATACTCTGATCATTGCAGGTCCTTTTTTTGTTCACATTTTTAACAGTTGCACAACAGAGCCCTGCCAAAATGCTTCATTTCATTTAACCTATTTCCCAATGTGTGATGATAACATTTCAGAACTCATTATAACTCTATTTTCCTTAAAAGACAATGCCAGTTATTAAAAAATCCCTCCCAGTACCACCACATAGATAAGAACTCTAGAATGACAGTGCAGAAAGCAAAATAACATATTTCTAACTCAGAGGAGACAAGGTTAAAAATGAAAAAGAAATAATGAAAAGTAAATATGCTATGATCCATCAGAATTGGCTGTAGTGATTACAAGGAAATTAAATAAATACTAAGTAATTAAAAGCTGTAATTTCTCCTTCACAGTCCGCACTATCTTACATACTAAGAATAAATGGCAATATTGTATATTTGCAAGTCAAATTTATTTAAAGTGACAGAGACAAGAAACTAATCCTTATACAAGGAAATTTCCAAATAGAAACGTTCAGGTATAGAAGATGAATGTAAAAGTGGAAATATTTTTTCACTGCATTTTTGGATTTTATACATATCTGTGGGACACAGAAATGAGAAAACGAATGAGAAAGCACATGCACATTTGTGACAGTGAGCAAAAGCACACGTGCATGAGAGAAACACACCCCACAACACAGAAAAGATAAGGGGAGCATTTATTAAACACTGTCTACAACAAATTTTATCTCGCAAGTGTGTGAATCAGGTAGGTTGATCACAGTGACAAAAAGACCACCTTGTTTTAGCACTACTTTAGATTTTAGTAGCTGGTCAGTTAAAGCAGCTAGGAAAAGAAAGCCATGGTACATGAGCCCAATAAAAAACAAACAACAAAAAAAGTCACTGGGAGAGTCAGACCCTACATCACTGACAAGACTCCTGTTATAGGACTATATAAAAACATGAAAGACTAGGCAAGAACCATTTAACCTTCAGAGAGAAAACTTATTCAATAGTTCATCTATAAAAATTGCAGTCTGTAGTAAGGTTTTAGAAGCCAACTATTCCTCCTCTCTTCAGTATTAAATACAGCTGCAACAGCACTTCCTCCTCTCTTGCAATGCAACAAATACAGTCTATATAGTAATTACAGAAGATTTGAATGACAGTAAGTTTTCTAGAACTTTGCACCTATTTTTTCTCCAATTATTAAAAAAGCAACTATTCATAATCGCATTCATAACCCCATTAAACATAAAATTCCACAAAGTAGACCAAAGAACTGGCTACCAACCACGTTGTTTACTAAACAAAGGTTGTAATTCACTGTGCAGTGTAGAGCAGGCTAGCAATGCCATGCTTCATGCACTCTGGGATATAGTTGGCCTTCCTGGCAGTCTGGACTGTTGACTCAACGTTCAATTTGCCGTCATCCAAGAACCCCAAATCTCTTTCAGTGAGGCTGCTCTTCAGCATCTCATGCCCTTGGTCCTGTTCCCACAAACTTGAAACAGGATCAGCAATGAGCTGATGTCAAGTGCTTTTGAAATTAGAATCCAACTTGTTTGAGTTGGAAGGGATCTTTAAAGATCACCTAGACCAGCTTCCCTGCAATAGCAAAGGACATTGGCATCCAGATCAGGTTGCTCTGAGCCCTGCCCAGCCTGACATCAAATGCCTCCACGAACGGGGTATCCATACTACCTTTCTGGGTGACCTTTGCTTCACTACGCTTACTGTGAAAGTTTCTTCCTTGAATCCAATCTAAATCTCCCTCTTTTAGTTTGGAACCATATCTCCTTGTCCTGTCATAACATATCCTGCTAAAGAGTTCGCCCTTTTCTTTCTTTCAGGCCAACTATACTTATGATGGCATTAATTCCATGTGCCTAGAAGGACTTAATATCCAGCCCCAGCCAGTTCACTACTAATATTCCTGTTAAAAGGATGCTCCAAATTAGGCCGAAGCATCTGTTTTCTACATTTCACATTTCTTATATATAAAGTTTTATATAAAAGTCTGTCTTGATTAACCCTTCTTTCTTTCAAATTATATACCAGAGCAAAATTGTAGAAAACAAATTAAACACAGCCAGGCAGATCCAACCACATTTTTGCCCATCTGAAGCACACAACAATCAAGGATGCAGAGCTAGAACCTCAGGACATAAAAGCAAATTACCTGTAGATATATGCATGAACTGCTACACTCTGAGAAGCTGAAGTGACATTATTTAAAAACTTTTTTTTGGCTAGAAAAAAAAGAACGGATGAGGTCCTTGGGACATAACCTAAAACACATTTGAAATGTAAAATTTTATAATGTCATTATTACAGTTTCTAGCAAGATTCTTAACTGATCCCATCTTCTGATCCTCTCTCAGAAAAATCTGACTCCCACAGTGCTTTGAAAAATTAACTGCTTTCTTGATAGATGATTCTTTTTCTTTTATTATTTAGCTATTGATCATCTATTTTTAACTGCCTTGCTATTTGTCTGTCTTAGTGTTACATACCTTTATGAACACACAAGCTAACAACTGCACTGTAGGAGGAAGCTGACATGCATTTTCCTCCCAGTTGCTATGACTTCCTTTAGAAAGGATGGCAGTGGTCACCACAAGCCAATACACCCAATCATCAACACTTTTTCAAATTTAAGAAAAATGTTTGGTAAGGTACTCTACTACAGAAACTGCATGGAAACTTCTGGATTTTTTTTATTCTAAAGTTATATATGCACAATAATTTAACTACAAAAAGTTGTATAAGCTTCAAATGCATAGTAAAATTATAGAGCACACCTATAAAGAGAATTCTATTAAATCATAAAAATATATTGGAAACAAATGAAGAATACAGAGCTCAATTTGTATGTAACCAGCTTCAAACATTTGAAAACCTCAGTGTAAGTAAAAACAATTTCTCTCCTACGTAAGAAAGATTTTGTATGCTTTATTTTTGGAAAGTCCACACTTTTACAATTTAATTCCAATGTGTAACATATCTTCTGTTGAGGAGTTCCAAATCATTGTCCTTCTTTAACCAGCACAACACTAGTAGGAAAGGTTCCTGCCAAAGGCATACAATCATGCAGCCAGAAGCTGACGGATTGATAGGCACCTCATGCAATGCCTCCTTAATTTTTACTACCTCCATAAAATGTTGCAAATTTCTGCGTTCATTTTAAGAGAACTAAGCAAAATGATTTATACCTCATGCTCCTGTACAGAAGAAGAAAGTCATATTTATGTCATTCATTAACAAAGGTAGAAACGATATGTAGTTTTCATTACTCGCAATAGTGTTTGCCTTGAAATCACAGTAATTCCAGGCTTATCTGAAGAAGTTAAACATTAGCAAAGAAGTGATCCAGCACCTGGGCTGTAGAGAGCTGGAGCTCTTCATCTTGGAGAAAAGCGGCTTCTGGGGGAACTTTATAGTTGCCTTCCTGTACCTGAAGGGAGTCTACAGGAAAGGTAGGGAAGGACTTTTTATAAGACTACATAGCAACAGGATGAGGGGTTTAAACTGGAAGAGGGTAGATTTAGACAAGATATTAAGATGAAATCCTTTATTATGAGGGTGGCAAGACACTGGAACAGATTGCCTGGAGAGGTTGTGGATGCCCCCTCCCTGGAAGCATTCAAAATCAGGCCAAAGCAACCTTGTCTAGAGGAAGGTGTCCCTGCCTATAGCAGTGGGGTTGCAAATGAATGATCTTAAAAGATCCCTTCCAACCCAAACCATTCTATGAGTCTATGATCTAGTCAGAGCACACACACTATTTGCTTTGAAATAACTCTTCTAGCAGAATAAGAGGTCTATTCTAGTAATACACAGAATAAACAAACAGTCTTCGTAATTTTATCAAAGCTGAGAGAGCATCTATACTATGTAAGTACTATGAGATAACTAGAGCATGTGTGCCTGTGTGCATACCTGTAAACACACACACAAGCAAATATTTTATTTCCTTATTACAGTTCCCCTCTTGACAGTGATAATACTCAATTCTGACTGCTTTCACATAATTTTCTGTTACACTGAATTCTGTTACATCTGAGATGCTGGATGACAGAATATAAAAATTTAAGTCATCTTTTCCCTCTATTCAGACCTGCTACCCACAGCTGAGCAACAGATTCTCTCTGGTGGCCAGCAGAACTACCACAGTCACCTGGAATCCCCAGGCTTCTTCCAAGAACAAGTTTTCGGAAGATACAGATGATGCAAGTCAGATGGCGATCCTCTAACCAGTAAACTATGCCACTATTAGCAACAAGATTTCCCTTTATTTCCTTCCCTTCACTCTTAAAAAGCTATCAGAGCTTGTGCTCATTTCTCCAGTTTATTAGGATACTGATACACAAGTTAGATCATTAGAGCTGTTCATAAGAAGACTAACAGAAAAAAAAAAGGGACTCAATGCATGATTTTTCTCCCTCTGTAACTACACAAGACATCTGTCTTAAAACAATACTTTCATGAACTCTGCTAACCTTTTGGAGCTTACAGAACCATTTCATACAAATCATGAATTCAAGTAATGTTACATTAATTTAACCACAAGCCAGAAATATAGCCTCTGGTAATACATATATATGCATTCAACTGCGCTATCAGAGATGTCTCAAATTTACCATTAATAAGTCAACTACTGCAAAGAGGCAGTTCCCACTCCTATAAGAATCAGAAGTTTTCACACATTTAGTAATCCTCTGCTATTACTGTGAGACTAATTTTGGGCCAGCTCAGTGATCTACACCCGTTTGATCATTAATAAAGTATGTATTCCATTATTATTCCAGCAGTTCAAGTTACAAAAAAATTGCGAACTTGTTGAATTAGACAGGTAATGACATTATTAAAGAAAAAGCAGCAGACTATGCATGCTTCTTTAAATCTGCTACAGAGAACAAAGAGTTATGACATGCATCGTAGAAATTTTCAGCCATACACTTTACACTTTCTTGCCTAGAACAGAAAACAAAACATGGTGGCTGTAATGTTCAAAAGTTCAAAAAGCAGATAAAAGTAGATCTGACTTCATTTCACCATTCAAAGAATCTCTCTTGATTTCCAGTGACTGGAAAAGAATACAGTTTCTACTGCTTTGCTTGATTGTTTGGTGGTTCATTTGTTTTGAATGAGAAGATGACTCAACAAGAATGAATATTAGAGGAAATCTTATGCTTTTCTCTAATGCTTAGGGACAAACTTGAAAGGCAACAATGAAGATTAGCATGCTGGCATGTAATTTTGGGCTAGAAAATACTTTTTTGTGTTGAGAAAAAAAATGACATTTCCATGGATATGAGAAACTGCATAAAAACTTGCAAACTAGCGCTTCAGTGGTAGTGGGTCTGATTACTGCTCTGACTTTTTGAGAGATGAATCTTCATCTGATAAACATGAGGAGGAAGAATATCGTTTCTATTCATTACTAAAATATTTTTGCAGGTAACCAACGTAAGTTGTTAGGAGTATTACTTCAGAACACAGAAGCCAGGTCCCCCCACAGCACTTAAGGTACCATATAAACACAGGGCAAAAAAAATCCATATACTGTTCCCTTTCAGGCACTTAAAATCCTAGATAATTTCAGTGCTGATTAAGTTTTAATTCAAAACTGCAGCATAGCTACAGCAACAGGTTTCTACTGAAGGTATCATGCATGCAAAAAGATTTTTTTCTGTTGGTATAGCTAGCAGAAGGTCCTAATTTCCCAGCTACCATAAACTAAGCCAGCAAAAGCACTAGTCAGCACAGCTGCATCTAAAGTAGGAATCTGCTGATGCTGTGCAGTTTATTCATAATTCCTCAGTGATGTTGCTATGGGAACTTCTGCAGTGGGAGTTGCTTATATATGATCCAAGTTTCAGAAGAAGAACAAATTAAAGAAACCAAAAATGACAGGAAACCATACCAACACGTTGTGCCCCATTTACTGTCCCTCCTGGAGAATCCCAGTGGAGATGACACACTTGTTCTTATTGTCAGTAACCAGACACGATGAGCATCATAGCACTGATTCGTAACATGCTTACTGTTCTTAACTATTTAACTATTGAACTTACTTTGAGGTTTTATTTTTAACATTTAAAACTGAACAGTTTCTACCCAACTATGTATACAGTTCTTCCTGTAAATATTCTTTTTACCTCCTTCCATGATTGCCTGTGGCCAATCTGCAAGTTTGAACAGACAAGTACCTACACTTTGTGGTACTATTCATCACACTTCTAATAAACAGCCAAATCACAATTATCACTGATGTGGGAAAGGACCTCTATAGACTGCCTAGACCAACTTCTTCACTCAAAACAGGTTCAGCTAGATCTGACTGCTCAAGGCCATGTCCAGTCATTATCCACCAATCTTGGAAGAAGTGAGCCTTTCCATTAGAGCCTGCGATCAGGAAGGTACTGGCAACCTTAGCCTCTTCCATGTGATATATCATCATCAGATCCCCTGTTCTATTCAGCAGGGGCCTCACATTCTCCTTAGCCTTCCCTGTTGCTTCTAGCATACTCACAGAAACTCTTTTGATTGTCCTTCATGTCTTTTACCAGCTTCACCCAAAGCTCTGGCTTTCTTAACCTCATCCTTGCATGTTCACACAAGTGTCTCTATATTTCTCCTGAGTGATATGACTTGGCTTCAACCTCACACTCTTCCTCTGCTCACATTTAAACTTCCATAGAAGCTTCTTGTTCATAGACCTTTCACCACTTCTGTCCAATACCATACATGTCAACATAGATTATTCTTGAGCTTGGAGAAGTGAAACTTTTTTTTTTTTTTTTTTTTAAAAAAAAAAGTTTTCCCAGAACTCTCTTCTTTCCAGGAAAGTCTCCCATGGGATTGTTCCAAGCAGATCCCTTAATAAGCCAGACTCTGCTCTCTAGAGATCCAGGGTTATTATTTGCCTTGCTTCCTTCTCTGAAAATTCTGAAATCCACCACCACTTCATATTTACTGCAATGAAGATTTCTCCTAACATCAGCTCTTCCTTATTTGTAAGAACCAGGACCAAAGCTCCACCCCTTGCCAGCTGTTTAATTGCTTGTTAGGAGCTTATCAAGACTGCACACCAGAAAACAGCTGACTTCTTGTGTCATGCTCTTTCCAGAAGATGGCAAGAGGGTTGAAGTGCCATGTGAGGACTACCAGCTTCTTCCAGCTGTCTAAGGAAAACAACATATCCCACATTTTCTCAACCAAGCAGTTTATAATAAATACTCACCATGATGTCACTCATTGGTTCACCCTCTAATCCTAAGCCCATTAAGTCTCAACTGAGGGAGAGCTTCATATATTCCAGCTACCATTCTCTCACTACAAGAGCAACTCTCCCTGCTCACCTTCCTGGTCCACTCTTTTCAACAGTATATGGCTGTTTCCATATACTGTGGCACTCTAGTCACATGAGCTTATCTCTGTGATCCCAATGATGCAATTCAATTGCACACAGATTTCTAATTCCTTGTGTTTAATCTCAGTGCTGCATACACAAATACTTCAGAGGTACTTTGCTGGAGGAAACAGGCCAAGAAGTGAGATAGCAGTAAAGTAGTAATGCTCTGCTTGTCAAAATGATTGCAAATGCTTCTGAAATGCAACTGAAATGTACATTTTAGTATTGCTCTAAAATCACTGAAATAAGATCTAAACAAAAGGTACATATTTGGTACAGTAGCCCACGGCCCTAGTCCCAGTAAACAAGAACTACTGGCATGCTATCAAAAATACCAAACTGCACAGAAACAGTAATGCAGGTCTGCTTACACCACAAATAAAGCCTGAAAAGTTAAGAAACTGTGTAATGTGTAATATGTATGTTGAGTGTCCCTGCACCACAATGTCTGCATTGGCTGTAGCATGAGCTTCAAATTATCCCACAAACATTGTAGCAAAATGGTAGCCAGGAAGAAAACTCCATCCCAAATTCTACCTTTCCTGAACTACCTTGAGTAAGAAGTACATGAGCACAGCGATATGACTGGTATCACTGCCTGTTTCAGGGAAACCAAATGGTACATGCAGGAACCCTATTTATGAAAAGTCAAACATATTTATGTATGAGAAGCTGTAGTCAGCAAGCATTTATGCTTTAGCTTCACATTATTAATGCTGGCAAAGAACAGCACTCAGCTTCTGCTCTTCTCCAGTGTATTTCTGTTTCAATATACATATCAATATTAATTTCTCCTGCTGAGTTACTGTCATATCTAATGAGCAAACACATGATATGTGACATGTAAAAAATCAAGGGCATAAAAAGACATTCTCTCTAATTAATTCAGATCACTAATAATAAATTTTAAAATGGTCACAATTAAAAAAATCATATCCCATAATGCTGCACAAAACTTACGCGATGCACAAAACCACATACCTTATCTCGCTCCCCGCCACAAAAGATAGTTGCCCAATTGTTAAACTTCTCATTTAGAAATCCCATCAATAACTAATCAATGGAGCTATACCAAAAGATATAATCACAGTATCAGAAAGAATGTAAATACAACCTATCTACTTAACTATAAGCAGAACGTTTGTGACTCATGGTGGTGGTAAGTTGGTTGGTTCCACAGACACATATACAGAAACACCATCTTCTCCAAAACGTTCACATTTTATCGATCACACTGACAGTACTTAGTAATAACAACTCCCTCTACACAAGAACCCTCTAAATCATGGGAATCCAATGTTTTGGATTCTCTGGACCACACTGAGTTCAGAGGAGTTTTCCTGGGCCACGTATGAAATACGTAATGTACTTAATGTACACGAGTCACCCCAAAAGAGATGCCTCCTGGGGCCACATATAGCTCTCCAGGACTGCACATGACCAGTGGGCTGGACATGCCTGTTCTACTATAATCAACAATATTTTTAAGCTAAGAAGATGAACTGCAATTTAAATTAATTCTAGGTATTTCCTTCCTACTAATGGCTTCAATCTCAAATTAAACCTGAACTGTATTGCTGCCAGTTTTCATAAATGATCACAGCACTCATTGTTTTCTCAGGAAGCTAATAAGGCGCCAGTGAGCACAGTCCCTTTCAAAACAACACATAGGCCAAGCCTCAATCCATTGGTCACACCTGTATTTGCAAATATCACATTCTAGCAAACAACTTACAAAATGAAACAATAAAGCACAGAACTTCCCATCCACATGACATCTGTTATACAGATGTTTTATTTCAGATTAGCCTTTCATCCCATGGTCTGAACACTCATTTGAGTTTCTGTGCATTAGTGTACTTCTGGAATGTGTCCTCCAGTTCTATCTGGTACAAAAAGAACTCAATCTACATCTCTGAAATTATTTTATAATGTGAACCAAAGCACAGTAAAGGGTTGCAACCAAACGCGATTCAAAGGCATGCTCCTGATTCAAAGCAAAGCACAAAGGAAGAGGCACACAATAAAGTCACGGAGAGCACTGTCATTCCCTTCAACAAGAAGGGAATGGGACTTCGTTCATGTCCCTGTCGTTCCGTTTTTATTGCCCTCTCATCTTTCAGTCTAGGTTTATAATACATGAAGAGAATAGTAGAATCAATAAATGCAATGAAAGAGCAGTTTATTAAACACAGGAAAACTTTGCCAATGTGATTTTTTTTTTTCAATTGTTTACATTTACTCAGATCTCAGGATTTTCTTGTTTTGACATTCAAGCCCTAAGAATTAAAGCAATGGGATACAGTTGGTATTTCTAGATGCGTGTTCATAAATGCCTTCCGCAGTTAGAATGTCAGCCCCAGCTGACTACTCATGAAAGCAGTACAGTTCTGCAAAGGCTGAACAATTTTTCCACATTCACTAAGTTGTATATCAGAGCTTTAAAAAGCACATCAATGATAGCAAGGTGACGTATATGCATCAGATCTTTAATATCCTTTTGTCCAAAGTACTTTTCTTCAAACATACTTCTCCTCACTCTTGCTGATACGTAGGGGAAAGAAACATGAGGCAGTATAGGGCAGTGCATGAACTGAACGTGTAAAGTTAATACAGAAGGAATATTTTATTATTTCTGGGCATGAGGTTGTTAAACAGCCACTTCTGCATTATCTAAACCATACTCTTGTGTTGGAGGAGAATCTCCTTTACATGATACATACGTCTCATTCTTCTAAAAAGCATTTATCTTGTCATTTGTTATATACATAAAAATGAGTAGGTGATTTTGTATACTTACTCTGTAGCATGGACATGACATGAAATTCAGACATACATTACGAAGACAGTATGTATGACATTAAGCTAAGCCATTTAATAACACTTAATATGGTCAAAAAGCAAGTGACAGAACTTTGTTCAGATTACATAGGTAAAACAAATCTTTTAGCATAGTCAACTCTCACATAATTTAAGCCACATCTTTTCTACGGGAGAGCCTAGATACCACCTCTCTCATACCCTTTACTGAAGCCATAGGAAATGCTAACACTTCTGCCAAACCACAGGATGCATCCAACCTATCTACCCTTTCAAGAAGCATACTCAGTATTTGCAGTCTTCAGCAGGTTTTGGAGGACAGGTTAAAAAGAAAAGCCTTCTTTTTTGTCCCTGTCTTTAATAGATGCATCACCAATTTATGCTGTGAAAATCTTCCAGTCATTCTCTCTCTCTCTGACACCAGAGCTGTAGCCTCAGCAATCAGTAAGATACCAATTAGAATATATGCGAGATTTTTTTGTTTTTCAAAAAAGGAGGACTTCTAAGAGCACAAAGACCATGCAGAACAAAGCTTTACAAAATTGTGAAGTTTATAGGGAAATAGAAACTACAGGAAACGTGTACCATAGGCTTCCTATTTGCTCTGGTTAATACGCAGTCTGCAACGTCACTAGTACCTTTTCCCCAACTCTTCTAGGAGATGCAGAAATCTGTGTAGCTCATCAGGTTAACTGCCTATGCAGCCTCCCCCTCCACAACTTTCCAAATACATACATTTGCTCAAGTTTCACTGACTGACAGACATTCTCAGAATCACATACCTTTATGATGTTCTCCTCAGTATGCTCTGCAGAGTCTTTACATCATCCAGAAAGAGCGATGGCTTCAAGCACAACTGAATCCTTGTGGTGAAAACCACTACAGTTAGCACAGATGTCACCTGGCCACCTCTATTCCTAGCCAGAGGTGGTAGGCCTGAAAGATGGGGTATAAAAAAAAAAAAAAAAATGCAGTGACTAAAATAACAGTCCAAACAGCAGAGGGACCACATGCACAGCACAAACACCTCTCTGCAATCCCCAGCCACAGGAATCCTTGGCCCATTACCTCTGCAGCAACCTCATCTCATTCTCTAGGACAGAGGAAAAATGAATCTTTAATTACAGACCCCCATTCACGTTCAATAATTGAGGAGCGTTTCTTCCTGCCTTTGCTGTTTGCCCACGCTTTTCCTGCCACTACTGAATGGCTATTTTTGTCTTTTTGAAGCTTCCCTCACCTGTACCACACAACTGCTGCCCACACTGTTTCTCACAGCAGCTGCTTCTAACTGGCTGCTTAGTCACAGCTGGAAGACATAATTAGGTCCAACATTAAGCCTCTTCAGCTGCTGCTGAATATAAAGCATATATTTTCATCCTGCAAGAACTATTGGTAGATCTTAATGCAAAGTGCATGGAGGGTCTGTGAAACACCTAGTCAAATTCTGCTAAGGTACTCTGCAGGTTTTTTTATTAGTGCAAAATGAGAAGAGATTTTGGGTCTCATTCCTACGGTAGTCTGGAATTAGATTGAATTTTCATTTCCAAATCCTTGTGTACATCACACTTAAAAAAACCATTTCTTTAGGTGCATCTAGGCATCCTGAATTTTCCCTGCAAGAATGAGTGCATATAGAGTTCCATGATGCACCTACAACAGATTTCTAGTAATGACTACAAAAACAAAACATGGCCAACAACAAAACCAACTGTGTAACGTGCAAGCGTGCTCAAAATTACTGGGAAAAAATTAGAACAGATTAATTCTTACAAACAACTCATTTCTACATTACGTATTTCAGCAAAGTTGTAGCATTTAACCACAGCATTACTATCTCTTTTAAGAAAACGGCTTAAGGATACTAAAAGGTACTTTCTACAGCTTCACGCAGAAGTTACACTCTGTTTCCTTAAAAAAAAAAAAATCACAAGATGAATTTGCATTCTTCCAGTGCTTGGCCAAGGAAAATTTCATTAAGGATGCAGAACTGTAAGAATGCAAATCATGCACTGCAGTGATTTTGCTGAGATCTTACTATTCATAATTATGATGAATGCCTTCTTAAAATTGTTCTGATATATGTATGTACTTCATTAAGGGTGGCTGCTTTTATAAATAGTCATTGAAATGCCATATCCAGTTTTATGTTTTCTAAAAGCCTCAGAGCTCTATAATATTCATCCAGCCAGGACTCATCACTAGGAATAAATGATTTTTACAGGAACAATTGAACAAACCTAATCCAAATTCCACACCTGCTTTCAGACAGCATGTTCTTCTGAAAGCCTCTTCTAGAGCTGCTGGGGCAGTTAGAATTAGGATTGTTTTTGCCAGCGCTCACAAAGAGTCAGCAGCGATGACTATCAAATACAGTGTCATTTTCAAGTGGGCTCTGAAAGGAAAAGGTTGAATAATAACGCTTTCAGTTTGTATAATGAACGAATGTACAGATGTTATAATTATGGAATATACCAGACAGCATAGCTAAGCATGTTATTATACAAAAGAGAATAGATAGAATGCTTACCACGTCCTGGGCTCACTGTAAAACTTCAAAGGAGGGATCTCCAGAAGAGATCCTTCCCCACTGGTAGCCAGCTCTTAAATAGGTCTAGGAGAGGTGCAGCCAGGCTCCACCCCTTCCGGCAGCACAGGTGAATTGCCTTCACTGTGCTCCCGTGGCTGACTCATGGCTCGCCTCAGGTGATCAATCAGAGGTTCAGGCTGTGACTCAGCAGTTCCCATACACAGCTCCTTTGTCATTTCCAGCAACGTTGATTTAGAAGTGAACATTAAAACAAAACACTTGCAGAACGCACCCATATTATCAGAACTACTCTAGCAGTCTAAGGTCTCCCTGCAGAAGGTATTACAAGTGACAATTTACACAGTACTGTACAGTAATACTGATATTTTAACCCAAGTATGACTCTCAAAGGACAGATAGATGGACTACAAGACATCTTGAGTCATGTCTGCCTCCAATTTATGCAAGGAGCAATTCTTAATAATACTGTGGGCCAAGAATTAAGACACAACAAACCTCTGTTTTTTTTTCCTTCCAGCTCAAGAGGACTTCTCCCTGTTAACTAATCTGTTGAGGCCAATTCAAAACACACTTGACACCACACTGCAGCCAGTCTAAGGATGCATGCAGACATAAAGCCTCATATGCATTCCTCCTCAGTTGTGCTGGAAATAACAGCACATGGGCTGAAAATCTTATTTTTAAATATTAAAGCAGTACATATTTGTAAATCTGCAGGATAACAGTTGTAATCAGATCTTCTGGAAAGAAAGAATGAGAATTTAACAGGCAATAATTTATTTATAAAGAAAACATCATACTGCAAACCATGGTTCTCAGAAAGAAGAAAAATGCTAGTTCCTCTGAATTTCTGACATAGAGAATCATCCGCTGAGATCTGGATGTTTCTAACCTATGTCATAATCATTACATAAAATAATTAAAATTAATTCTTATTCAGAAGAACTGAATAAACTAAGATCACCATTTGCACACACTATTAGGTATTCATCAGAACCTGAAACCAAAACTTTACAAATAATTAACTCAAATGACCTGAAATAGAAAATACTCAAACGTTCTTTAAAGATACTGTCAGAAATCCTTCAGACGAAACCTCTGGATTGGAGTACAGATAATTCTACTGAGAAAAACACCCAAAACATTATATGTTTATTTTGGTGCTTTTAGAAACACTTTAAAAAAAGTTGAGGATAACAAAGTGATGTTACATAAAACCAAAACAAAAAAAATACGGTTATTAAAACCCTCTTCCTATCTTGGTCTCGGAGGAACCTTTCGAACCACACTATCAGAGGTATGATGCTTTTCTGCATCCATAGGAAGTGAAAGCATCTTGTTTGTGAGTGACATTCAGTATGGAACAACATATAAAAGACCTCTGAGATGAAAGATGTTGTGCTGCTATTTTCTTCACTCTAATGAAGTACAAGGAATTAGTAACAGTAGCCAGAAGAATCACAGTACCACAGACTAGCGCAGAGAAGCCATTCAAAGAAAAATAATCAATTATTTCATGCCCCTTGAAGACTACAATTAGTACTCCAGGCTGGTTAAAACCCTACACTTTTTCGAACAGTGTCCCTGTAAAACACCAGATTTCTTGTCAAGGGTTTTCCAATGATGGAAAACAATTCACCAAAAAAAAAGAAAAAAAAAAAAAAGCTATCAGAGGTGCCCACATACATACAAGCTCAAATACACATTGAGCATACTAAGTAACTTATCTCCTGGATGACTTCACATAAAACATACTAGTTGCAATGACTGTAAATTCATAAAGAAGCTAGAAGCTGTAAATCATCATCAACAGGGCAGCTGTTACATACAGCCAATTAACTTGTAACTACTGCTTAATTGTACTTTCACTCTTTTCCTTCCAGGTAGGATATGATGTTATTCAACTCACTATCAGAAGAACTGTATCAAGATGTTCAAAAAGCATCAACAGCAAATTAAAAATTAAGCTATAAAAATAATTCATCTATTTCTGTCTGAGTGATAGTAAATCGTACTTGTTGAGGACAGAATAATATTAATGATTGTTGAAATAATGAAATCTCTTCTTATAAATAAGTACTTGTTTTGTTTTAAAATACTTTTCAAATCTTAGGAATTATTCCTGTTAACTTGCTAGTGTAAAATAATACACTACAGAAAAGACACATTTTTAGAGTGCATGAAGAAATGAGTATGCGATGTATTATTTTATTGTATTTGCCAAAGACAATATAAATCATCTTTATTAAAGTCCTGGATTCAGCAGATATAGCAGCTGAATTATACTTTCTGAAATAGAATCTAATATTGTACAACAAAGAGCCAATCACTGTGCTCACTGAGTAGCTTTTACGTAAAGGAAAGAAAAATAATTGGTAGCAGAACTCTTACCCCCCAAAAAAAACCCCCAAAAAAAAGATCTTTGTGGTACAGACATCCTGTGGTTAATTAGAAACTCTATGTATGATTTCTTTTTTTTTTTTTTTCCCCCCCTCAGCTCCAACCTGCTGCTTCAAAGGCATTTGAACAGTTTTGAGACAGTGATGAACTCCTACGCAGGAAAAGAAAGAATAAGAGAATAATTCTCATACTGAAGAAAAATAATATGGAACACATAGAAGAGAATAAAATCAGATTAATCAGCATCACTTCTAATTACAGCAATAGCAGTCCCATTAAGTAACCTTTGAATGGGACTGCTGAAGCACTAAAACACTGCTAACACTATAGCTACTGTTGCAATAAACTCTTTTATCTCACAATGTGGAGGTGTTTTTCTGTCTGAGAACATAATTTTAGTACCATAAAAACATACTTAATGCTAGGGACCTATGACCTGTACTATGGTGATCACTTATAATTGCAATTATCTCCAAAACTATAGAAAAACGCACTTTTGGAAATCTCTTGCATTTCAATCCTTCTTCTCCTCATATATACCCGTAGCTTCTGATAATGAGCAGCTGTGGAAAGAAATTACCGGACTGGTAGGATAACAGCAATGAAAGGAATATTACCCTAGGTGATTAAAAGCAAAAACCACACACCTGGTCTGAGAGCAGAGGTGCACACTGAGATAAACAGATGTACAAACATGACCAGATTATGCAGTCCTTATTTTCTCTACTTAAAAAAAAAAAAAAAAAAAAAAAAAGTCTCCCAAAAAAACCACACAAAAGCACTTCTGCCTAACAGCTGCAAAATCATATTTCCCAGAAACAGCCTTTCTCCACACATTTACAATTCAAAGCACTGTAATACAATGATTGTATAATGTAAGACCCAATATAAACAACCCAATCCTATTTGTTTTAAAGTAACAGCTTACATCCCCTGAAACAGGGAAGATTTTACAGAAGCTTTTCAATACTCAGCTGGTACACAGCCAGCTTTTGAGGTAGGGTAAAACAAGAGGAACGCATGTAAAGCTTAAGCAGTACACAGCAAAAGGAAAGCTATCATTCAAATTAAACCTCAAAATGCATCTTCTGCTCCACCATGACACAATCCAATTCCAGCAGTTTCCTTTGTTTACTTTAAAATTCTATTCTACAGAATCTTCTCATTTAACACAGCTGTGAGCAACCTGGCTTAGGAGGAGGCGTCCCTGCCTATAGCAGGGGGTGGAACTACATGATCTTAAAGGTCCCTTCCAACCCAAACCATTCTATGGCTGTGATTCCGTAACATTTACATTAAAAGGAGTTTGTGAAAGGGCTGTCATGTTCGGGGAAATATGCACCTGCAGCACTGCTATATCATCACACCTACGGGTGAGAAACAACTTCAAAGTTGCCAGAAAGAGATATAAGAGTCAACAAAAACAACTTCGGAAGACTTTCAAGAGCATTATTTCTTATCTTAACGTCTTCGCAAAAGTTTGAAAGTATTTTTCAATGCCCCGACACAATCCCATTCCACTAGAAAAGCACTCTCAGTGCGGAGGAGATGGGAGCAGCACCCACTCCTACTTTGCACACCACCTCACCCTCCACACACTTACAAAAGCGGCTTTGTGCACCCAGCAACACCAAGTAACACCAGCACCGCTTTGGAAGCGACCAACCAGCATGCCACTGCCTGCAACGCTAGCGGTGTTTTCTCTTCGATCCTTTCCAAAAGAGTGGAAGAAAAGATGAAAGCAGGGAAGCCAGCTTTCCTTCAGCGGTGCGGGGAGGGCTCGAGCCGGGGGCGGCGGTGCCGGACGTGAAGGGCCGCGTCTCGCGGCCGGACAGCTCTGGACTGCGGCCGTTGCTGCCTGCAGGCGCCAGGCACTGCAGGCACGCCGGCACCGCAGGCAGCTGCAGCAACGGGCGGGAGGGAACACGGCAACCTCCGTGCAAACAGCTCGAGCTTTGCACGAGAGCGCACTGCGCCGCAGGCCGGGGCTGGTCGCCCAGGACGCAGCTTTGCTTTCAAGAGGTTTTGTCCCGGCCTCATGCAGCTGACAAAAGCACAGAAAATAAGTTTTAGCATCCTATCTCCTTGTTATTTTTTAGCATGGTAATAGTGTCGGGTGAGAAAAACTTCCATCACCTCTAGAAAAATGAGACAAGGTATAGCACCAACATATCATCAATAAAGCATAAAGAAGATTCATAGTGCTCACCGTTAGATATAAATAATACAACTCTCAGACATTAACATGTTGTTAAGCATAAGATTATTCATGTGTGTTCACATTTGCAAAGCATCCCAAAAAGACAAGAGCTGGATGAAGATAGTGTATACTGGGGGTGCTAGGACCCAAAAAAAGCATAATGCTTCTTTTCAGTAAGGGGTATGTCCAGGCAGCAGCAGGGTCTGACAAACTCGAGATCTGTTTGATCCCGATGTGAATTTTGTCAAATTAAGCTACATAAGACAATTTAGGATCTCCATGAAGACAGAAGAAAAAGTACTGAAAATGAGAGGAAAAAGATTGTTTTGGAGTTAAGAAGCAGCAGCACTACCACTTTACTTTCCATTCCTCCTCAAGGCAGGGAAAAAAGGAGAAGTAGTATTTCCATGTGGGACTACATCACCTTAGGAGGCTGGCCGTGAGGGGGCACAAACTGCAGTGCCACAGACTGCATTGGAAAGCCACACACAGAAAGGTACTACACACTGCAAAATTCATCACTGCTTGCAGTTTTGACATGACTGACAAGTTTATACTGGTGACTTTAAGAAATCTTACAGCTTCTAGCAGTTGAACAGCTGGAAACAAGGGCCATTCTATCTTTTTGTTTAGAGCATCTCATTACATTGAGATGCAAAAGTATTTCGTGAACAAATATTGAATGATATAATCATAACCAAAATCTGGATTTTTAATGACTCCTAATTCTTGACTACAAATCTCTAAAGAATAAAGGAAGAAAAAGGCTGAAAAACTTTACTGAAATTTATATTAATTCTTCCATCTGGAAACAAGAAAATCCCTACACCCCTACATTAATGGAATCAAAGAATGGGAGACCTAAATTACCCTGCCAACTTAGACATGCAGTGAAATTCCAGCTGTGCTGAATCTATTGCCCAAGCATGTGCCAAGTTCAGCCGTCCAGGGCTTCCCTTGAAAGGCGCTGGAAGCTCTCTCATACTGTCTGTAATTTGGGATAATGATATACAGTAAGGAATACACACCGAATGAAGCATTATTACATGATAGTCTTTAGTTATGAGTTGACATCTGAAGACAAAAGTGCAGATATTTGCAGTGAGGTATTTTTGATGTATGGACAGCTAGCTAGCCAGTGATTGCATCACGTCTGTGCTTGAATTCCTCTCCCAGCAGCTATTCATCCTGTTCTTGCTCCACACAAATAAGCAGCCCAGGTAACTGCAGAACAACTCCTGGAATTATGATGCAGACTGTCATGTTATTTATAGACCTCTTATGACACCATCATATCCAATTTCCTCTCAATATTCCTTGGCCATCAAGCACATAAAGAAACTAAATGAGAATGGACCAGATCCCTAAAAGGGTTTAGCAAGGATTTAGGGGCTACAGAACTTCTTTTGATCCAATGGAGAAATCACTGCTTCCTCCACAATGATTCCAAGTGAGCGGCCGCATGACTTCAGAATGGCAGATACAGCTCTCTTAAAAGGCTTTGTACATGCACTAAAAGCTCACTGGACAGGTCTGCCCCCAATCATCTTCAAAAGTTTCAGCATCTGAAGACCTGAGGAGTCCACCGCTGATTCTGTGGATGATTTGTAGAGGTCAGAGGGTTCATGCATTAGCAATCTCTGTGGCAAGGAGCTGACCCCAGTTCTTTCTCTTCTCTAAGTACCTGAGAGGAATCCTGCACGTTCTCACGTTCTTACTCTAGTGCTATTACGATGTGACCCAATATTTACACAGCTATATAGAAAGTATTTCAATCACTAATTCTTCTCTATCTGCTTTGTTTTACCCTTTAAAACCACAGAGAAGGACATTTATTTCTTTTTTTTATACTGTGAATCTTCTAGTGCACCAGACCGGTTTGTAAGGTGTGAGCTATGGCACTTAACTGGGAGGCCAAGCCTCACTTCTGTTCTGGCAAGTCCCATGGAGCTCAGTGCTTTGCCCTCTTGCTCTAGTGCCGCCCAAGTCATTCTGTATTTTTTTTTCCATTAAAATGCTATCTTCTTCACACATAACTTTATTTCCTTTCTAACCAGATGTACACAAACAACGAAAATTCTTTGAGAGCAGAAAATAACTCAAGCACAGATGGAGATCACTTTGGAAGACTTAAAAAAATCATTTTATGTACATTCAATTCTTGGCCTCTGAACACTTATTTGTAGTGCTCTTTAGAACAAACTCAAGCACATAAATAGAAAAATATCATTCCATACCTGTAAGAATAATCAATCTAAAGATGAGTGACTATTATTTCAATCACTGTTTCTTGCTTTCATTGTTACTACTACAGAAACACTGAGGTAATTTTTATTATTACATCCAAGTATTAATATATTAATTTATTCTATATTAATAGTAATATATTAATTTATTATTGCATCCAAGTATTAATATCTTGATATTTTGTATCAAAATAAACTTAGATATTATTAAAATATTCTAAAACAGCTGCTGAGAATTAATTTGGAATGTTGATACACACCAAGTACTTTTCTCTCTCTCTCTTTAGAGAAACCAACTCTGCTGTTCACAAAGCTTAGATGTTTGCATGGTTAACAAGTAAGATGGAATAGGATATAATTTCCAGGTATCCTCTGCAGAACAAAAAATATGTCTGTAATACCAAGTAAGCAACCAAGCCACACATTAATGTGCTCAGAACAACTATTCACCAGTATGCTATCCTCTGAGCAACAACAGCTTCCAGTATTCTTGGGATACTTTCTCCAGTACGTAAAAATGAGTACTGGAAGAGTCTTCACTCACTTCTGATTATATGAGACCTATTAGAAGATACACCTAAATAGACAGCATAACCATTTAGAACTTAAACAAATTTTATGATGAATAGAATTTAAATTTTCAAGATGAGAAAAACTCAAAACCAAACAGTTCTGCGAAGTCCCCAAACACAGAGTCTATTTTGCTGCTCTGCCAAGTCTCCTTAACATCCTACGCTTTCAGTCCAAATAAATCACCTCAATGCACAGCACAGAAATGAGAAAAGTATAAGGGTTTAAGCCCAGTTCTGGCTCCAGTGTTTGTATGCTGTTCTTCTGGTTAACAAAGTGAGGAGGCAGATCCAGCACTCTATGGCATGCTGAAGCAGGTATATAAGCATAATCTGTATACAGTTTTAAAAAGCCCTCATATCTGTGGATTATCTTATTAGCCATTTATTACCCTCTACTATAGCATTATAGTTCTAAACGTCTCTGAGGAATCTAAACTATATTTTTAAACTGTGGAAATAAAACACGACTGACATCATGAACCAGAGCAAGAGACCAGGTTAGATACTTAGCTGGAAAAAATCAAGAACTTTTAACAAAACTACATATACTTACATCTGTTAAGATGCTACTGTTACCCTTTTCTCACCTTTCTCCAATATTTCATACACTTTCACACATCTAAGTTTTTAAAATTATCTGTTCTAAATGTTCCTATTTTGAAAAGATACAGGAACCATCTCTGCTTGGTCCCCACCCACTTCTCCACAAAGCTGGCAGTTCACAGCCTTTGCAGCCATAAATCAGAGCTCACTGACATTCCGCATTTGCAAATCTGGCTGCTTTATCAAGGTTAACCAAGAGATGACATATCAGCCTGACCAAATGGAGTAAACTGGCAATACAGGGTGTATGATATTGGTCATGTAAGAAATGGCAAGGTGGCAGGGCTCTAGAATACAGAGGGAAGATGGGATGTTAACAGTTCTGTCATGAACTCCAACAGAACATTTACCCTGTTGCTTTTTCTTCTCTGCTTTGAACTTCATTTAAAGGAATTTAAATGGTCACTGTGACTATGAAGTAACTTTGCTAACCACCAGGCTGAAAACCCTACTGCTGCATCCCAGTTCCAATGCACATAATTCTCACTGCCTTGGGAGTCAATTGTATTTCAGTTAACTTCTTTCCTTTCCTATTACTTATATCCCACCCCCTCAAATCACTTTCCATAATGTCTCCTGTCAGCTTAATGCTGATGCTTTTAAAATACCTGCAGACCTCATGTTGATGCAACTCTAACAGCCCTCCTACTTAAAACATCTCCCTCTGGATTTAAGTCATCATTTCTCCAATACACAGGATATGGATGTTTGACAAGTTTCATCATTTCTGGCTACATGCTGATGTCCTGATGCTCAGGATCAGTTTACTCTGAAGCCTGACAGGAGCTTTTTCTTGATAAGAAATTCTTAACTGGACCATTTGTAAATTAAAATTACCGGCAGTACACTTTTTAGATGCCCACTTACAATTCCATGTTGCTACTAGTCCAGATGAAATCAGTATGATAACAACCAATTTAAACTGTATTTAAGTAAAAAAAACTGTGTTTCATTCACCTGCAGTAAAAAGAGATGATGGAAAAAAAAGCCACTGCATACTGCAGGCTCATTTGGCTTCACTTAATAGTCATGTCATTGCTGCTGCCTCTGCACTAGACACAAATTTGGCCGAATGCACAAAGAAAATTAAGTCTTAATGTTAACATGGATCTACAGGCCAAAGATGTCACAGAACCACATTATTCTGTGACATTGCCTCCAGAGGTTCTTCAGGGACAATGTGCCAAAGGGAGGTGCAAAAGCAGGGAAGGAAAGTTCCTTTCTAGAGACCTTCCCTGAAGTTCTCAGGGCATAATGGTCCTATAATGACAAACATTTTCTTGAACAAACAACACTTTCACTAATGTGGTGGTAGCCTTCAACAAAGTTCAGAGCAAAAAGCCTTGGATGTACTTGTATTCTCTTAGGATTTATTTTCCAACTCTGACTTGAAATGCTGATAAACCTATCAGCAGAACATCAGAATGGGTACCTCTGAGATTGCAGCCAGTGAAAACATAATTAGCACACTCCAAGAACCATATATTTCAGTTATATTGTAGTTTCTTTACCATACAATCTGGTCTGGAAAATGTTTCAGTTCTGAGAACGGAGAAACTAACTACTTGATAGCAGTTCTTTGTAGAAAACTCATACTAAAAGTCTCATGCTAATTGTTTTGAGGCACAAGTATTGATAAATGGCAATATTTCAATTTCAATTAATATTCATGAGATACACTTGACACTTGCAGCCTTCCCTCTTTGAAACTGAAATAACATTTTCACGGTTATTCACAGCACATATTTTTGGGGGAAAATCACAAATGGTTCCAAGAAAGACAATAAGGTTAAAAAATTGTTATCATAATGCTAGTAACCCACATTCACAGTTAGTTTACAGCTCTTTCATTTCTGTCCTTAAGAGAAAAAAAATACTCCTTTGAAGAATTAAGAATGTGTGTTTTTAATGAACTTGAATCTCAGTGTTATTGGAATGGAGCTTCTACACTTTAAGGCTTTATGAAGCATTGTCAGAAAGTAGGTGGTGGGGTTTGACTGCGTGCAGTCTGTGAATCTGAATGGCCCTGTGACTCTGCCAAGCAAAGGAAATAATGGTTTAACTTGCTTTCGAAATATTTAATCTTACACTACTCCATATGAGAATAGGACAGGTTCTTCTGCCACTCCACTACTGAGCAGCCCTAAACCTCTGGGATTTATCTGTTAAAAGAAGTTATGCAGTTGAATCTACACAGTATTTGAATAGAAATGGATAATTATATCCCCTAAGGCTTTTCTGAAATTCTCACATGTAAAAATGTACGTCTTTAACAACTCCGTTTGTTTCGATTTTTCTCCAGTTTTTAAACTTCTGAGGTCAAGAACTCTTAATTTCAGCACATGGTAGATGGTTATAAGACAGAAAACACAAATACACTGCCTAACCTCAGAGGAAGTCCACTAGGCACCCCAATTCCTTCTTAACAAATTAATTACCTGTTGAAGAAGATAATAGCAGAAAAGAAAATCCATAGTGTAATGCTACTTTTTCCTTCCCTATATTCAAAGTTATATTAGCTAGTTATAAAATAGTTCTGGGGACTGAGATTTTCTAAGGAGTTTAACAGATTTAAGTGAGTTCAAAGTGGATTTTCCTTAACAATAAGAAAAACCCACATTTAATTAACATTTGTCTATTTATCTCCTTTCTAGTTCATTACTGAGACTCTGTAATTAATCTGTAAATGTGTAATACTGAGGAATCAGCTCAATGAAAATCTCCATGGAGCTGCACAGAAATTTCCCATCACGTTTTGTGCAAAGTCTTTGCCTGTATTTCCATATGTGAAACTAAAGATATTACATATGCTATCATTTTACTTCTTCAGTGCCTTCATAGCTTCCAGTGACCAAAAAAAAAAAAAAGAAAAGGGAAAGGAGGAGGTGGGGGGTGGGGGGTGGGGGTTGGGGGGGGGGGCAGAGAGAGGACTGATTAGTTCTATCCCCTTGCCAGGTGCCTGTATTCAATTCTTTCTGACACATTCTGTGTCTAATGTATTCCTTAAATAACACCAATACTAAAGATTGTACCGCTCTTCCTGGCAATCTATTTTCGTCCTTTCTGATACAAATATTTTCTGATTAATAATTTGGATATTTTTTTCCTGAAATTCAAGCTCACTGCTTCTTATCCATTAAATCACAGTTAAAGAACATAGATTAAATTATATGAAATTACGTCACAGAAATCCATTGCAGCTTTTCTCTGATGCATTTCCCTCTTTATCATGCCTTTTTATCTTGTAATTTGTCAATACTAGAATATTTTTCAGATTCTATGTAAGAAATTGAAACATACCAAAAGAAGCTTGTAAGATATTCTTTCAAAGTAATTCCTTACTTGGATTCATGACATAACTGCATGACTTACAAAACGGATGTGGCCGGATGGGAGCCAGATGGGAGGATAACATATCACCATTACAGACTGCTTCTCATTAGGCTGCGCAAGGCAGCAGGTATCCCTGTGCTTTGGCACAGTACTGTGGTTCTATCCCATCACATTCCTTGATATATTAGTGTACTTCCCAGTACATGACAGATTGACTGCATGTCACACACTGGAAATAAAGATATAACTAAGGACTGCAGTAATACAGTACATTTTATCTGGGCAACGGCTATTGATAAAATTATGTCTCACAAGCAATTCTGTTACATCACAGAAACAAGTTTTACATTCATATTATTGCATAATTAATGTTAATTTTAGCATAATAAATACTAAACAAATTAAGCAACAAGTTATAAAAGGTGATGAACACAAAAATGAGAGTACTGAGACATAATTCTGTCTCCTACAAAAGCACTGTGAGCAAAGGCAGGTAGCAACACAGTCTAATGCTCTTCTATTTTTATATTAATTGGACTACATTTATAACTATCCAGCACTTCTAGAAAATACAAGGGTTTTGCATAAAGCCTTTCAAAGTCATAATTCTGTCCCAGATTGCCTTATACATCAGCCAAATCAGCCAAAGTTACTCACGCATTTATAACACTGCTGAGGAAAACGATGGTTGCCTCCACCTCCTCATGCCAAAGATTAACAACAAAAAGCTGACTTCAACTGAAAAGGTTTTCCATTCTTACCTTTTTTAAAAAAAAGACTTGAAAGAAGCTTGTCCTTTCTGTCACAGCCATCATTTTTTTCACCCGCCTCAATAGGACAGAGTCAACATACCTCTGTTACAAAAGAAAAAAGAGCAAATATATAGAGTGAGGAAAAAGCCCTGAAGACTGTCTGAGGGCTACAGTTTAAAAGTCAGGAAGAATAGAAATGTCATTAAAAAACCTTAGCAGGGCTGTCCTGAATACTTCTCATCCGGAAAAAGGGACTAATATGAGAAGCCAGCCAAAAAGGATTCATTGTGGGGCAGGATACAAAGATGGTGCAGAAGGAATCTAAAGCTTGAAGGACACAGGCAGAGCATTCTCCATTCATTGGACCAATTCCCACCACAGCTTGTAATTGAACTCAACTTCTACCCTCTGTGCCAGCCATTATCCGTGAAACCTAAGAGTAGAGTGTCCTGTCCTTCTGGAGCTGCTACAATTGTGGCCAAATCCCACTGCAGCACCTCAGCGCTTTAAGACAACACGAGTAACAGTTTCAAATTATTCATTTAGGCTTTACAAATCAGTGTTTATTTGCTGACCTCAGCTGCAGAGCAAATATGTGCCATGTCCACTGCACAGAAAGGGAAAGTATAAAGTGTTATTACATTCATTGTATTATTCCTGTATTCAAATTTTACAGGAGGCTTGGCAGATTTGGAGGCAAAGTATTCTGTAGTCAAAACACATTCCTCTAAATATCAGTGATCCTTTAAACCATACTTGTACAATTTTCCAAAGCCACATAATCACTTAATCCCCACCTCTGTTCTGGTTTAGCACATGCTGTCTGATACAGTCTTGTTGTTGGCAGAAAGGAATATGAATAAAGAACATCAGCTATATCCATTACTTTGGGCTTGTATAGTAAAGATTTATATACAAGCAGCACAAGTACAAAGTTCTATTATTCCAGTCTTGAAACTGAATAAATCATAAGCTTCGACATAGGGAAGTGAACATAATTCAGCCTACTAGTTGTGTTATAGGAATAATGTCTCAGAGTTAGATTAGAATCCACAAAAGATTTGTTCTGCCCTGATTCACGGGGAATGCTAAACAACATATTTATTCTCTATTCTAAGTGATTCAAATCAAGACAGTAAGTCTCTGTTCCATTTTGGTTTTAGTATCATCAAAAATAGATGCTTTGAAATCAATTCTCAGAGAATATTAGTTTATCAAAACTAGCAAAATTTGTAAGATAAGTCCCTGGCTATGCAGTTAGGAACAATTTTTTTAAAAGATGTGAAAACCCAAAATCCACATCACCGATAAATACATGTCCAACAATTTCACCTATGTACGTGGCCATTGATTTGGAGAATAAATGTTGTCTGTGTTTGTAGAACTGCAATATCCCAGTGAGCTGCCAGAACAGTAATAACAGAATCACAGAATCATAGAATGGTCTGGGTTGAAAAGGACCACAGTGATTGTCTAGTTTCTACTCCCCTGCTATGTGCAGGGTCACCAACCACCACACCAGGCTGCCCAGAGACACATCCAGCCTGCCCTTGAATGCCTCCAGGCATGGGGCATCCACAATCTCCTTGGGCAACCAGTGCATCACCACCCTCCGTCTGAAAAACTTCCTCCTAATATCTAACCTAAATCTCCCATGTCACAGCTTAAAAAAAACACTCCCCCTTGTCCGCACTATCAACCCATGTAAATAGCCATTTCCCTCCTGTTTATACACTCCCTTCAAGTATTGAAAGGCCACAGTGAGGTCTCCCTGCAGCCTTCTCTTCTCCAAGCTAAACAAGCCTAGTTCCCTCAACCTTTCTTTATAGGAGAGGTGCTCCAGCCCTCATCAGTTACATGATGACTGGTACTCAACTACCTTACAGTATTTAAAACAGAAAGGAATTAAAAGAGAAATAACTGCAACTCAAGTATTCCAAGTCAGAGAAAAAAAATCCAGAGTGTGGAAGTTCTCACTAAGAAAATCAGAAAAACATCAGGAAAATGTGAAATTTTGTTCTGGGAAAAAGGAGGAAAAGAGAAGGGTATTTTGTAGGGAAGGAGTTGTTACTGACACAGAACTGGGACAAACATCAGATGCTGAAAGAGGATCTTGTCTTCTGACTTCTTTACTACTGTGTTACATCACATACAACATTGCTGACTTCATGTTTCTTCCCAACTCCAGAACAGCATGCTTGTGCAACCTCAGCTTCTGCCATTTTCCTCTATCAACTCTACCACTGCTTTTCAGTGCATTAATGAGTTTCTATTCTTGAATGCATAGTAAATGCAGTAAATGGGTGTTTAGAAAAATTTCATTTTTGAGCAACAGGCATTTTTAGTTAAGACCCATGAATTTATGTCAATTTTGTGTTAGATCTACTGTCACTTTTCTCTTCTAAGCAATTATTATTATCATGTTACATTTTCATCATGCCTACTGAGCTCTGCATGTCTCAAGGCCTTGTTAAATTAAGCAGCAGAATGATATAGTGGAGAGACAGTACTTACTATGCTAATTTAATACAGAAAATAATGTAGTTTTGTTTATATAATGCTGTATACTGAGCTCAGCCACTTCCCCCCTGAAATAAATAGATAAATAAATAAATAGTTCATAAATTAGAAAAGCTAAAAATTTTACAGTGCACAAACACATTCTGAAGAATTCACACATAGGAAGATTTGTTGGCTATTGTAAGAAGTAAGAAAACAAGTTCCTGTGATCAAGAGCAGATTACATGAAAAACAATGAATAATTTATATCAGACCACAAGACAGCAAGGTGCTTCTTGTTAGCAACAGAAATATTCCTTTGGTGATCATAACTTATTTACAAGCACAGAAATGTGGAAACAGGAAACGTACACATGCAAAAATTAGTATTTTACAGAACAGGTGGAAAAAAATATCATTATAAAGCCTGCTTTATTTCTCTCAGCTGAATTTGAAAGAATTTAGCTACAATGCATATACAAGAAAAAAATATGCAAGCAAAAGCTAACCACAACTCAACAGTATGAAAGTTACAAAGAACTAGTAATAACTAGTGAAACAAAAAATCTTATTTTCTCCCGATTCTAGAGCAGACAAACCCTAAAATAACCTTGGAACGGAAAAGGAAGCAAGAAAGAAAACCTGGGGACTACAACTGAAGTAAAGGGAAAGAATCAAAAGAGAAAAAAAAAGATATTGGCAGGCACTAGCTAGAGCAGCCTGGACACGACAGTGCTCTCTCAGCCACATGAGGAGCTGTGTGACACCAATCTACAGGATGTAGGATCCAGAGCCGTAGCTGCCTCTGCTCCTGCTGACAATCTGCAGACAGGAAGAAGGTGAGGAGAAAGGCTCAGGGCTGGATAGAGACTTGTGTGTGCTATGTATTCCTGCACCTGCAGAACAACTAACACAGATGTGGTGAATGAACATCTCCCAAGGTATTCACTGCTAACAGACCATGTAGCACAGCGTGTCTCTGGGGAGTCTTACTCTATCTTTTGCCAGGACTGGTGATGGGTGTAACTGGGATTTACACTTTGGAGATCCAGGAGGGAACAGTTGGAGTTTGCAGAGTCTCTTTTTAAACTTCCATTGCTGACCTTGGAATATCTATACTATATTAAGGATTAATACTGATTACAGGATGAACTAATTGTTAGTATCCAGGTTTGGCAGGACTGCTCTACTGCAGCCTCCCCCCCTCCCCCCCCCCTTTCCTGCAGTCTCTCAAACTGTTTTGTTTTGTTTTTTTACAATGTTTTTTCCACTAGTTCAGAAAGCTCCCAGTGTTGTAATACACACTGCTGATCCAATGAGGTAAATGGGGCTGAGCCATCACAGTACCAGATGTTAGCTGGCATCCAGGAAACAGGACTTGAGTCAGATGTAAATGTCAGATGGTCCAAATTTCTTGTCCTTTGGACAAATATTAAAGAGGAAAAAGAAACCAACAAAATCAGAATATCTATATTTAGCAGTCAACAGAAAATGAGAACTTCCTCTCTGTATGTCAGTCAGCCCTCTACATCAGTCACTGCAGACTGCTCAGTGCTCCAGTGTTCCTTAGAAATTGTTATGGCCCCTCACTTTTGTTATTAAAATATCAGCATCAGACTTCAAGTACCTTAAATATATTTCGTTAAGAGGTTGGTGATTTAGGTGATGTTTTAAAGATCATTAAATGTTCCTAGCTCTCTTCCTTTACTGCTCCAGTCTCACAGATACAGAGTAACTTAAGTATGGGTAAGCACTCAGGGGTGTCTTAGGGCTTTCAAGAAAGCAATACTAATTAAAATACAGCTAACAGAACTACCTTAGGTTTGGCTCTTGAGCAGATCCTTTTCTTACCATGTCATAAATCTGGCCTAAAAGCATGCTGAACACACAAAGCTCGGACTGCTCATAATTGAATCAGCAAACAGGCTTCTTATAAGGAGAGGGCTAAAGAAATCTGAGATTTCTCATTTCCGATTTTCCTCCAGCATTACCATTAAATTCATTTTGTATTTCTAAAGCTCTAGCATTCTTTTTGAAGAGTAAGGACAAAATTATTGTAAAATTTAAGACAATTGATCAAGTGTTCAGGTAAACATTAACTAACAATACTTTTCCATTTTTAAAAATTCAGTCTGTAATGAACTTGTTTATCTTGTTTGTGGCAGAAAAGTTTTAACTCAGAATTTTAAGTTCACTGGGGAAAACTGGATATATGTATGCACAATATACGTATGCAGAGGGACCCAAATGAAGTTGTGCTACCTTCACATTAGCTCACTGTATGCCATGAAAGGCGGATGGTTCTTCGGTGGTGATGGTTTGAGCAAGTGTTAAAAGCTCAAAAAGCAACATGAGACAGAATTTTCTTTTCAAATGTATAGTGCCATTTTTCATGTGTACCAGAACATGTGCAAAAATAATAGAATCATAGAGTCATAAGATTACTGAGGTTGGAAAAGACCTCTAAGATCATCCAGTCCAACCGTCCACCTACCACCAATATTTCCCATTAAACGATGTCCCTCAGTACAACACCTAAATGTTTCTTGAACACCTCTAGGAATGATAACTCCACCACCTCCCTGGACAATCTGTTCCAGTGCCTGACCACTCTTGAAGAAGACGTATTTCCTAACATCCAACCTGAATCTCCACTGGTGCAACCTCTAGTTCTACCGCTAGTTACACGGGAGAAGAGGCTGACCCCCTCCTCACCATAGCCTCCCTTCAGGTAGTTGAAGAGAGCGATGAAGTCTCCCCTGAGCCTTCTCTTTTCCAGTCTGAAAAATCCAGTTCCCTCAGTAATTCCTCATAACACTTGTGCTCCAGACCCCTCACAGCTTCATTGCCCTTCTCCTGGGAAAATGTTTCAGGGCCTCAATGTCTTTCTTGTAGTGAGGGGCCCAAAACTCAACACAGTACTCGAGGTGTGGCCTCACCAGAGCTGAGAACAGAGGGATGATCATTCCCCTGCTCCTGCTGGCAACACTATTTTTGACACAAGCCAGGAGCCATTGGGCTTCTAGGCCTACTGGGCATACTGCTGGCTCAAGTTCAGCCAAGCATCAACCAATACCCCTGTGGGCGGTACTTAGCGTGGGTGGTACTTGGACTAAGGTGAGTGGTAGTGACAGGGGGTGGTTCTGGGTGGTGCTTAATGGGTCATGGGGCGGTCGCGTGTGATGGTATGTAGGCAGCTGTTGCGCAGCAATAAATTGGCACTTTAGCTACACCCTATGGCATGCATCTCTCGTGTCCCTGTGCCGGGTGGGGGTGCAGACAGACGGGTGCTGATAAGGTGTTGTGGACTGGGCTGGAACTGCGTGGAGGTCTGCAACACCCCCAAGTCTGTTTCCTCTACACAGTCTTCCAGTCATTCTGCTCCAAGCCTGTAGCACTGCCTGAGGTTGCTGTGGTTGAAGTGCATGACCCGGCACTTGGTCTTCTTCAGGCATTCTTACTATTTTCTTTCCTTTGCCTAAATGTCATTAGAAATATAGCTTCCCTTCTTGTTGTATGTATAGTTACAGGATGTATTTTAAACAATCCATTAGTATACAAAGCTGAAAACTCTTGGAAAGAATTAAAGCTCTGAACTTGTACTGCACATGTGCGTGTAATATTCACACACAGAAGTTGACTCAGTGTAATTAAGAATAGAATGAAATATCTGATATTTATCACTTAACTTAAATCCTGTCGAAAACTAACATATCAGTTTTTCCATGAAGTACCTCTTCCACGAAACCAGCAGTATAATACCATCTGTTGAGGTCTTTATTGCTGTCATAGAATACATGCCGTTAGGGCAAAAGCACATAACTTTTCTGTCATACCATGTATGGAAATTGTTGGGCCATGAAATCAAACAAAATATTCATAACTGAATTATAACACAACCAAAATTTCTTTCATGGAATAACACTCATAAAATCACTGAAGAACTTTAAGGCAGATGCATGTGCATAGAATAAGACTTCAATGCATACATTGTTTTTTAAAAGACAATTTTTTCAATGGGATTTATTATCTGCACATAGGACATAACAGCAATCTTTGCAATTTTAAATGCATCTCACTGTTCATTCAAACACTGCAAACAGTGCAGTGGTCCACCTGCCATTCTTCTATGAAAAATGTCTTAGATTCTAATGTTTTTCCAATAAAGAAAATGTGACAATCCTTCTTTGTTTTTTGGCTCAAAGCTTTCTTCCTGAGGTATTTCTTGTGATAAGACTCTGATTGATTTGTTGAGAAGGCAAGTGATGGGTGCTACCGTGTGACAATCGACATTACTTTGGGAACATTTGAAAGCCCCTTCCCCCAGAGCTGCTTGCCTCCAGAAGAGAGTGCTCAAGAGTGTTCACTGGGGGAAGATCTGGCCTGTGACTAAACAGCTCCAGCTGGGTATGGGAAAATTGGGGAATGATACCATTGTGTCCTGTGAAAAACAAGATGCAGATTGGCATCCCTGCTCTTATCTGCTGGCAAGGCCCGGAAGGTGGGAACAAAGGAGTTTATGCTGAGGTCCCAGAGCCAGAAGCTGCCACTCCAAGGAGAGCTGACTCAACCACTTTGGATTTGAGGCGTCACTCCAAAGACAGCTGACTCGACCATGTTGGAACCATTGAAAAGGGGCTATCATCACCATGGTCATTGTCCTTATTGTCGTTATGGTCATCAACAGAACAATAACTGAACTACGAACCTTGCTGGATCCATGGTGGTGACTATCTCCCTCTTGCTTCCTATAAAGACTCCTTGCTTCTTCTTTTCTATCTTTTCTATCACCCTTCTTCCCTTCCCCATTACCCTAATTCATAATAGTGTCCGTCCTCCCCTTCCCCATTTCCCTAATTAAGATTTGTAATAAACTGGTTGGACCAACATTTGAACCATTGTTTCTTAATCTCACGCCGGGTATATAGATAATAAAAGAACCTCCTCTCCCTCCTATAAATTGGAGTGAGACACAAAGTTGTTACAGAAAACTATTTCGTAAATTATCACATTTTCTCTGTTTCATTTTACTCTTTACATTTTTACATCTCATGTTAACAGCAAGGAAAGAAAACCACTTTTGCTCCTTAGCTGAGGATAATACCTTACTCTGAAGCACTTTCACTTCAACAGAAAGAAATTATCAACTGAGATTAAATTAAGCTTTACTGTTTCAAACACTATCTAGCTATTCTTCGAGGAAAAACACTTGCTTTGCCTGGCTCTACAGAAACATAATTGTTTGTATATAAATATGACACAATACTCAAGGTCATCCTGGATGGGGCTCTGATGCAGCTGTGGGTGTCCCTGTTCACTGCAGGGGAGTTGGGTCAGATGACCCTTTAAGGTTCCTCTCCAACTCAAATGATTCTATGATTCGTCACACAAGTGTGTATGTATATCTACCTGCTGGCCTCTGAAAGCAGGCTGAAAGTATAATCAACACTATTATAAATAATTCTTTTTCAAAATCTAAGCACTTTGCAATTTCCACTCATCATTTTTCTCCTGTAATTTCAGGAGCAGGTACACCCACTCACTTCCACTATCTGCCTTCCACTTATGGTACAGAAGTGTAATAATTTCCCCTAACAGTTCTTGACTATATTTTATAATAAGATAATGATAACATAAGGAACATAGCACTCTTTAATAATGATTTTCATTAATTACAGTTTTAGGAATTAAAAAAACTAAAGCACACACTTTCTTCTCACTGAAATGAAAGTCACTTAAACAGAAACATTTTCTGAAACATTGATGGATTTAAGACACACATGAAAACATCCCTGAAATGAAGCATGCTACAGTTCATACTGTGTGCTTCATCTCATGGCCAGTTCAAAAAAACACATTTAATAGCTCTGGAACACATCTTAATGTCAGACCTGCCAAGCCAAGCCACTGTGTTCAAATATTAATATAGCTCTGCTAGTTCAGGAATGTGTCAGTGCTCACCACACACTTCAGCCCAAAGGAACCCCATTATCATTCCCGTTTCTCTGAAGTTTCTCCTGCAGGGAAACATGCAGCTAGTATTTTGCATATATATTAAATGCATTTCATATTTGTTTCTCAAAAGGACTATTTCTTTTCTGTAAGAACACACTGCCATATCTACAGATAATATAGATTTTGAATACTTCATGTAGATTCTTGCTTTTCCTATAAACAGTATCTATTATTGAATTAAACCATAATGAGACACTATACTTTCTGGAATAACAACACAGCTAGTAAGAATTCAACCTGTAGAAAAAAAAAAAGGCCAAAATATTGTTTTCCATACCAAATTATACTAGATAGAGAAAAACAGTTAAATACTTGGTGAAACACTTGCAAGTAGTGGTTTCCTAGTATGAGGTTGTTTGACTGTTGCTGTTTGTGCAAAAAGAAAAAAGACAAGAGAAGATGACAGAATACTGAAGAGCGTGTGATTTTACCTAGGAGGTCTAATTTGTCAGTATCATGACATGTGCTATAAAGGGAGCACAGAGCAGAAAGCTTATATAGCACCCCCATCAAACACCAAAAACAAACAAATGGAAACAGAAATAGTTCCTGAACCTTCCACTCAAGTAACAACAGTAATTAGTGGTAAAAACCTACACCTACATCTGTTCCTATAACATGCTTCTCACTTTTAACAGACTAGAGTCAAGGGTGAACCTTTTTAAAGGAAGTTCTATTCAACATTAATAGAACTTACCAACCTATGTGCCCCATGAAATGTGAATTGGTATGGTCATAAAAATATCATTTCTGCATGTTAAAATCCTGGAAGGGTTGAGTGTTTTTGTGAATTATCAGATGGAAGAGATACTCCTGTAAGATGCAGAAAGTACAGAGAAACTCCATGCCTCTGCTTCCAAACTAACCCAAGCATGGCTCAAACACAATTTATGTTTTGGGGGCTCATTACCCTCCATAAAAGAATACATCCATTAATGCATTACTGTTCATTAAAGGTATATAGGTGTGAAATGGAGGAAAAAATTACCTTCAGATCATATGTAAATTAATACATTGCCTGGCATTCATATGAAAAAGCTGGCAGCTGCCTTCTGGGTCCTGCATGCTCATTTGATTATTGAATCCAGCTTAGTAAATGGCTTTTTAGCAGTATCTACCCTCTTAGATTGATCTGCTATCTTAAAGCAGTTGCTACCAGCCTCTTTTTTAAGACATCTTTCTTGTCTTTTTAAGACATCTGGGTTAGCAAGGGAATTAAGGTCTAGTCATGCCTATGAGTTTTGACTGTCTGTGGTTTATGAGATCATTTTTAATTAGTTCTTATTGCTGGTTGTGTGGCAGCCCCCGTAAAGCTTCCTATATTTCTCTGCCAAGGAGGCCTAGCAGCAGTATCCCCTCTTGATGTCAAAGTGCTGGGATGCAATGTCCTCTCCACATTACCTCTGGTTTTGGCTGCTTCAGCAAGTGATCCCATTGGCAGCATGCTGCCTGCTCCAGAAGTATAACCCATCCCTGCTCTCTTCTCACCTACACAGACCTCAGTCTTACAGTCAGCATATGCAATGGGAAAATGCTGGCTCTCAAAGAGCCACCCCGGTATGCATGGATGTTTCACTTCAACTAAAGCTTAAAGCTTTAAACTAAGTTAGTTTAAACTAGTTAGTTAAGTGAACTTAACTAAGCTTCACTTTAGTTTAAACTCCAAGCAAGATGTGTCTGCCCAGGATTCAAGTCTACTGTCCCCACAAAACATATTCATGTTTTTTAGAACTCCAGGCCTGGTTCTGATTCAATCAGCATTTCAGAAGTTTTTCAGTCAAATTAACATGTTCTCTGAACTTCTCATTAGCCTACAAATCCAGCTCTCCTTGCTGCCTGATGACAGCTGCTACTTCTGTTTCCACTGTATTCCTCTGGTAAAGTGCTTTGGCTCTACTTCAAGTCCACTCTCCTTGGTTGTCATTAGTTTTTGGTGGGAACACCTTGAGCTCACCCTGCCATCACCACTGCTCCTTAAACCTCATTTTTCTCTTGCCTGAGACAGCTGCTGTACCAGTCTTCTAGCATGTGGTAAAGTTTTCTGTCTTGGGACTATTACTCATTCAATTTCTGATAGTGGGAGACTCATAAAACATCTTCTCTGCCTTTTTGTCCTTTTCAGCAGCCTTGCTATATGCTTTTGACTCCTCAAAACATCCTCCAGATTATGCAGATGGTATGAGAAGTTCTGAAAGAACAGTATTGGTCTCAGAATCATCAGAGTACACATGCCCTCTTATGTCCTCTTCCAGTTTTTTTGTTTGTTTGTTTGTTTTTTAAGGAGGGACTCAGTATGCCAGTATGCTTTCCATTTCCTGTTCAGTTTTGGATCCTTAATAATTTCCCATGAATACAATAGGTATTACAGTGAAAAATACACTCATTTACCACAGTTGAATGCACGCCTGCAGATTAAGGTGAAGAAAAGTAAAAAAATAGGAGAGAGTTGGGCTCTTTCTGTAGAATATCTGGAGACTTAGAGCTACAACACCTCATGTAATCCCAACTCCATTGCTAGGGAGATTCATTATTTGAAGGCTCTTTTCAGTTTGTAATTAAATAACTACGCTTTTCTAATTTCTTTTTCTGCAGCTTCACTTATATTAGAATTCAAAACAGACCCTCATATTTGAGTCTCACACCTTGTGAACTTAAAAACCTTTTAGTTATTGCTCAACTTCGTCCTCAAACATTCAGGAATCCTTCTTGCAGATAACTACTCCATATTTTGCTTCTACATGTTATGTATGTGAACTGATACTAATGGAAGACTACTGGTATCTAGACCTTTAGATTCTGAAAGAATGATCAGATAGTCAGAACATATGAATTTCATGGATATTAATTTAATGATTTTTTTTGTGTATCAGATGAATATCTGACCTACATTTCTGCAAATTGAGAAACTGTAAGATATATTCTCTGTGAAATTAATTTACTTATTTCGATATTAAGCTGACTTTAATATAGAAAAACATTTACCTACTCTATAGTGCTAAGTAAAAAGAATACATATTTTGTTAAGTATGTTTAGTTTTGTGTTGTTTTTCAAACCTTTGTAGTGACTATCCAGCTAATATATAATCCTCCCATGACCTGTGAAAGCTACACAAAATGCACTACATGAAACTACTGGAGTGCCTTACTTTGTTATCTTGTTACCTCATAGCTGGAAGATCAATTTTAAAAGGCTGCTGATTACACCCAGAAACATTATCTCCTGCACATCAAGAAACATCACTGTACTCAACTGACATTTTCCCATACTAATCTGCTACTTGCAGAGAAAGAACAAGATGGCAATGTTTTCCTAATATCTGCAAAAATCCCCCATTATAATTAGCAAGGTAGTGAGACTGTAAAAGCCATCTGATAACCTTTAATACACATCTTGGCCACCAATAAGCTTTCACACTAATAACCACTTACATATTTTGAAACTATTCCAGAAAACGCCTACCACTTTTTAATCAATTACCACAGTGACTACAGCAGCACTATGTAGCTAGTTATCTTCCATACACATCTCTTTAAGATTAAACTTTTAAAAACACGATATGTTAGGCTGATTATATGATAATAAACATATTAATAATGTTAAAAGAAACATTTGTCCACAGCACTTCCATTACATAAAATAAATAAGCAAGCAAAAACCACACTCTTCTACTTAGAAGATAGAAACACTCATTAACACCAATTCATTAATGTGATTGCAAACATTTCCATCAGTGATTAGCAACACAACCATCCTTATCAGACAGTAAGGCAGCACTTGGGTAAGATAACTTGCCCAAACGCAATAGTTAGCACAAGAAATGTAAAACTGCATGAACAGCTGCTAAAGGACAGTTACTAATGGCATGAATGAGGTATCACAACTTTTCCTCCTGGCTGGAAGGCAGATTCTCCTGACTTTATTCACATTAAAAGACACCCTGACTCGTGGAAGTCAGTACAGGTTTCTCCACATTTAATTGAGGCAACAATCTTGGTTCTAAGCAAAGGATGTAAAAGCTGAAAGCTTCAGCTTTGACTTTGCCATGCTTTTCCTTCTTAAGATCCCTTTGAACAGATCAATGTATGAATTCCAAAAAAAAAAGCCATAGTAAGCAAAGAAATCAAGATTAATTTGTCCTGCTTGAGGAAAGGAAATTCTAAGAAAAAAAATCTGCTATTAAAATTATTTTCAGGGTCTGTAGTTTTACATCTAAAACAGAGAATAAGGGAATGGAGTAATGCTGGTCAAGAAATGCAAACCTCTCCAGACTCATCAGAAAGTGACTGGGTTTTATTTAAATGAGTTATACTGTGTGAATCATACAAGCTACATCACAAGACACAATTACTCTGGTTAACCATGATTTTACCTGAATTCCAGATTCATGAACCTCAAATTCAGAACACAAACAAGTTGAGAAAAAGCACACAATCCAAGGAAGAGTATGTCAATACGCAAAAGAACAGAACAGAAAATGGGAGATGCTAATGTAAGAGAAATTAACTGAGGAACATTTGTTACAATAGAGTATAAGCAGCAGAGGCTAAGAGGAGAGAAGTTGAGGCAGCAAGACAAGGCAAAATCTCTGAGGTCACCCACAGACAGACAGAGGAGTCATTAGGGCAATACAAAGGAAGCCAAGAAAAAGTGAAATTAAGAAGCTCCAGAGGGAAAGTACCAGAAGGGACTCACAATCACCAAATCTACGTGGTCTGGTTGTGTTGGCAGAGAATATCTGACACCAGAAAAGTTAAGCTTTTGAGGAGCTGGAATATACAATCTGGACACCAAGTTGAAAAAAAATAAACATACACTCCCAAGGCATAAGAGCTGAACATGTCTGCTGTTTACTGATGGAAAATTAATTATCTGCAGGAAAACATAACCATATACATGCGTTTGTAAAGCATAGTCCTGATTCTTTGCATTAGAAAAAATACTGGAAATATATTTGAAGAAGTTCTGAGGAAAAAAAGAAAAAAAAAAAAAAGAACTTACTGAAACAAACCTGGTCTTTATGTACAAGGAAAATATTAAAACAAACAAACAAACAACCTCTATGTGAAATGACTGTCTCATGCTGATGTTCCTGCTGCAAATGAAACTGTAAACTGTGACTGTCAGAACATCTTGCAGGATGAGATCTGCATTACTAATAACAGTTTTATAGTTTTATTTCAATACTCCGGAAGTGAACATTCAGTTCCACTTCGGTTTTTATTTAGCTATAGAAAAAAAATATATAAATAAAATAAAATAAAATAAAATAAAAAAGCCTTTAAGAATTTACAGGGAGAAAAGAGGAGAGAGAGCAAGCTGAAAAAAATTAGTAAACTTTTTGGGCTGAGAAAAAAAATGCTGGAAGCAATACCAAAAAATTTTTCAAGTTTGTAGCTCGGATCATAAAAGTGAGCTCACATGAAGCAAATGATTATGTGCTAATGATAAAGAAAAATAGATACCCTGGAGTTAACATGGCATTCATTTATTTTATGTGACAGTAAGAAAACTATGTACCTGTGTCATACTTCAATTTTCAGGCCATTGACACTGACAGGATACACCAGCTGAACAAAGAAAGATCAAGCTCACTTTTGCTAGTTGTGATGCAACTGACATTGCACCTGGCGAACTAAGGGACAGAGGAGCCCAGGCTGCCTTGAGTGAAGTCTGGCTTTGGATGAAGTAGCATGTAAGCTCTCATTCTTACTCATCTACAACTTGAAGTAAAATGGACTGATGCAACAAAAATAAAGAGCACTTCTACTCCCTGATATTTTGTCTGCAAATTACAAAACAATATTAATAAAAGCACTGTGTGATTTTCAGATATTACGCACATGTAAACTGGAGAGTTAGAAAGTCTGTATTGGTACCATCTGTGGATAAAGAAATTAGGATTTGCAGCATCATATGGAGAAGGGTAAAGGAGAAAGCAACTGGATTTATTCTGTGACCATGAACCACGGCACCTCACAGCAATTCTGTCCAGAGCTATCCCTAATGGCAGGGGACTGTTCCCAAAAGCTGTACATTTAGGAAGACTTAAGCCATATTGTCTTTGATTCCAATGGCAAGGAGATAAAAGAAGACACAGTCATTTTGCCTGAAATGAAAACAGGCATCAAAAGATCTTAAGATAACAGAGCAAGTGAACTTTCTTGTGCAAATGCATTGCTGATACTTAAAGGGAGATTTACAAATTACAGCATCTCCAAAAGGCACTTCAAAAACTAACAGTATTGCTAGAAAGCTACTCAGTAGATCACCTACATGCATTTGGAACAACGTGTTACAACAATCTGTGAGGGACTCCCAATATTAAAAATAGCAATGGAACTGTGGTAAATGCATGAAATTTCTGTTGCTATGTAAATATAAAAACTTGGTAGGAATCAGACTAGATTATTTTGATGCCACACTTATTACAAATTAAAATGCTGTTTCCAACAGCAGCAGCTCACTGTGCTGCCTTCATGGGCTACTGTGAAAATATTCCCCCCTTTCCTCACTCCCCAGAAGCTACACAGATCTTCTTCCACAATCTGCCTCTGGAATAAGCATAGTCTTTGTAAGAAAACTGCAAGCAGAGAATCAGGTACTACAAGCAATCTCACTGCTGTGTACCCAGATCCAAACTGCATCAATTCATTTGGTTTAATAAGTCATAACAATTGAATTTTTAAGGATCTTACAAAATTTATCTTATATAAGTTCCTCTACGTAACGTTCACTTCCAAAGCAAACACTGCATTATTGTTATTCTATCCTTCAGACCTATGGGTCCATTGAAGAGATCTTGTGAACTTTGTGATTTGGTAGTAACACCTTAGTGATTTTATTTCCAACAAAAAATTCTACATTGAGACTGTTTTCCTTATAGCAAACCTTTTCCTTTATTTATCCTCTTTTGTGCAGAACCATAGAATGGTCTGGGTTGAAAAGGACCACAGTGATTGTCTAGTTTCTACTCCCCTGCTATGTGCAGGGTCACCAACCACCACACCAGGCTGCCCAGAGACACATCTAGCCTGCTCTTGAATGCCTCCAGGCATGGGGCATTCACAACCTCCTTGGGCAACCAGTGCATCACCACCCTCCATCTGAAAAACTTCCTCCTAATATCTAACCTAAATCTCCCATGTCTCAGCTTAAAACCATTTCCCATTGTCCTAGCACTATCAATGTAAATAGCCATTCCCCCTCCTGTTTATACGCTCTCTTCAAGTATTGAAAGGCCACAATGAGGTCTCCCTGCAGCCTTCTCTTCTCCAAGCTAAACAAGGCCAGTTCCCTCAACCTTTCTTCATAGGAGAGGTGCTCCAGCCCTCATCAGTTACATGATGATTGGTACTCATCTACCTTACAGTATTTAAAACAGAAAGGAATTAAAAGAGAAATAGAGTTTATATGTTCTCTTCAAGTACTGGAAGGTCACAATGAGGTTTCCCTCATTGTGGCTCCATTGTGTTATCCCTGAGTATTTAAGGATGTACTGACAGTGCCTGTACTGCTAAAGGTCTGGCTTGAAACACTTTGTATTCCATCTCTATAGAAATGATTTACTGGCAGAATCAAAAAATTGCAGCCCCAGTCTGGAGCTGCGGTCTAATAATTCTTTCACACTGAAAATGTAATGTCTCTTTGCTCATCTCCAGTGTGGTGCTTGAGATACGTTCAAGATGATTTATGGTGACAGCACACATCAATACGTAGAACATGTTGCTTTGAATTAATTTCTTATGAAACAATATCCTCTTCTAAATATTTTAATTTTGGGAACATTTTAGTTGGTTCTATTTAAGTCAAGACACGATTTAACAGTGGTCCACATATTTCTCACGTAGACACCACTGCACTAATTTATCTTGAAATTCTGAATGCCCACTATAACCTGCATGACTTTTTCTTGCACTCTTGGTATCAAACAATTGTTGATAAGCTGTGTTTGAATAGTTCTTGCTGTGTTACTTTAATATGATTCAACTATCAATTCGTAGACTGTCAAAGAGTTAAGCTTTACTGCATATTATTAGAGAGCCTCCTCCTGCAACAATTTTCAGCTGTTTCCAACTTTTATACATTCTTACATTAATCTGCCAGTAGGGTAACACTGTTTCCACACTATCTTTCCTGTTGCTGTGATTAAAAATACTTTAAAATAATGTTGACTTAAAGAGCTGTCACAAAGAAATTAGTGAATCTACAGAAGGGCAGAATATAGATTGCTTTTCTAATGTGCTCGGTACTCCATTACTTGATGAAACGCAAATAGAAACAGCAAAACAGGCAGCCAAGGCTTACCCATATCATGATGGTTTTTTCCCTACAAAAATCAACAAAACTACTCCTACTAATATTGATTTCACTAGTAGAAAGATTTTTCTTTAGGGAAGCGTGTCTAATGAATACTTGGGTATCTTACAGTCATCTTTTTCTCACTTTACATTTCACACTGCATGAAAATTCATTAAAGTAATGTCCATCCTTCCAGCATAAAGAACTAGGTAAAATATCCTTTGAAATTCATTTCTCCTAATAACACCTCTGTGATTGCGAAGAAGGGCAGCGACTGCAAGATGTCTTCAGTGTGATTCAGTATTCAGACAGGACTACAGAAGCAAAAAGTATAAAGCCTGCTCTACCTTCTGAGGGGGAACAGCCTCCCAGGGAAATAACATGACTCTTCATAGAGGCATTTAAGATGCTGTTATAGGTAGTAGGAGAAAAAGGCCCTGCTTGTTCACTGTAAAGGAACTGCAGCAGAAGCATTTTTGTATTAAAAGGATGTGCAGTCAGGAACAAGATATGCAAAACATTGATTTATTCCAAAAACTTCCAGGTATTGGAAAGGAACATCATTGGTGTAGGTGATGCAGAAAGGAGCTTGCAGGTTTCTGCGGTTCTGCTGCACCAGATTAGAGACATGATATAATTCGTCAAATCCTTCAGGATGCTGTAAAGAGAATCATAGCATGTGGAAGAAATAAGCCAAGCCATTGTGTAAAAATCAAAGTATTAAACTGAACTATTTTAAAAATAATTAATCATATTTGAGTTTGGCCTTGAAGCGTGTCAGAAGATGAAGTTGTCCCAAACACTACCATGCAGATTTATTTTTTCTTTTGAGAAAAACTTTGTCATTTCTTTTCTCCTGCATCACCTTTCCCTCCGTGAATCCCCACTCCCCAATTGTAACATCTGTAATTGATGTATGATTCCTCAGGTCGAAGAATTTTGGGGGTATTAATGTATTAAATTATGTACTTAAACGTGTATTAATAAATCTAAATAAAAATATCTTAACTTCTAAAAGAGTTGAAAATACGCAACTGCTGTTCTCTTTATGTTGTTATTTACAAGCTTTTTAGTGTACTTATGACTCAGAAGCCTGTATTTACTACTGAGAAGGCCTAATTCGACTAACTGACTTTCTCCAGTGAATATGAAACTTCAACTTACAAATAAAAGTATCATTATGTGTCACAAAAGAATAGATTAATTTGCAGAGATATTCTTCTTTTCTGTTCAAATCACAAGTATGTAGTTTATAGAAAACTAGGAGCATATAGCAGCATGAAAACCTTTCTTGCTGCAGGCAAAATGATTTCACTTTTGGCAGTTTTACAGAAAAGCAAGTCAGTTACATTTTCACCTCAGGTGGTTTGTGGAATCAAAAAGGCAGTTCTTGCAGATGGAAAACTGTCATTACAAGCGGACAAGCTGTTTGCTTGGGGGAAATGCAAATATTTTGCTCTTTCAAACCTGTGAATGTTGGAGAGAAAATCTGTCTTCACACATGAATTCTCAAAACAGAAGTTAATACTTTAATGGAGTTCTACTCGAGTGAAAATGGGGCACCCAGCCTGGTCACTAGCCAATCGCGCTTCAGTTATTACACAAAGTTACCATAAATTTCAGTGAGAGGTTGCATGTACAAAAATCCTGCAGCACTGACCTAAAATACAGATTCTATCAGATCACCTCAAACAGACCTGATGAGATGATTGGCAGTGCCTCTGGGAATCAACAGTCACCAAGTGAAGTCCGAACACCACACATCTAGAGGAAAAGCATCAATTCTTTACAAAGCATACTTTGAAATACTTCATTCTTGCTGAGAACTGTTCATGAATTGTGAGCACGGAGGTAGAATGAACTACAGAGAGGGTACATACATACATACATGGAGAGCAGCTACAACAACCCAGGTTTCCCTTTGGATGCAAAGCCACAGCTTGGAAATATTACCATCTTTCATCACTGCATCTAATATTGTTACACATCTGTTTTATCAGTTAGACTGAATCCACAGAAGGTGGAAAGTAGTAAAAGGAGAAAATCTTCAGTGTTGCAAATACATTATTTGAGAAATTTTTATGAGATTCAGTGCTTGTGCCTAATAATGAATGGTGAGAACACTCATTTTTGCTTGCTCTTCATTTTAATATGCTGACAAGATTTAGCGTAACACTAAATCTAGCAAGTATTTTGTCATATAATATGGAACATGTTTGGAAGCTACCTGTTGAAATGGACTCAGCACAACAATTTCTAGATCAGCAATTGTCTAGTCTGAGTCACAATTTTCCCTTTATTTTTTTAAATCAAGAAATCACATTAATTTCCTGTCATTGTGAGATTTAATGGCCTTTTTTTTTTCCACCAGCACTAAAATTTACTTTCACAATCTATTCCCCAAGTACTGTTTTCCCTCTAGAAATTTCAAATCCCATTACAGCTTACTCATACAATTCTATCTGAAGGCTCAGATTTGTAAAGCTTGAAAGGAGTTGGGCTCCAGTTTGGTTCAGGTTCTTGTCTGATATCTAAATAAATGCCTCTGAGAAAAAAACAGTTCCTGAAGTTTTTTTCTCATTTAACAGACTCAGCTATAGAGTTTGCATTCTTCCAAATGTCAGATCTCTTTACTTCAAATTTTATACTTTATCAACTAAAGATTTCTCACATTCTAGATTTTATTTCATAGCTACAACTATATAACACTTCTTAAACATGTATTCCACCACAACAAATACCTATCTCTTAATAAAAGACATCTTCCTTTTCCTAATTGCTCCACTGCAATTTTCACTCTGCCATAGGGCACTCCCAGTAGACTGTTAGAGGTACTTTTCATGATCTGCTGGCAGTGCTCTAAAGCCCTTTATCACAAAATCACAGTCATTTTTATCATCTTTTGGGCAATTTGTAAAATTCTACAAGCTTACTGTGTGACAATTTAAAATAATGTTTCACAAGATTAATCTATAAAAAGTACAGTATGTGCTTTGGAAAGGTCACAGAGAAGCTTTCCATTAAGCAAATCAATATGGTCACAAACAGATCTTGAAGTCCTATTACCATTTTAATTGGCTAGCATAGCCTTCTCACAATTTCATCTCAATGGTGACATTAATTACAACTGTGAGAATACAAGACTGTGCTAACAGAAACTGGAAAATAATTATTACGCACTGACTGGCTATCCCTTGCTACCACAAAACGTATCAGAGGTGTTATGTTAAACATCCAACATTTCCCACTCAACAGATTCATTGCTTTCTAGAACTTATTTTGATTTCCTGTTCTTCAGGATGTGGTATTAGAAATATCAAATCCAAATATTCCAAGCTGCAGTGAAGAAGCAACCAACCAAACAAACAAAAACATACAACAATTCAAAGGAAAAGTTTCAAGAAGCATTAAGACTGACTAGCTCAACAGTGATGAACTGTCCTTGAGAGCAGCCCTGCAGAGAAGGGCCTGGGAGTCGTGACGGATGAAAAGCTTAACATGAGCCAGCAGTGTGCTCTTGCAGCTCGGGAAGCAATTGGTATCCTGGACTCCATCAGAAGAGGGGTGACCAGCAGGGACAGGGAGCTGATTGTCCCTCTCTACTCTGCTCTTGTGAGGCCCCATCCGGATAGGGCATCCAGGCCTAGAGCCCCCAATACAAGAAAGGCAGAGAGCTGTTGGAGAGGGTCCAAAGGAGAACCACAAAGATTATCAGAAGGCTGAAGCACCTGCCCTACAAAGACAGGCTGAGGGAGCTGAACTTTTTCAGCCTGGAGAAAAGAAGGCTGCGGGGTGACCTTACTGCAGCCTTTCAGAACCTAAAGGGAGTCTACAAACAAGAGCAGATTCAACTCTTTGAAAGGGTGGATAACTGCAGAACAAGGGAAAATGGTTTTAAGTTGAGAGAGGAAAGATTTAGGTTGGATGTCAGGGGGAAGCTCTTTACAGAGAAAGAGGGGAGATGCTGGAACAGGCTGCCCAGAGAGCTTGTGGATGTCCCATCCCCAGAGGCGTTCAAGGCCAGGTTGGATGGGGCCCTGGGCAGCCTGGTCTAGTATTAAATGGGGAGGTTGGTGGCCCTGCATGTGGCAGGGGGCTTGGAGATCGTAATCCTTGAGGACCCTTCCAACATGGACCATTCTGTGATTCTGTGTGATTCTGTGAACTTCTTTGGCCTCCTCCTAGAGAAATTTCAGGGCAACTGCCCAACAGGTGAGCTGCAGATACTGCTGAGAGTACAAGAAGAGGAAGGCTGCCTGTCCCCATGCCTCCTAAAAGACATCCTCATGTCCTCCTTTCTGGCTCCTGTTCCAAGTTGTTTTCTTTGGTAAGTTTACGTCACAGTCTCTCTCTCAAGCTCATATCAGCTTACATCTATTTAATTTAATCTTTAGACTTTACACATTCTTAATGAAGTTCCCTCTCAGTTGTGTGTGTTCCTGCTACATGTCATCAGCTCGTAGTTTTTGACATAAAACATGGCCTTACTGCTAATTCAACCCCAAAGTCCTTGAATGCACCAGAAATCTGCTTCCTTGCCTGACACTCCCATAACCTCAGTTCAAAGTCCCATACTTGGCAAACAAGTTACTGTTTCTTCTCTCTTGGTGACACTAGAACTGAGGGTCAGTGTTACCCCACATATTCCTTCTCTGTCCTTGCTATGGTTCCAGGCCACTCTACCTTCAAATCAGACTTGCCATGTTCAAATCCGCTCAGCTTGATCACCAGCACGAGTGTTGCTGACAGCATGTAAGACATACACAAGAGCAGCTGGGGACAGCAATTACAAGATGAGCTTGATTTACTCCATGGGGGTGGCATCTGTGCCATCTAGAAAGGCCCCAGAGGAAGGAGAAGGCAGCACGTGCTGAGTGGCTTAGTGCTTATGTGCACACAGACTGGCACTGTGAACGCCAGGGGCACAGACTGAGCAGCAAAGCAGGATCTTTGAAGCTGTCAATCTGTGCTGACACATATGTTGAACTCTGACTTTTGTAATTGCTTACCATATTGAGGCAGATATTTTCATTAATATGGCATACACCTTCTAAAAAATGTCTTCTTAAAAACATTAAAAAATGTGAAAGCTTCCTAAATTATAATTTAATTTAGAAAAAAATCTAACTGATGATCTGTAGCTGAAATTTGAGATTGAAAAAAGTACACCGACAATAAAGTTATTAAAGAATAACTTTGGAACATGATAAAATGTGCACAGGAGATACAAACTGGTAGGAACAAGGTGACAGACAATGCCATTGGCTTATAACATTGACAAAGTAACTTTTGACTTTAACCAGAACTTTGAACCATACGAAATAAAATTAAAGTTCTATAGTGGTGGAGTATCTCCAGCACATATCAAATGCAGCCTTACCCATAGACAGCAGAAATTTTCTACAAGGTGATACCTTAAAAATGTTTAGAAAGCAAATTCACTTTTCTAATAGAATGTGTTCTTTTTTCACCCCCTCCACAAAGGTATTGAAGTAAGCCTGTTTGTGCCTGCCTGAGGCTCGGTGCCATTCTGCTACAGCCAGCAGTGATTTGTTTTGTTGTAAGCAGTGAAAATAGATGTCTGTTTGCACTTGGGAATTGACTGAATTTTCTCCATTGTCAGAGAAGCACCAGCCAATCAGCAGTCACACCTGCTGTGCCAAACAGGCCAAGGCATTTTTGGAAAAAAGCAAAAGGTATTTCTCCAGTTAAGATGTACAAAAAGTAAAAGCAGTATATTCTCTTCCTAACACACAGAATTCTATCCAGACAGAAATCCAGGAGAAGTCAAATTAGTCCCAGTTTCGCTTTGTGAAACACATCGTTTTCATGCTTAATTTAGTCTTGGTTTGGACAGTTTCTGAGAATATTCTCTTATAAACATGGCTACTGGTTCATCAATGGTCTGCTCTGGTGAAACATTTTCCACTTAATCATTTCTTTATTATTTGAAACAAAACCCACTTAAGCAGATATGTTGATTCATGGAGTTGGTATTTTCAACATAGAACAGGCTAAAAAGAATTTAACTTCACCACCACTCATTTCCATTGCAATGCAGTTTTCTAATAAATACAAGTATTTTAAAGCTAAAACCAAAATCATTTGAATGAATTAGTCACTAGAGATAGTTACATAGCAGCAAGAACACAGAAGCATGCATTGGCAAACAGGTAACTAGTTCATTGAAGTCCAAAATGTGTTCAGAAACCTTTGAAATACTTCATGCATTGCTGAATGCACGTAATATATTGTGAAATTAAAGCTAAAAAAAAAAAAAAAAAAAAAAAAGAAAAAAGTCATTCAAAGGAAAGGAAAAGGAGAAAGAGCAGAACAGAAATACCCAGAATGGTAAAACAAAAAAAGTCTTAAATTCAGTGTGCAAGCTGCATTTCTTTGGTTTTCAGTGGTTTGTTTATAATCATAAAATACTCTTAAAGTAGAAATCAGTGAAAGCTCTTCACTGGAAATGATTTAACTTTGGTCAGTTACTGTTTTTTCACAGAAAACATTTTTTTCTGTGAATCTTGACAAAAGGACTAGTGCCTACATCAGAAAACCGAGCTTAACAGACTAATAGTTTACAGACTAATGTAACAGTAATATTACCTAACATGTGTATCATCTTCAGGGCACTCCTACCAATTTATTTATGTCTTCAGAAGTCATTCAAAAGTGTCTTTTTCTCCTGTACTATGTTTATTTAATCATGCTAAGCCGGGCAACTTGCATAGTTGAATTCATTTTCATACAGAAGTTAATCTCAGAACACTTAATCTGGTACAGACATCAGTAACAAGGATGGGCTTGCTACATCACCTGCACAGCCTTTGGGAGCTTTGTTGTGTATAAACACTGTAAAACTTTCTTGGTGAGATTTGGTGCATAAGGATCAGACCGTTGGCCATGATACACAGGAAAACTCACTAAAAAATATAAGGTGTCATTTAGATTTCTCCTATGCAATACAGAGAAACAGAGATGAGATGAGGTAAATGATCACTGGGATGATGTAAAAAACAGAGCCTGTCCTATAAGACTACATAACATACAGAAGGATAATAAACCATAATATGAATAAGCATGGTGAGGCTTAGCCCCAAGGAGAAGGAACAACCATTTATATTGAAGGAGCACCCATTTCTTATTCCAGGGAACATTTTGTTCATCCATTCCTTGAGCACATAATAGGCTGAATCAATCAAGCCTAAGCAGAGCAGTATTATTGATCAAACCTCGCTTAAGTGCAGAACTCAGCCTGAAGAAATCTGCATTCTTAATGAAGTCTTGCCATAATCCTCCCTAAACAATATTAAAGCCTTATTCTCCTTATTTTTTTAATTGAGTTGTGCACGTGAAATAATCACAGATGTAGCCTGATGCTCCCCTTGTAACAAATTGTACAACTCTAGGCATCTACTTAAGCTGGAATTCTACTACTTAAAATCCAAACAGAGAAATGTTCTGCAAGATTTATTAACAGCTATGTAATCACTGAATTATTGCTGGAGGGGAAAAAAAAAATGTGACTACTTGTTCTGCAAGACTTCTAATGACTTCCTCTCTCCAAGCCACCTCAGTCTAAAATTAAGTAGGCAGCTATTCTACCATTACATCCTATTTCCCATAATGCTATAACATTTCTGCAAATTATTATGTGAATAAATACCTACAATACAGTAATGGATTTGTCTTCTGTGTGACAGCAAAGCCGTGTGATCTAAAGACACTTGCAAAGTTCTGACTCAGCACAGCTCATCTTCAAAGTAACATTAATTTTAGTAACATTGCAAGCATGAAACATTTTATGAATGCGTTAAAAAAGACTCATCTTAATTAGTTTGTGGAAGGTATCTAACTTGCCTGTCCCTCACCAAAATGAACCGAGCTTGGTATTTCTTTCAGTTTGCATTTCAGCAGCAGTACATACACAGTCATTTCCTATAATTACTTCATCTGAAACTGATACTAATCCAACTGAAGTCAATGGAATTATTTCCACTGACTCCTGCTGACATTTGTCTTTAATAACCAAAGACGGACTTCTTCTCTAGCACTGAATGAATAGATTCAAAGAGTAAAATAATCTGCTTTCAGTATTATATTAGCAATTCGGCTATGGCTTTCCTCAGTGGATTATAAGCAAATTTAATGTACCACTACTAAATTGCCATAAGACCTAAGCGTACTACGTCACAAAGAACCCAAAACAGGATGCAATTTAAGAGACTTCTTCCCCCAGAGCATTTAGCAAGACTTGTTCCAAGCACAGGTTCCTGTCACTTATAACTAAACCTAAATCTGTTAATAAAAAACAGGATACTTTTCACCATTTGGTGACTATGCAAGACAACATTTAAATAACACACTTGTTCTTTATGCTAGGATGACTCATTTCTTGTAGGTGCTCTGGATTGAATAAGCCAACGATGCAGGATACTTTATGATTCCCTGCTTTCAAATGGCCTTCACATACAACCAGCATGGCTCCTTCAGGCAACTGTTGGGGGTGGGGGGAAGGCCATCCTGAGAGGGTAACAAAGTAAGGGCAGGAATTATTGGCATGAGAGTGTGTTAAAAGTTAACAGAATTCATGGGTGTCGATCAAGTGTTAATCCTGGAAGAAAAAGTTACTGCATCAAAACTCAGAAAACAAATGACAGTATGGGGAATTAAGATCAGAGCTGTGGATATTGGGAACAGCCCTAGTGTCTAATAGCAGATGAGAAAGCATGGCTTCTCACATCCCAGAAAGATGTTCCCAAAAGGGTTGTAAGTACAGAGAAAGAGGAACGATGGGTAATAACACATCTGATGGAGAAGACATAAGACAAAATGAAGATCGTCTCCTTCCTACACTTTTAGAGCTCATTGCTCTATCAACCTTACTGGTGAAAGTTACTTAAAATGCAAATGCCTTCCTCCCAACTTTCCCAGCTCAAGAGAAGAGAAGACTCAAATAAAAATTCATCCAGCCCCAGAGCTGAAAAATGATCCCATTAGATAAAAGAGCTGTATGTGCACTCTCACAAACACAATCACTGTGAAAAAAAAATAATCACTGTATAGAATAATTTCTAACAGAAGATTTTATTGCTTTGTATGAAAGAGTAATACGTTAGCAATGTGGGGCAAGAAAAGGTTATCCTAAAATTAAGCATTATTTTCTTAATTATGAAAGGTACAAATATTGTCAAGGAATTCAAAAGGTGCCCCTCATCTGTGAACATATTTGTAGGTCAGATTCCACAAGGAAAAGATGTGAGAGATGAAAAACAAAAGAAAGCCCATGTTATCGGAAGAACCGAGATGTCCCTGGACTTCTAAATCACTCTGCTAGAACCTAGAGAGACAGAGGCATGGAGGAGGCAGATAATGTTACATCCACAGTCCTGAAGTGAGAGGCCTTTTATCACCACTTTCTTCATAAAACAATGATGAGAGAAAGCTGAAACGCTCCTATGCCCAGGATAAAAATGTACACTGTCTGGATTTTTCACATAATCTGACTTGCAAATTGCCTAGAAAAAAATTCAAGCTGGATATTCAATTCCTAAGTTAAATCCCACAGAATGGGTATCTGGGATTGGTCCATTTTTCTCATTTGCATTCAGTTCTACTGCCATAATGAAGTAGAAGAGATAAAGCAATAATGCAAGGAACAAAAATTGTTTTCTGCAGCAATTCTGCAGAGTATTTCCTTTTCTATTCCCTCCTGAAATAACATAATGCGTGTGACATACGTAGAATTCTTGTAGGGGCACTTCAGTCTGAATAAATTTCATTCTTGTAAAAAGGGTAACATCAAAACGAATGAAAAGTAGTAGTCTCTACTAAGACAAAGAGTAACTCTGTGTAACTTCAATGGACAAAGACTACACCCTAAAGACAAACATCCACAATTAGAAAGTAAAGTTTTGTCTTCTAGAAAATTTGATACTATTTTCTGATTGTTGTGAAGGACAGGATGGCACAAGTAAGCAAACAGCCTGACTAAATTCCTTATACCCCTACATACTTGGCAAATAATTCCTGGTCTGTGGCCTGCATGTCAGCCATTCATTATTTAGAAGCATCTGGTGTTCAAATGCCAGACTTTTCTGAACATTTCTGAACCCAAGAATCACATGATCTGTCTCTGGATTTTAATTTGCTGCGTAACATCTCTGCATCAGATTCCTTGTACGATTAACTGTGCTTATTAATTAAAATTATTTGTTAAGAATTTTGCTCTAACGTTTGCTAAACTTATGTTTCCACCGACATCCACTGGTCCTGACCAAATACTGATAAAAACATTTATGATGAGCTATTGCAGAAACAAGTCAGTGAAGCCAAAAGTAATATCATGGTACAGTTCAAGTGAATATTCGTGAGAAAAAGCACAGCAGGATTGGTCATTTCATTTAAAGCCCCAATTCTGCAAGAGTAAAGGTAATGGGATCTTTGTTATTGACTTTCAGTGAACAATGGAATGAATCCCAAGGTAGCACCTATCGGAAAGGGCAGCTGCTTAAAAATTTTACAGCACTTCTACTTGAGAGCAATAAGAACAAAACACACGTTACAGACATAGACATACCGAGATGCAGATGTACGTGCATGCATACATAGCTTTAATGTTCTCAGACTTTTGTAGCTCCAGGTATCTGTAGATTCAACCATTTGTTTGGGAAGCAAACCAAGAATTTTGAACTAGTAAACAGTCAGCCTCAAGAACAGCTGTTTTGGTGCTTGCAATGCCCAAGACACAAAGAGCACAATAACACTATTTGATAGAGCAAATTCTCAGCCATAAAACTCCGTTTTTCAACATAGTCACCATCATTAGCTATATATTTTCACCATTCATGAAAAAAACCTGCATGCCACGCTCAAATGGAAATGACCCACTGCTGATGTCACCACTGTTGAAATGTACAACCCATCATCTCATCATGCTCACATTCATTGGCTGGTCTCCCTAAACATTCAATGTTCAATAGGCATCAATTAATGTCAATAGGTGTCATTTGTTTTCACATGGAGAGATTCAATTCCACCTTTGATTCATACATATCTCCACGTCAGACATCATCTGCCAGACTGCCCCTCTTTTGTCATCTGTCATATGGCAACAAAATGTAATGGAGTATCAGCAGGAAGGTTCAACCCCTACTGCCATACCACCAACATCTACCTGTGATGTCACAGGCCAACATAATAAAAGCAGAGGTCATACTTTTGGAGCAGTCCTCATACATTCCAACTTCAGCAATGTCACTGGGAAGGCAACTCACTTTGAGCTTGTGTTAGAGAGCAGCATACAGTATTAAGATTTATGCATAAACTTTTAACAGCCTAATTCAAACAGTATTTGTGTAAGTATGTAGTTGAGGAAAGAATGCAGAAAAGTAAGTCATTGTAAAACATCCAGCTTCTCTACAAAGCAGAATGATTTTTCTGAGATGCATGTGATGGAACATGAATTAAGTGCAAGATGCCTTATAGCAAAGAGGCCACTTAATTCTGGTAGGGCTACAGAGTTAAACTGAGCTGAAATGCACAGAATGAGGCATTTTAGCCACCATTCTCAGCACACGTGACCATCAATTCACCTAACGCAGCTCTGAAAATCTCTGTATCAATATTCAGCTGTGACGCGTCAGCAGTGGAAAAATATTGGCTGTAGTTTACTTGGATACTATTCAGTATAATTTTGGTTTTGTAACAGCATAAGTTAATTTAACAATGTCAGCAGATTTGGAGAATGACCTTGAAGACAACATAAACCAGTCCTTTAACTTTCAGGACTCTGTTAGTCTCTTTCTTCCCCAGATTAAACTGATAAACATCCTTACATTTAGTGCTTTCCTAAGAAATGTACAGAAAAAAAATGTATTATCTTTTGAACTCTAGTGGCTGTTTAGCAAGGTATAATATCTCCTCTAACAAGTTACATCCACCGTTCTTTAGAAAGGATCTTGAAATATTATGACAGCTGTCACCATCCACTACTTATTGACAAGCTAAGTCTGGAACAACGGAAGACCAAGAGATTTGTCACCCAACAAATCTCGATGAAGTTTGCAATTCTTAAATAACTGATACAGTCTATGCACCCAATCATATCAAAATTGTTAGAATTATTTCAGAGACTAATCTGTAATGTCTAAGCTAATTGGTGTACTTTCCTTGATACTTTAGGACTTTAGTTACTGATAAAGTAGAATGGCTGCAGTAAATGCTCACTGAGTTAATCCATCACTCCCACCGGACTGATTCATCTCAGAAAGTAACCAGGTAAGATTTTGTTTTCTGCTTTATAATTGAAAAAAGCCATCAAGGATGGTCTTCATCAGCAGTAAAAACTCTCAAGTGTTGTCCTCTGAAGTTGTTAGCCTCTATTTCTATCCTTTTCCAGCTTCCTAGAGAACATTTCCACATGATGAGTCCACCAGTATTCCACATTCTGTTTTAATGGCACCAACATGTATTTCACACAGTTTTTCTTAAGTTTCAGGTTTTTAGTGCTTAATCGTATCCCAGTGTTTTTTCAAATTCTAATTAGAGACCTCCTTCCCTCATGCAGTCTTTGCCCCAAAAAGCATATGGTTTCATGATGTTACCAAAAAGAAAGTTTTAAAGAGAACAGTGAAAGAAATAAATGCATTTTGCAAAATATCTGCTAATCACATCTTAGCTGGGAGTTCCTCAGTACCAGGGAGTCTTCTGACTGACACCCATGGAGGAAAGAGATCTACAGCTCTTCTACAGATACAACTTCAGGCAAAGCTGAGAAGCAGATCTGAATATAATAAAAACAAAATGCTGAAGATTTAACTAAAGCAGGTAAAAGTACAAATATATATGTGCTTGTACATACAAAGAAAGACATACCAAAAAAGATACGTATTCCCATCTCTAGAAAATGACAAGACAAATGAGCAAGGATAGCATGATCTGCTCAGAACCAGAACTAATTTGACAATAACATATTTTGCATAATAACACAACTTGTACATCCCATGCCTACACAACAACAGAATCCCAGAAACACCAAGGTTGGAAAAGACCTACAAGATCACACATATCACATATCACCAATAGCTCTCACTAAACCATATCCCTCAACCCAACGTCCAAACATTCCTTGAACACCTCCAAGGTTGGTGACTCCACCACCTCCCTGGGCAGCCCATTCCAGTGCCTGACCATTCTTTCAGAGAAGTAGTATTTCCTAACATTCAGTTTAAATCTCCCCTGGTGCAGACTGAAGCCATTCCCTCTAGTCCTGTCACCAATTACACGAGAGAAGAGACCAACCCCCAGTTCACTACAACCTCCCTTCAAGCAGTTACAAAGAGCAATGAGGTCTCCCCTGAGCCTCCTCTTCTACAGACTGAACAACCCCAGCTCCTTCAGCCTCTCCTCATAAGGCCTGTGCTCCAGACCCCTCACCAGCTTTGCTGCCCTTCTTTGAACCTGCTTCAGGTCCTCAATGCCTTTCTTGCAGTGAAGGGCCTAAAACTGGACACAGCACTTGAGGTGCGGCCTCACCAGAGCTGAGTACAGGGGAACAATCACTGCCCTGTTCCTGCTGGCAACACTGTTTCTGATGCAAGCAATAATTTACGGTAAGAATTATACATGAAGATTTTTATAGCATACTCATGTTTTTATTTTAATAGTGAGCCCACACTATAGTGAAATATTAATTTTGGATTTTAATAATACCCAATCTGTACTGTTTGATCAAGATAGGGAATTGCAAAAGTAATCTCTCTACTAAAATAGTCAAAACATGGCATCCATTACCAATCCAGTAGGAACTTGTGGTAAATAAAATTGGAAATACCCTCTGAGTTTTAACATTAAAAAAAAAAAAAAAAAAACACCTTTAAAAGAGATGGTGTAAAAGCTAAAGTTACTAAAAGCGGTCGAAGATGGAAAAAATAACACCACATCAATAAATAATTAAAATTCGAAATAATAATAGAAAGAAAAAATACACTGTGTTGTACTTCAGACTGCTTTAAAGTAGTTGGGGGTTTCACGAGTTCTTATTTCATAACATATTTTGAAATTCATTTTATGTTCTTTATAATGAATTTTTAAATGAGCAATACTTTTTTCATAATTTAGCCCACAGACATCTGAATCACAGACTTCCACTAATATATTTGCATACAAACAGTTCTCTTACAATTCATCTGCTTTAATTACTTCTTTCTTACCTGAAGTCATTAAGTTCCATATGGGATGCATTCTACTGCCCAAGGCCATGTTGTGAGGGGCACAGATACATGTTCTTTCTCGGCCCAAGAGATTCAGCTGTGGAATGAGTACAGAAAAAGCTTCAAGAGAAAAACAGGAGTTAGCATTAGTATCTAGGAGGAAATGAAGAAAAATGTCAAAAATATATGTACGTGTTGTCAGGGAAGGATAGAAATAGGTAACAAGAAGGAGAAAACAGAGTTTTGGAATAACTAAACTTCAAGAAAGGGTCATTTTCTCTAAAGTCACTGGAGTATAACCTCTAATAGCATTTGCAATTGCAGACAAAGCCACTGGGGTAGAAAGAAACCTGGATCCCAGAGCTGAGTGGGCATTCAGCAAAACGGTTTGGCGCCATAATCTGTTATCCCACCACAGTGATCCTGGTGTTCATGCTGAAGGCATCTCACTTCCCAGTGCTGTTGTAGCTGCCATAAATACTATGAAAGGAGGCTGAAAATTTGCAGCTTAGTGTCTAACTGCAGACACACAAACACACACAGTATTGCAGATTGGGCTGTGACACAGAAGCTTCATAGCTGATCTTCATTTGGGAAGGCATACTCCTCCCAGAGGACTGGAAATGCATCATTTGGGGATCACAAACAATGCTCTGAAATATCATGTGAAATAGCAGGCAACAATGCAGAATTGCAATGAGTTTCTCTCTTAGCTGTCAAGTAAAAATTGCAACAGTATTATATGGCCTTGATGCATGCATAGGGCACGAGCTCGTTTGTGTACCACCACATCACTCATTCTTCAAGTGGAGAAAACTGATTCTAAATATTCATCTACTGACTTTTTATACAAAGTTTTTAATTTAGCCAGTAATCAAAAAAGAAGTATCCAACAGTACTTTTTTTTTTTTTTTGCACATTTAACACATAACATATTTACATGTTATAACAACGTACTGCCTTCTCCAACTTTGCCCAGTACAGTGGGCAGTTGTTTCATTTCTTTTGTAAGACTGGCACTAGAATGTCATAATTCTAACATATTCAGAATTTAGATCATTTGAACTGATTTTATCATATAATATCATGTGGTCCATGACTTTCTTAAGTTCATGAATCTTCAAATAATAATAGTATTCTGGCCTGAATCACACACTTACAGACTGCAAAAGAAAAAACATTTTACTGTAAGTTCTACTCATCCTCTTACTCATTATTATTTACTCTCTGATATAAAAACAAAGGAATCTTTTAATTCAGTGATTGTTTCATTATTTTCACAGGTTTATATTAGCATAGAGAACTTTTTCAATACATTGTCAATACTTCAGAATATTTTAAGTATCCATCTAAATGACTGGAGCTATGTCTTGTAAATCAAGACAACATGAATTCAACAAGGCAGCTTGTATGAACCACTTTTTCCTTACTAATAATTCCATTAAAAAGCTTGGTTCAGCTTCCATTACTGTCAGTGAAATAACATATGAAATGACTACGACTTCTATATTTAGTCTCATTGATTTAGTCTCAAGTTTCCAATCACCGATGTTATGACAGCATTCTGATCTACACCCACTGCCATGCAAAACTGAAGAAAAATTGTTTTCTTGCAGCACTGTATGAATACAACAGAATCTTACACAATGATAAATGGGCAAAGCTATTCAGAATACAGACAAATGCTGGAGAACAGAAAATACATAATTATAATGACCTTATATAAATCAAAAGCACTCTTTGAAAAACATTAAAGCTGAAACAGCAGGGGTCTAAGAGGAAGACAATAAGCACTGCTAGGGAATTAGAGATTTTCATAAGAACAAAAATTGAACAGACTGACAGTTCACATTGGTGATTAACTAATTTAGGATATGCCAGAAGAACCCAAGACAATGAAGTATATAGGGAGGGTAGATCAAGTGCACTCTCACGATATAAAGAAGAGCATACTGTTAATGAAATCACAGAGGTTACATTTAAGTGCATTAAAAATTAATTAACAGGGTATTTTAATATAACATAAAATTATCCAGAACAATTCACTGTAGGAGAAGAATTAAGAGATTGATTTGGCTGAGACTGGATTATACATTCCACTGATCACACACATTTATAAAACTCGTGCAATTTTGAGACTGAAGCAGCAGTCAGCCACTGCTTAACACAAATGGGGATTTTTTTGCCTTCCGAGGTACTCATTGCTCAGTGAGCACTAAGACCTAGAACAGTCCTTGTGACAGGAAAAACTCCAGAAAACTGGCCAGCTTACTGTGCTGCAAACATTACTTTGTGTCAAGTGTGCTGTAGTAATTGCCCATGTCTGCTTGGAGCCCACATCAAATCCAAAGTGGTTAGAATTGGCTTAGCTGCTCTTTCAGGAAGAATGGGGAAAACAACAACTAAGTACCAACTAAGCAGAACAGTTAAAACTGACTTTGGTGAAGTCAAAAGTCAGCTCTGCTTGGCTGATGCATGGTAACATGGTGGTAACAGAGTGTTCAATTAACAAATTCAGGAAGTACTTATGTCACTGGATCAGCTTTATAAAATTGCAAGAACTGAAAGTAAATTTACCTGATTGAAGTCTAAGTAAAGTCTGAGACATACGCTGTAGGCAATGGATTTGTCTGCTCCAGGATGTCAGAGAAGGATTCACTCTCGTCCACTGCATATAAGAGCACAAATACTGACTAAAACATGACCTGAAAATTTCTAGGTCCCATTCATAGATGACTGGACACATCTCAAAGGCCTTTTTGTTTGCTTTTTCAAGATTTTCAGCAGCTCCAACAGGCATTAAGAGGGACCTTCCTGGAATCAGTGAAGGGTCAGTTTATAGAGTTAATCTAGCCTTCATGCGTAGTTGCATGTTACAGCAAGAAAATTACAATTCAATGTCTTGACCCTAATTTTTGCCCCCGATAGAAGTAAAAGGCAATGCTTATTACTGCTGTTGGTCCAGGATCTGATTCTTCCTGTTTTTGTTTTTTTTTAAGGCAAAGCTAACATGATAGAAGCAGCAGCTAACATCAGCTGGTAAATCAATGTTAAGGCTTTCAGTCAAGAAACTGCAGAGAACAGTCCTACAAGCTCTAATATGTAGGCCTCTACAGAAGAGCAACACAATGTCAGCCTCAGGCAGATAACACATGAGGAAACCTTGATATCAATCATGAAATAAATATATTTCCCCTGGCAAAACTGGGAGATACCTATGTCAGAACAGATATAAGATCAAAATGATAGCATTCCCAATGGATTTTTGAAGGTAGAAAATGTACAGTGCCACGGCTTGTCAGATGGAGACGACGTACATGAAGGTTAGAAGCTGCTTTTTCAGACTGAACCTGGATTTTCTCAAATGCCTCTCAAAGCTCAGCTGAAAGACATCCAAGTCAAGTGGAAATGCCTGGCTTTAACAACGCTAAGGCTTGATCCTTCTAATCTGATAGATTTTATAAAACTAGTATCAGGACACAGGCACCTTATTCCAGCCACCCTGGTTCACAGCTGTAATCTGGATAAGAAAAGAACACTGTCCTGTTGTTTGCTAGTAGCCATATTACTGAACTATGTGACTCCAGTGATCCTCACCAAAGCCTTGGCCTACTAATAACGGCTAGAATATTCAAAGAATAAAAAGTAAAACTCACTGCAAGGACTTTTGAAATTAAAGTTGTACTCATGTATATAATTCTTTCCTATTCTCAATATTGGTGAGGAAATGTTAAATAGGAATGTTAACTCTTTTTTCTTGAAGTTGTGATTGCCATAAGCAATGGAAACCATCTTCAGTCTACAGCAATTTCTTTTATCTTAAAGGAAACAGAACAAAGGTAAGATCACTGGGGTGTAGCACAAAATATTTATGTCTTACAACCTAGATGATCTAGAAATGCAGAAAACAAAATGGCTGTTGTCTCACGGGAATCTAAAAACATGAAAGATGTCCTTCCCAGAACAGTCTGAGGAATCATGTTTCATCTTTATATGATCCACAGAAAACCTATTTAAACTAAATGACTTACTTTGTAGTCTTCTACATTTTCCTAACCCAGAGCAATCCACAAACTTCCTCTTTTCATTTTACTTCTCCCAGGCAGACAACAATGTCATTGATGGCACTGTTTATGATACAGAATATCAACTGTATGGATACCTGTTTTTATCTATCTCCTGCAGAACTCATCCTTTTGGAAAAAGATCCATCTTCTCTCTCTCTCTCTGCCTAAAACTATTCACTGTCACAGTTTTTCTATAGGGATTTGTGAGTCAGCATTCCTAAATCTTTACTAGTTCACTTTGAGGTGCTTGATTTCACCTGACTTTTTCCCTAAAATCCCATCACAGTACTGGATTACTGCAGCCCAAAATCAGAAAACAGCAAAGCATTAGTTATATAAAGATCAAATGAAAGGAAAAAAAATTGTAGAGGAGGATGGGGGCATAGAAATTACCAGTCAATCTTTCCCTGGAAGTTTCAGTCCATTCAAGCTACGAAGCCTGTTAGCCTGATCTCAAAGGTCTGCAAAGCTTTTACACTGGTTTTGATGGAAACTCGATTGAAGAATTTTAGGGGAGAAAAAAAAAAAAAAAAAAAAAAAAAAATTTACGTGAAATACACATCTAAACTGTGCAATGTTAACCTTGTATTTTGCTTTGGCGTCAAAATAGCAATAGGGCTGCAGTAGGTACAAGCTACTCTGGTAGGCTTCAGGGATACCTCAGAGTGGCCTTTCAGTTTCTATAGGGGGGCTGTAAGAAAGAAGGGGGCAGACTATCAGCAACTGCTTCCATGGCCTTTTTGAACTTGGACTTCTTAGTTATCGCCAGTGAATTTGTGTACCTCACCTGGGAATATTAATCTTGCTCTATGAAGGGACACTGCCATCTAACAACCACCTCACTGCTTTTGCTGAATAGGGCATTACATGTCCTTTGCCCACTGTTCTCCAGCTTGCTCTTGCTGTGGTTCCAGTTCACAGCCTCTTCTGATGTAACACTTTCCAGGCAGGTCATACAAACACACAGAGCTCAATACTAACAAAAGAAAGATACCTTCTCTCTTTTCCACAATACACATTCTGCTTTATTTTGGTCATTTTTGTCATTTCAAAGTATATTCTGTCTGTGTGAATGTAAAATTTGAAAAAGCATCTCATGCTCAAGGACCTCAAAGCACTGGACTTCTGCCAGAACGATGACATACTTCTCACTACTGATGTTACCCCAAAAAGTATCATTTTTCTATTTTTCTACGCAGTCAAGTAAGCTCTTAGGGCAAATATCTGAGTATCTTAAGTAAATCTAAAACTTGAATACAAAATGTGCAATATACCAAAGAAAGACTGGCTTCTTATCCATTTTAATTAAGGCATTTATTCACTGCACTCAGATGTTCAGACTTTGCCTTATTACACTGGTGAGGATAAATCCCCCTTGTTCTGTAATTTATAATGGAATGCATCCAGTAATCAATAGGGGCCAATCTTTAGTTTTGTGAATTAACTCTTATAATGCAGCTGCTTTTAGCAATATATCTATAACTTCACATAAATGTTAATTTCATATAATGTTCATATAAATTTCCTCTATTTTACTGATGGATTTGAATGTCAGTTCTGCATTTTATAACAGTCAGATAACCACGTACACTTTTTCTTTGTTTTCTATTTGCAGTTCTTGTTAAAAACGGAGCTTTATGAATTTGAGATCAAAAGCTTTAGCCCTCTTGGCTATTGAAATATTTCCAAGAGTTAATGTTAATAGAAAAGGGACTGAAGAGCTTGAAATTAGGCCAGTACTGTCATATTTCTGAACTGACTTTATCTGACGATGTTACTCAATTTAGCAGGTTTCCTCATTTCAAACTACTGTGAGACACAGAGCCAGGAGCTCTTAGAACATTATAAAGGGAAACTCAGCAATGAGTTGTGAGTTAACACAGCAAAGGGTGAAAGCAGTGGGAGTACTCAAAAGAAACTGCTGTAAATAAACTCTTCAGGACCTCATATTCTCACGATTTCAATATCCATCCTTTCCATCTACACAAGTGAACCAAAGCTTTCTTTTGTCCTAAATTAGACACAAGATGTACTGTTTCTTAAATAGTTGCTAGAGAATGCAAATTATGCTTACACAGAAATGAACACAGAGGTTACTTTGTACCTCTCTTTCGCTCTCCACTTTTCTGTTTGGGGAATGTCATAAACAGTCTCATTCACTTCAGAAATTCAACCGCTATGGGTAATTTTGACCTTGCTGTTATGAGAAAAAGAAGGCAACATCTGCTTCATGTTTCACCTGTGCAAGTGTTATACTACAAGTAGTAAAAGTTGCCTAAGTTTCATTAGCTACTTTACCTTACATACAAAGTCATTTCAAACAGACCCCGGTGAGCCAAAAATAGGAACACAAAACAAAAATTGTTGCTAAGTAATTTCAGCGCAATTTCTCAAAGAAGCTCTCAATCATTTCAATAATTGCCACACTGAGAAAATAAGCAATTTTTTGTATCTGTAGTTTTTCCCAGCATATAAGTAAAAGATGTCTGTCAACCGTATCACAAGTAATTAAAAAACATCTTGTCCACTTCACTGGATGGGACAAAGAATAGAAATATCCCAGCCTCACAGGAAAATTACAACTAAAATATGCTAACCAGAACAGTACAGTCCGTAAGCAAAACAAATGCTTTCTAATTAATTGCTCCGTGAGCTCTGCCCACAATAAAGAACTTGAGAACTACTGAAACTCTTGGAAACTCAGCCATAGATCCTTTCTTTCTGTACGACCCTACATGCTCTACGGCTTCTTCACTAGGCATGAAGACCTTTGAGACTGTTTGAAAGATCACTCTCAAATGGATGAAAAAGTCTAGATACCATATTACAACCTTTAAGTTGATGAAAAAAGAGATCATTCCTATCCAGGGGAATTTTATATGTAAGACAAAAATTACATTCTCTATGAACTCAAAATTAGGGAGTATGCCTTCCCTCTACTTATTTTGTAGTGGAATATTTCCATTTATATGTTGTATTTTGCTTAATAAATCGTGGCAATTTAAATCTACAGTACAATGTCATCTCTCTGTATCAATGCGTGTACAAAAAATAGGATTTGAATTATGAGTTGAATGTACAATTTTAGCGGTTTAAGCTGTTGCTACATTTATTAACAGCTTTATCTTTGAGATAAAAAGGTGTAAGCAATTGCAAAGGCCCTGAGTAAACATGAGGAAATTCTTAACAAGCAGTTGAGATCAGCACTCAGACATTACATTAAATCTTTCAAAACATTTTCCTGCAGTTTGTGCAGATCTCTTCTTCTATCTTCCACTTACACAGTCATTTGATGGCTGAGATTGCACACGTATTGTTCATTACTACTGTTGACAACCATAAATGAAGACAATAAGAGCAGGCCCTGGGTTCACAGTCTTCCTTATCTGCCTGAAAAAACACCATTTGAGAACCCTACTGTTAGAGGTTTCTCCCATGCAAGTTAATCCCATATAAATACTGAAAACCAAAAATCTCATGAAACTGTCAGTTCATTATAAAAGCACTGATGAAATACAGTAAATGTAAAAAAGCACACTTGAATAGAAATTTATTTCATTCATATATATACATATATATATATATACACATATGTCCTACTACTTTTAACATTTCCAAGTGTTCTTTATCTTTCCAAGACACATTATCAGACTTCAAATTGGGATAACAGTCATCTTAAAAGGTTTCGATTCCTGAATAGTAATTCTTTCAAATGCATTCATTCCGAGTTCATTCACCAGCTATCTAGTAAACAAACAGAATGTTTAAAGCATTCTTCTCTGAAAAGCTGTCTTTCATTCCAAAGGGCTCATGCCCCCTAATAAACAATTTCTTGAAAAACAATTCTCAATATGTGGGATTAATCATAGCCCCAAGTTTGCTTCTGACGTATGATTAGCTATTTCTACCTGACTAAAAGGACACAGGGAAAAGCATTTCAGTATTTCTGCTCTTCACTCAAGCCCCATACTTAAAGATTTGCAGTGTGGGGAAAGAAGTATATCATTTATACCATATTAGAAAAAGGGAAGAAAAAGAAAAAGAAAAAGAAAAAGAAAAAGAAAAAGAAAAAGAAAAAGAAAAAGAAAAAGAAAAAGAAAAAGAAAAAGAAAAAGAAAAAGAAAAAGAAAAAGAAAAAGAAAAAGAAAAAAAACAGTAAAAGTGAGGATTTGTACACAATGCTGTGATCTACTGCATTTAAGAACTGTCAGTTAAATTTCTCTGCATTTTCCATCTCTCAAGAACGCACTGATTTATGCAATGTGTAGTTGCTATGACGAGGTTTCTAAAATCAGAAACGCAACTTACAATGCATGTCATGGCATGATATGCATCACTAACAATTTTACTTGATAAAAACTATCTTCATGCTTTTTAGCATTGAAGCATGTTAATGAGTTCCCCAAATATTAGTGAGAAGCCTAATGGACCAAAAAACTATTTAAACAATCATTTTACACTCTTTCAATGAGGAAATGTGAACTTCTGCATCTAGGTGATCCTTCCCTTAATAACGCAGGAACAATCACACCCCCTGTGCTTGTGCCAACTCACTAGGGTATTTCAACAAATTAATCAATTTATATTTCTAGAAGGAATTTTACCAGGAATTGTCTTTTAAATATAAATGCATATATCTATAACTATATCTATCTATCTATCTATCTTGTGAGAAAGATGTTTGCTGTTCAGACCTTTGCACTCAATGGCTTTGACCTTCAACCTCCCAACACAAAGACAGAAATCAGCTAGAGATGTAATAAATAAATAAATAAATAAATGACCATTGCTGGTAAGAAATATCTTGAACCATTGAAATTAACCTTTCTTTCATCCTTGACATCATTCTAAAATGGAGTATTCAACAGATTCAATAGCAGTTGAAACATCTTGTTAATCAAGAGAATTTCCTTTGCATTTGTTGCTTGGATGTGGCTATACATATCATATTTTCCAGGGACTGGACAGGTTTCACTTGGTTCTACTTAGTGGTAAATGCTCTTAGCCCTGCTCTGCCAGAAGTCCTTTCATCAACTGTTAAAGAGAAAAATGCACAGACAGAAAAAGATCTCATTTCCCTACAAAAACTCATGCACATGCTCCATGTGAGAGAGGAAGCTGGTTGCAGGGACATTTCTGTACGCCCAGACTCCTGACCTGCAGTACTGCATGAAGCCACTCACACTCCTTTGCTTCTGCTTTTAGCCTGAGGAATTCCTTAACAATGAGCTGTGCTTTCTAAGCTCAGTTTCTGTTTTCAGTAACTTTCTTCTCTTGCCTGAACATATTAAAAAAGATTCACATGAAGACAAAAAACAGTAAATTAAATGAAATTTCTAAAGCTGAACTTAGTATTTAAACTATTTCTGTTCTCCCTCCAAAGAACTTCATCAGCTTTTTCTAAAAACTGAATTATTTTCTTTTGGATACACTATCCACCGTAGAAGTTCTGCCCTTGTCTGTACTGCTGTCAAACTATTTCTGTCTTCACACTTCCTTTCCTCTGTAATAGGTCTTTCGAGTACTTTGGTACACTTGTGTTCTACTTTAAAGATCAAATTACAAATTAGTTTTATCATACAAAATGAGCTATTGCCACAAACCCAACATTATGTTTCCTTTCCCAGTTACATTTCTAATTCTTCACTCATGTAATTTGCCTGAACTATTCTCTTGTATTGGCATAGTTGGCAAGTTGTACAATGAAAAAAAAACCACAGATTTTATTACTGCATGATTTCCAATGTACAAGCTTTGCTACATTCAATTTTACATAGTTTGCTTGAGCAAGATCACACCAGCATTTCCAGTTATTTCTTACATCAGTTAGTATGATTAAATAGGAAATATAAATCACTGAATTCTCGAGTCTTAACTATAAAAACACTAATAGGCCATTTTCTATTAATTTTCCACATGCACAGTAGGGCAATCTGCCCAGAATCAGATCTGAAAAACACTGCAGACTTTAGGTTATCCTGAAGGAGTTTTCTTCCTGACTCACTTGTATTTTACTCCTAGATGAAAATAAGAAACAGCTAATATCCAGAGTTCTTTATGATCAGCCTTAAAACTGCTCAGTGGAAGAAGCCCTTACAATCCTCCCGCTGTGTGCTGCTTCTGGAGGTCACCACAGAATTCAGGAGCCTTACCACAGAGGGGAATTGCAGTGGTGTTTTGTCATCACTGCAACCCATTCCTGCAATTTTGGATGTGATTACTCTCATAGAAATATGAAAAGGGAAGATTTTCAGTCTATCCTGACAAAATAATAATTAACAAAATGGTAAAAGAAATCGAAGAAAGACCACTATTTCTACAAGTAGCTGAAGAGATAAGAAAAAAGAGTCTACAGATATTGTAGACACACACTAAGATGTGTGTGATCTAAAACCTGGAAAATTTTAAGGATGTAGGCTACAGTGCAACTTTCAGACAGGTCTAAAGGCACCAGTGTTGCAGTGCATTTCCCTTTCAAAGGCAATGGTGGCAGCTTGCCCACTACTGGCAGTGTTTTTCCCACTGTTGTTTAATGATTTATTACCTCAGTTTTGCAAGACTTCATGTATTTGTACAGATGCTTTCTTTGTTGAACTCTATGGCAGTCCTCTTAACCCATTTCTCCCCCAGAATGATGGCACATTTACTCCTCCTAGTTCTTCACCTTCTGCAAGCTTGTCAGTGGGGCATTCTGTCTTACCACACACATCATTTATGAAGATATATTATGGTATTGATCCCAGTATCTGGAGTCATATAAAACTAATGTGACACACCACACGCAGTCACAAAATTTAAAAGAAAGCTATCTTACAGACAGCATTTCAGAGAGGCACTTATATATCGTTAAACAGTAAACGGCTAAGAAAGAAAAGTTACTTCCAGATCAAGGCCTTGGAGAACTTGATTTGGTGCCTCATTTAGTGGCTAACAACCCTGCCAGGGCAGGTGTTGCAAAGAGATGATTTTTAAGATCCCTTCCAACTCAAGCCATTCCAGAAATCAAACTGAAACGTGGCCACCCAGCTAGTGAATTATTACTAAAAAGGGAAGATGAACCAGCCTTCTTCCTTAAGTGGATCAATGGTTCATTCTGGAATGTTTACACCAGATACAAATTAGTTGTACAACAACACCACTTGTTTGACAGATTTTCTCAGGGTATGTATCACGACCTAAGGTCTTAGGGTAACTGATCTCCCACAGTAGTCTTGGAGACTCCTAAATCAGACTGAAAGGTAAGAGATACAGTTACTGTAAAATTAAAATTCCTCCATCCTGACTAGATAAAGCTTTAAGAAAGTTTTCTCCAAAATGATTACTAAAGCCAGATTGAAAGCCTCCATTTCTTTTCTAAAGGCAACTTCTGTGTATGTTTCCTTGTGGTGGAAGTGTTAACTTGACATGAAAGCACTGTTAAGGGCCCAAGCCTTGGCACTACAGTACAGGAATTTTGCTTCCCTCTTTCCCTTCTTTCTTTATAATTTCCATCTCTTCATAGAAAAACAGGGGAAAATGACCAATTGTAATGTCAGTACTGTCAAAAAAGTTTATTTTGGAAATACGGCCAGTAATTATCCAATTGTTTTCCAGTTCCTTTATTTTTTTAAATGGCTTGTCGCAGTTTCTCATGGCAACTTAAGCGACAGTCTCAGGCCCAGCGCCCGACTGAGTCGGTCCCGTGCTAGGCCTGATCCATTTGTACGCTATTCAGCACACCAATATGACGAGCGGCAAGATGCAGCTTATGCAGCTTATTGTAAGCAACACACTCTTCTTATAGCTCTCCCTGCTATCACAGTGCTACCAATCACCCTTGCTACGGTTATCTGTGCCCAATAGATGTGTGGCATGTCTTATCTTGCCATGTCTCATCATGGTTTCTCATGAGTCAAGGAGCCCCCGCAGAGCCTGATGTCTTCCACAGCCCCCCTTTTACTTATTCTGTTCACCACGCAAAGGGGCCCTGCAGATCCTATTATGCCTGGTGACCTTGACAGCCCCCGCTTTACGTATTTCATTGACTACATCTCTAACTTGCGTATTTTGTTAACTACAATGGCTATACTCCTCACTTATTGTCATCTATTTTATATGAGCTGTTGTTTACCATGGCCTGTAAAATATAAAATACTTCTTTATATAGGATCAATCCCTTTCCAGCTATGTACACCTGTCTGTAAAATACCACAAAATCATTCAGACAGCTGCCGTATGGAAATAACCTGTTTTGTGATTTAGATTGTTGCATAAGGAAAGGCTGACAGGACGATGATGAAGGCACTGAAGAAAATAGTGCTGCTCTTAAAATCAAGTCCAGAAAGGATTAAACAGTTGTTTCTGCAGGACGACCCAGCACTCTCGGTGCTGAGCTAAATTGACACTGATTTTTGTTACATTTCTGTTGTTTCCTTCAGTTAAATTAAGGCAGAAACATCTGTCAGATTAAGGAAAAAAAAGAGAATCTGATACTATTCAACCATCAGTAAAAACTGACCTCTGCTATAATGGACATGAACATATGAATAATGTCACAGAAACATAAGCAAAGACTGCAGAAATACTCTGAGCATTACAATAATCTAAATATGAAGAAAAATTAATAATATGAGCAAATTCTTCTGAGGTTTTTTTTTTTTTTTCAGATTTTACAGCTCTGGAGATGTAGCCTGCAAAGAACTAATAAATGCAGCTTTTTAAGCAAAGATGTGAGCAGAGATCATGTTTATGTCACAGAGTGATGTAAATAATTATGTTCTGCAGTTAAAACTGTGCTGAACATGCCCAAACTAAATTGATTCTTCTATGATCTGACATTTCCTGTCTTTTATGAAACCAAATAAAATATATTTAAGCATCAGACAGATGTATCAATGTTTCAGTCCTGTCTCTCTGTTATTAAATATTTCATATTATAATATATAGTTTGTTCACAGGGTTACCATTCATGTTACATCCCAAAGGACCACAGGAATGGTCATTTAAAGTGTAATGGTGACAACAGAATAGTCATCTTATTAAGCACAATTTGAACAATACTGACTTTTGCTTAAGCTGGATCAAAACTGGTAGCATCTTGATTCTGTTTCTTACGGAAAAGTCTTGACCAAAGAGAATTGCTTCAAAGGGACAAAATCATCAACATTAATAGCTGTCAGGTTAATCAAATTATTTTGTCATGCAATATCATTTTACCATTCATGAATTGGAAATTTGAATGGCTCTGTTTAATTTTAAGTTATCTGTAGGCTGTTAGAACACTGAAAGAATTAGGCTCTGAAGCAATAGTTAGATCTTGACTTCACTAATGCTATTCTGTGTAAAAGAAAAAAAAAAAAAAACAACCCAAAAAGCAATGCCTCTGTTCACTTGCAGAGACCTGCAGTGAGATCTAATGCAGACTCTTTGTCTGATAGATAAGAAACTTGTATATAAAATGCAACACAGAATAGAAATTATGTTCTAGCTTTTCTGGCACTATCAGATTTGATTACAGAAACAGTAACTATTTTTTTTTCTTGTGCAACTTGTACAAGTAAAATAATACACTAAAATAATGAAAATGAAGAAACCTCTTGAACTGTAGGTTTACTTGATATGATTCAATTACCGAAGTTCATAGCAAATATTTTTGCATATTGCATAGGAATTACTGAAGTTCATAGAAAAAAAAAAAAAGACGACTAATTACAGGCTAAACTAATAACACAGTGTAACATGATTCTGACAACAAGCAGCAGTTGTCATGTTACACAAACAAATATGGACTCAGGCTCCTGATGCAGCTGTGGCACTGACTGATGTACTCAGCAAAAAGGAGTTTTGCACAAAGGGTTAGCAGATGAGGTTCAAAGATATCTTATGGGGATATGTAAGCTTGGGAAAGAGGAGGGCATTAAAAAGATTCTGACTCCTCTATATTCCAGAAGAACTGATGAGTATCCTTTCAGCCTTCCAACACGGAAGAAATATTTGCGAGTGTTATTTCATTCACCAGATCTAGATTGAAAATCAGATGCTTTTAGAATGCTTCTTTCAATTTTATGGGAATATGTGAACTGTTTTGGTACAGTTCACTTTAGTACACAGCACTAGTTATGCATTTATTTTGGTTGTCGATTTATTGTTCAGTTTATTCCTATGGCCACATTATATAATTTTTAGAAACTTCTAAATATCTCAGACAAACATTAATTTATCAGAATTATAATAGACAAAGATTTCAAAATAAATTCAACTTTTCATAGGTCACGCCCATTTTCTATTTATAGGAGAATATTCATTAAATGCACGTCTTTATTAATCCTCTATTTAATACTGGACTAGCTTTATTTTCCTTTTGCTTTTCTCCCTTAGAAGATTATTATTTACGGGTTTGTGTAATGTAGCTTTCTTTACTATTCCACTAAATCCCTGAAAGCTGCAGTCTAGTTAATGAGTGCTACATGGATATTAATAGCAATAGATATCAAAGCCAGTAGGTCAAACGAATGCTTACTTAAGATAGCACTGTTTGCTACCAAGAAAAAATGCCTCATTAATATTTTGCATAAAATCAGTTGATTTTAATTTTCTGGCATCTGTTTCAGTTCTCCTCACTTACTAGTGACTCACATTTGTAGCTCTAAGAGAAAATTACTGAGAAAAAGATTTGCTTCATCTCCAGCTAAAGGTGAGCAGCTGGTGAAATTTTCAGAAGTGCAATGGTTGTTAAAAAAAATTCAAATTGATAAGACAAATCTAGGTATGGCTCTGTAAACCTATGCAACACATGAATTATACAGTTTAAAGAATCTCATATTCTAAAAGCATACAATATGAAGACCCAGCACTATTAAAAAGGCCTAGAAATACTCTCACTAATTTTCCCTTATGTCCACAAAACTGCAATAGACGTTGTCCTGGTAAACTTGCTAAAATGGCAGCATTTCAGTGACAGAGTCAGCACCAAGCAGAGTCCATCCCACACAGACCTGCAACATCCAAGCTTCATTTGAGCAACTGTGCTCATGTCACTGCGGAGGACAGCCAGAATGCAAACCAGTCTGAATGAGCTGAAGCTGATACGAAACATTATGAGACACATGATGAGTCTGTATTTTCAAGTAACGTAAAAATGACAACTGTATGATGCCACATGATGGAAAGAATGTCACATAAGGTAAAATGGATGACACACAAAGTACAACATACGAACTACACTGATAGTACAAACAAAATCTAGACACTGACCAACAGTCACAGCCCCACTGGATTCTTTCTAAAAGTCTTTTACATCTTCTTAGCAGTACTCTTAAATAAAGTATCTTTCCATCTGATACTGAATAATGAAAACACACAACCAAATCAATACAAACAGGATATGTGGAAGACAAATCACACTAGAAATACATTGACAAAATAATTGTTAGTTTCAGGCTAAAAGGCAGACATAGTCGATCAGCAAGTAGTCATTCTGACATGGAAGTCAGATGCCAGAAGTACAAAAAGGAAAAATATGAAAAAAAAATCACCTAGATGATAAATAAATTGTTATTTACAAAAGACAAATTGTACATAAATATGTGGCAAAGTTCAGAGGCAGTATATAGAATCACAGAATCATAGAATGGCCTGGGTTGAAAAGGACCACAAAGGAAACCCCTGCTATGTGCAGGGTCACCAACCAGCAGATCAGGCTGCCCAGAGCCACATCTAGCCTGGCCCTGAATGTCTTCAGGGATGTGGCATCCACAACTTCTATAGACTAACTGTTCCAGTGCTTTACCACCCTCTGAGTGAAGTTACAGTTAAAGTAACTACAGCGACCCCAACTACACGAAAATAATCTGAATATTTTAATATTTAGACCTTCATACACTGCAAGTAGGCAATATATATATTGCCTCCAATATACCTTTAAGTTTTCCTCCAGACTGGAAACAAGACTACTCTTTTTAATAACACCACATACAAATGTGAAGGTGGAAGAATAAACCAAAGACAATGGCAAGGTCAACAATGAATGACGGAAAAAAAGAGGTAGTTCAAGTGACTAAAGTAATAAATAGTAAATGGATTTTTTTTTTCAGGAGCAAATTACTTATGTATTTTTAGGTTTCAAATGATGTTGAGATGTACAGAGACTGTAAAAGGTAAAATGATTTATAGAATAAATACATATAGAACGTACAGAAATGAGAACACAATTGGTTATTGAGGCACGCTTTATAAAGACTGCTGTGAAGTCATCACTTTTCCATTAGGAGAGTTCCATGCAATTCAATCTGAGACTTGCATTTAACACAGTATTAAACTACTTGTTCCAATGGCGCACACAGAGCAGCAGGTTTGGTTTGCTCAGGGGAGTTACTAGCTGTGCTTGCCATGCAGTGAGCCAGAAACAAGAGATTTAAGGGATAAGAAAAGGTGAGTACTTAAAATATCCTTCCTGTAAAAGGATGAATTGGATCACCGACAGCTGATGGTTCCAGCGGTGTCCTGTATAATTTGTGTAGTTAGAGAGATCAAACAAAACTCAGTTAACCAGTGCTTGGAAAGAAGAATCCCAGTGTTTGACATGCTTTATAACAGAAAGCACTACTGGGAGAAGGAATAAATGTTCTTATTTACATACAACTCATCAATTTTTAAAGTATTGCTTTACCTCTTATACTCTTACCCTGTAGTAAAACCACTGCCATAATTGTCTACTGCTTCTTAAGAAATTTTATGCAAGACAAAATTGCATCAATAGATCCAAAACATTTAGAACCACACAGAAAAATCTGATGATATAATTATTGATATATCAATGATAAATGAATGTGATCATTTTTTAAAATCATCATTTAAAATAAAAACGTGTACCCAGGAAGGGATAAAGTAGATCCATTCCATTAGTCATTATCTCCCTTTCCACATAAATATAAGAAAAAAGAATTACAGGAACAGATCTGAGATTAGACCAGATCATACCATTCCAATACATTTCTTTTACAGTTTCATCAGCAGTTTACACAATTCAGTATCTTATTAAAGTCAGCTATTTGAAAGCTGTTGATTCCCTGGTTCAGCAATTCAGAGAATCCTGAGAGTACAGTTTTATAACAGCGTCTGCTGTGTGAAGGGCACACCATTGTTTACCAAAACCAAACCTCAAAAAATGGAAAAACTTTTTCAAAACCTGATTTTGTCTCTTAAATTATTGCTTTTTAAACCAGAAATATCATTGTAAAAAAATACTTTCTTTTTAATCTGATAGCTTCTTCTATATACGAAAGTTTACAACTACTTTCCCAGCTACTCTGTTTCCCCTGTAATTTTTCCCCCGTGGTGTAAATAATCTAAGATGCCAGTTAAAAATTGCCCTTCACAATCCAGTGTGGATTCAGAACAGAAAAACTTTAAGCACTGACTTGATGTCTTGAAATAAGGGAAGGTGCTGCTCCAGTAAAACATCATCTCATTATGTTGTAGAAAAATTTGATTATTGACTCCTACTCCAAATTTCTGTTATACTGAGTAAACATAGAATCAGCAAGGTTGGAAAGACCTCTATGATCATCCAGTCCAACCATCCAACCACCACCAAAAGTTACCACTAAATCATATGCCTCGTTACAACATCTAAACATCTCTTGAACATCTCGCATGTCAATGACTCCACCACCTCTCTGGGCCCATTCTAGCCATTCTGCCCCAAGCCTACAGCATTGCCTGGAGCTGTTGTGGCCAAAATACAGCACCCAGCATTTGGTATTGTTGAGCTTTGTCCCACTGGCCTCAGCCCAGCAATCCAGTCTGCTCAGATCCCTCTGTAGGGCCTTCTACCCCCAGGTAGATTGACACTTCCTCCCAACTTAGTGTTACCTGCAGACTTATTGACAGTGCATTCAATTCCCTCATCCAGGTAATCAATAAAGATATTGAAGAGGACAGGAACAATACCAACCCCTGAGGAACACTACTCACGACCAGTCGCCAGCTGCGTTTAACTTTATTCACCACCATGCTCTTGACCCAGCCATTCAACCAGTTCTTTACCAGCAAAGAGTGCATATGTCCAAGCAACGGGCTGCTAGCTTCTCCAGGACAATATTGTGGGAGACAGCGTTGAAGGCTTTGCTGAAGTCTAGGTAGACTAAGTCAACAGCCTTCAGTAAAAGTAAAAACATAAACATGGAATTCAAATGAAGATGAGAAGAGCTACTCAGTATTTTTCTCCTGTTGATCCAAAGTTCTGAATATAATCATTGGTTCAATAAATTATTGGGAATTACTGTAATTCCTATGAAAGAAATCTCAGACTGCTGAATTTCTACAGAAAAAGCAGGACTTGCCAAGAGCTTGTGCAAATAGGAGAGATGCAGGTATGTATATTGCATGAATGAAGCAGATGCTCTCTAAAAACAAGAATCCCCAGGACTTAATACTAGAATGTTTTACAGCTGTTTTAGACTATTTTACTCAAGCATTATATCATCAGTTTTAGATTTATTGTTTCAGCCAGTTTTTCAGGTAAGAAGGTTACTTATTTCAGTTGAGAAAAGAGAGAATCAAAAATTCAACAACCTCCAGAAGTCAAGATGAGTAACTAGATTTAGGGGAAATAACAAATGCTATGGCCAAGCCTAAGTTCAAGCTACAATTAAATGTCCCCACATCACCTATAAAACACTAAACTGCTCTCAAATTGTCAGCCAAAGAAAGAAGTTTTCACAAAAAAAAAAAAAAAAAAAACCAAAAAAAAAAACAAACAACAACAGAGAATAATACTAGAGACCCCAAGGAAATAATGATTGATAGTTAATTACTGTCATTAAAAAAAAACTCAACCAAGGAACTGGCTTAAGAAGAACCAAGAATAAATGTTAATGTGTACACAGTGAAAGAAAAAAACAGTAAGAAGAAAGCAAACGAGTACAGCATGTGTAATCTGGAATAAGGGAGAGAAAGCATCCAAGTCACAGTTCTCCTCTTACTAATGAACTGGGGGATGCAGAAAGCTCACAGAACATCTCCCCCATTCTCCTTGAAGATGGGGACCCACTTTTGGGGTCCACAGGGACAGTGGAAGTGCAAGCGTAACACTGGAGAAAAGACTGGATATTAACGAGATTCTAACACTTGCAACTGCCTCTTGATTGGATCAATTTTCCGAAACTACATTCTTCCTCCTATTTCTGTAGTTGTCTTAGTTCCAGCTGGATGGAATTGTTTTCTTCAGTGTCTGGTAAGATGCTATGTTTTGGTTCTAGGAAAAAAAGAATGCTGATAACACACTGATGTTTATAGTTGTTACTAAGCAGTGTTGTAGAGAGCCAAGGTCATTCTCAGCAGAGGATTCAAGGAGCTGGGAGGGAACAGAATTACAACAGATGACCTACACTGGCCAAAGGGACATTCCATACCACAGAACATCAAGCAGAAGGAGTTCTGAAGGGGGTGGGAGAGTTCATCACTCTTGCACTGCTTGTAGGGCCTGCTGGGCATCAGTCAGGGGAGTGGCGAGCATATTTTCATATCTTATTAAATCGCTTTATCTAAACCCACAAGACTTTTCTTTCCTTTTTTATTTTTATTTTCTATTTTTTAGTTTTAATTTTCTTCCACTGGGAAGTGGGGGGAAGGAAGAAAACAACTGTGTGGTGCTCAGCCACCTGCCAGGTTAAAACACAACAGTAGTAATTACACTCAACAAGTAATAGCTATTTTCATCAAATTAACAATAAATTCTTTGCTGTGTATATAGATTTCCAAAATTCTTGTTTGTGCATAAAGAGGTTCAGCACACAAAACTGTGCAGAGTGCTTCTGAATATAAAATGTTAAAAAGTACACAAATTCATTCAGTCAGTCTGTAGTTTTGCCTGCGATAACTATTTGCCATCACTGAAAGGCCACAGAGCGCTAGTCAAGAATGCTTGTAATGTCTTACAACCCTGCACATACGGATTGTTTCAAATTACTAATATATTATGCTAAAAGCTATAGATCATAATCTTCATTTACACTGCAGAAAGGGGTGTTTATTTCATTGTATTTTGTAAGAGGGCTGCTCCAAAAGTAATGTCTTCTACTTTATTATATTGGCTCGTGATATCAGAAGTGGATGTTGGTGACATGGCAGTAGAAGTTGAATCTTCCCATCAGTGTTTCAATACATTTTATTGCTGTGTGACAGATGGCCTCAGAGGGACAGTCTGACAAATAGCATCAGACATGGAAGTGCATATGAAGCAAAGGTGTGGAACTGAATTATTTCAATGCAGAAAAAATGGCACCTATTAACATTAAATGATGCTTGCTGAATGTTTATGGAGACCAAATAGTGAATGTGAGCTCAGAGGCAGTGGGTGGTGTGTCTCAGCAGTGATGACAGCAACAGTGGTTTGCCTCATCTGGGGCAGATTTTAATGTGGGGAATCCAGCTCTTGTTCACGGCTGGTGCAAATGCATTGCTAACAGTGATTACTATGTTGCAAAATAGTATTTTGTATGTGAGAATTTGCTGTATCAAATAATGTTATTGTGCTATTTGCATCTGTTGCAATTTCCATGGAAAGGAAACATTATTTTGAGAGTGACCTGCATAATACCTATGAGCATTAATACCCATGTCAGACCTGAAACCCTCTCCATCCTATAAAAAACAGGCCATAGCAAGCCTTCAAACCTTACCTCTAAAGCTAATTTGTAATAATCAGAATAGACTTTAACATGGATTTATTAAGGAAGAACCTTACCCAGCCTCTTCAATTTTGCAAATTTTTATCCTCAAAATTAATACTGATTGAATCAAACTAATATTCTAGACTAAAAGTACTGTCTGTCTGTGTTCTTCTGCAAAAATGTCTCTCTTGAAAAAAGAACAAGAAAAATTACTTCAAAAATTACATCAAGAAAAAAAATGCAGTAGATGGTCTGGAGTCAATGTACCCATTCATATGTAATTTGAATGACTGTATTGACAGAACTCTCTGCATCCTTATCACTAAAATATCAAATTAATTATCTTATGTTCTTCCCAGGTTTCTTGTTTCTCGGATTAAGTAAACTTTAGATGCTGTATTTGTAAGTCGCTTTAAGGAATGCAGAACAAAGAAAACGCTTGTGACATTGAATATACTCGTAATTCAGAAAAACAGTTGCCTAGACAATAATTACATGTTAAAGCAGTGATTTGCAATAACTATCAGAGGAGATTTGTTTAAAATAAATCTTTGCAATCGATACACAGAAGAGTCCCTTAGAAGCAATAGCTTAGGCTGCTAATGTAGACAAATGCTCTAGGCTGCAACAGGCATTAATTTAGGACCAAATTCTACCACTCTTTTTCATAGCAGTTATTACACTTTCTGGTAGGACCCACTGAAACACCAGAGTCTGTGCAACATAAAGTGTCTGCACCTCTCTGGGAATCTGGCTGATGATGCTACAATTAAAACTTGCCTCCTTTGCAGCAATTTAATTGCAACTAAGATAAGATGTAACTGAAAAGTATTCAGAGCCTTAACAAAAGAAAAATTGCTTCTAAAGTTCTAAGAAATATTTGTTCATGAAAAGCTGACAAATATTTGTTTCTGAAAAATTATCAGTTCTGTGATGCCATCTCTTTTCTAAGCTCTTGTCATTTCCTGCTCTTTTGCACTGTATTTGATAACATCACAGTTTCCTGCATACTTGACATTCCTTGTTCATTGAGTCTTTAGTTCACAGTTCATACGTCTATGTAGAAAAAAACCTGCAGTTAGCAATGGCTCATCCCCTGAATAAATGACTGCTTCTTCTAATAAGAAAGGTCCTAATTCAGGAGCCAGTCGGTGTCACTTTGCTACCAGTCACACCAATGCTAATCACATTTGAAGAGCATAAAGATGAAAATTTGTCTCAATACTTACACAACTTAGACTAGTCTGAGAGAAGTATAATCCCTAAAAATGAAACTTTTCATTTGATCATTCTTCTACAATGCATGAAGTGAAAAGCAACAGAAAAAAAGAAATAAATAAATGAAACAAAACAAAGCAAAAAGAAACAAACAAACAAACAAACAAAAACCACTAACAAGGAACTTCAGATACTAAAAGCTGTTGGCACATTTCTACCTGGTGAAGTTAATTCACAAACTATAGTAGGAACAGAATTTCTCCATGTGAACATTACTTTTCTTTTTCCCTTGATCTTTTAGAAAGACGAAAACATAAGATTACCTACACAAAATGCTCTGACTCACTGTCAGTGACTAAGAATACCAAGCAGCCTTGATGTATGCTTTTCAGCGTAATCAGTGCTCTGGCAAAGAACAGTGTAATTTTCAAAACCTGTTCTATTTGGCATCCTAGGAAAAAATACTGATCTCCTGGCCAGATCTCCTACCTGAAAATAGCCAATCTTAATTCAAGCTTTCAAAAATACTGTTACTGATGTACACATGGTTCAGAAAATTGAAGGCAAATGGAAACCCAAGGAAGACTGCTACGAATTCTGGCACCACATTCATGTTCTTGTGAAGGAAGAATCCCAGTATCTCAAAATAGGTCCTCTACTGAGGACTACATGAAGGCATTTTAGCATATGTAAAATAGAGCGTGCATAACCTTAACAGTATTTTCCAGGACAAGAAGAAATTCACTATTTTCCATTGTAGCTTCTCACAATCATGAAAAATTAAACTTGACCATGACATTTACAAGTCCCAAGTGCATTTTCATTGCTCCTTACATGTATAAAGGTCACAGAAGAGCACTAAGTGAGGGCAATTGTCAGAACATAAACATAATTCTGCTGGAATACAGTATATGAAGGAATACATTTATTAACAAATACACCTAGAAATTCTAAATTGATGACTACAAGATTAGACACTGTGATTTTCTTTGATAAAATACTTGCTCAAGATATGTCACAAACTATTGACTGGGTGCAGATTGCACGAACAGCTGCATGTCTCATGGTAGGAGAGAATGATGTATACGAAAGAACATTAATTTAATATTAAGCTGATATAACTTGACTTCCTGATGTTCAACACAGTATTTTTAGTCTAAGGAATACCTTTGCTTAGTTACTGAAGCAGTAAAGCTTCCATTTCTACTTGAGCACTCCAACTTTAGAAGTATTACATTGTCTTACTTTCAGCTTTGGCTCTTAAGTTACACTAGCAGTCTGAACTGGAACGATGAGCACTTAGCACTGAAATAGTTAATCTACTGATTTTCTACTACTTCTAAGTTCTTCAATGCCCTACTAGAAGCACCATGCTTCTACAGAAGACAACAATTATAAGCTCACAATTACACTACCGCACAGCCAGCAAAGCAATGATCCAGATATTTGGACGGCAGTATGAAAAGATACAGAGTTATGAACAGAGGTCTCAAAGTTGGAAGAATGTCACCTTCTGAACCTAGAAGAGCTGCAGCTACAAATCCAAAAAATTCAGGCTCACCCTACTGCCATGTTTACTTTGTATTTAAGCCAATGCCTGGAACAATGAGAAGCTTTTCCCCACACCAATCAGCATTTTGGAAAAGACATTGTTAGGACTGGTTCGCAGCTAAGAATTATGAATCTGGATCTTGATTACTCACCTCAGCTAACAGTCACCCTATGCAGGTGACAAACTGCCACACCTCTGTGTGATTGTGCTGTTGAAAGCTCTCAGCAAAGAAAATCAGTACCAGGGATACCACAATCTTTCCCACAGTAGCAGGAAGGAAGCTTTCTTGTCATTCCACTAATGTTTTTCTCCAGCCTTATTATGTCTACTGTGATTTGGGTTTGAGAATCACAAGCACATTTGGTGCAGTCTTTTCCTGAGGCATCTTTTTGCCAAACTGTCCCAAACATCAAATACCACCTTAATTAGACTCCAATCTTGCCTTGACTGAATTCAAAATAATATCATTCAAATGCATGCTTTAGAAATATAAGAAATGCAAAGATATTGTGTAAATATTTCATTATCTTTTCAAACTTGCCAAAAGTGGCATTTGGGTTACGTTGAAAAAAAAGAAAGCAATTACCTTTCAACAACAGACTTCATTAATAACCTACGTTAGCCATCACTGTAATTTTCTCTTTCTACAGATAAGCCCTTTAGCCAAGATTTATGCAGCATATTGCCTCATTTATTTCTTTTTTTTAAAATAGCATTTTATTACTCTCTGACTCAATTTATCAGTGAACTGCCTACCATTCTGTTAAGGATCAGTATCTCCTCCTCCCAGGATTGTACCCAAATCTAGGTATTGCATCTTCCTAGGAGGCTCCATCTTCCAGGTATTGCTCAAGACACTGAAGCATCCAGTTCTCCTGCTACCTGTACTTCTGGGCTAAAATCCACGATTTCATTCCCTTTGAACTTTGTTCAAGTGGCTGTGAATCCCTGAAGAAACAGGTTACCTCATAGATAATGTCAAACTACCCAAAGTTTCTTTCCCTGAACTTCCATTTAAGTCCTTCTGCTAAAATTCTTGCTCACCCTGAAGTGCCAACTTGTCTGCCCATGGCAAAGATCAGAGATGTCCCTTTCAACCCAAACCATTCCGAGATTTTATTATTTCCATGATTCTATTATTCCTTCAGCAGCTACTCTTCTCTCTTGCAAAGCTTTACTGTATGAGCCCTGAACTTCCATCTCCTCCACCAGCAAAGGTGACTTTCATTAGCCAATTCCCCTGAAACTTAGACGTAGCTCTGTAGCCACACATGAAAAATGCTTCACTGTTAATTCAACAGAGAACATGGCTTCTCCTTCAGGTGAAATCTGAGGAGGTTAATGCTGGATCTAACATGGACTGAAACTATAGCTGAAATATCCTGGCTGAATTCCACATGAGGAGAGGAATCCTGACATATCCCTAATCTGTTAATTACAATTCTAATTAGTGGCTTTAGGAACTTCTGTTGCATTGCCATTGCATGTTCCAGAGAGACTGCTGGCAGCAAGAAATCTGCAATTGGAAAGGGATACTGGAGCAGTCAATTGTTCCACTGATTTACACAGATCATATGTGGAAGAAATTAAACGCAGTCTGGCACTTTGTCCACTTTTTTGTTCACTTTGCTGCTTTGCATGCCGTACTGTGGAACCCCCTCCAAAAGCAAAGAGGATGTGCTCTAGAGAAGAAGTTCTAGCAATATGCAATATGTTCTCACAAGCAGCTGTCATATATATTGTAATATATTTATCACTTTTTTTTTTTTTTTTTTTTTTTTTTTTTAAATATGATACCCCAATCCAAGATTATAGCAATTATAGTACCCTTCCAGTTCCAGTGTATCTCAACATTCACTTCCAAAAGCAGTAATATCTGGGAAGGGCAATGAAAAAAACTTCCCTCAACCCAGAAAAGCCCCATATCTACCTTTATTACCTACTATAACAGCAATAGGTCAAGAACATTCAGATTTGTATGGTGTCACCCACAAACCTTGCACAGTTGATCATTTGTAACATCAATATTCTATGAGAATCATAGTCTACCCCACTTACATGGACATCTCCTTTAAGCCCTTCCTTCTGACTGACAGAACAACAGTTCAGAGCAAAACAATTCATAGTAAATACAGGAATTCAGGAAGGTAAAAACAAAATCAAGTTGTGCTGAAAGAACAAGAGCTATTAAACACAGATTTTCTTACTGGAACACACACGTAAATGAGCCTAACAGAATATTTCATCTGTTTCTTGTAAGGGAAGTAGTCTAAAACCTATGAAAGCCTAGAGAAAAATAAATCTGAACATGTAGCATATGGAAGGCTTCTGAAATTGTATTCCTGATTGACGGAGCTGTGAAAGAAAACAGTCATAAGCATAACACAACCGTGTCTTTCTGCTGAACAACGAAAGTTGTCTTTGTGCTTGCTGGCAACAGTTTTTTCATCTGTGTTCACTTAATGTCACACTGAGATATCCCTACTAAAAATCAGATAGGTGTTACTCTTAAAAATAGTAATATAACTGGCAAGACATAATTTTTTCACCCTGGTAAATGATTTTAATTTTCAAAGCCCAAGACGTACTTTGTATCTTCAAAATTAGAGGGGTAATGCTGAGTCCATTCACCAGTTTGATAAATTTCAGAGAAAGAAATTAGGTACACACATATGTGCAATAAACACAAGAATCTTTGTGGATTTACAGCAAAGGAGGACTGGATACAGAGACAGTTAAATGATTTGTGTGCAGATACGAAATGAGTCATCAGCAGACATCACAGAATCACAGAATGGCCAGGGTTGGGAGGGACCTCGAGGACCGTGAATCTCCCCTGCCACAGCCAGGGCCGCCGACTTCTACATTTAATACTAGCCCAGGCTGCCCAAGGACCATCCAATCTGGCCTTGAACATCTCTAGGGATGGGGCATCCACAACCTCTCTGGGCAGCCTGTTCCAGCACCTCACCACTCTCTCTGTAAAGAACCTCCCCCTGACATTCAACCTAAATTCAAACCTAAACACCGTTACAGATCTCAACAGCTGCCCATCTCAGCTCACTTTGTCCACTTGTCACTTCTTGGGAGCACAATGGCAGAGATCTGTTATTCAGTAAAGTCCACTATTTCTGCAGTTAATTTTCTTTCATTCCCCCTTGCCTTAAATGAGAAAGTGGCATACAACCCTAAATGGCAGAAAGCCACATATGTGGCTCTTAAAGTTCAGTCACAGACATGCAATATTTGGAAACAAAAGCAGGAAATTGCTGAAATGCTGTAATACTGAAGTCAAAGGTTTGACGTACAATTACAAAAACAATATCAAGGAGCAAGAAAAAGCAAGAGGGACTGAACCAGGTGTGATCTCATTGTGCTTGCCACAACCATTACTTAAATCTACTGCTCTTTAGTCCTGGTTGAACTTCTACACATGACAATCCCTCCAACTCATGTTGCAAAGGAAGTCTGGCAGAATGAACAAGCAAAGATGATAAGAACTTAGCATGCTAATGAAAGGACCAGATGTTTTGAGTAAATTTCTGCTAGCCTAAAATAATTCTTTCTGCAACTATGGATATGCACTTTGATGTTTGGCCAGTCACCTAAGAGTTTGCTTTCAATAACATTTTTCATGAATAATGAGAGCATCCTCAGGATTTACTTTCCAATTTTTTTCCCCCTTTTAAATGAGAAAGAACACTTCCTTCTCCAAATAAAATTAGGCTGATATAATGCTTTCTGTTAGAAACTCCTATGTCTAGCCATTTCTGTTTATAAGCACGAATACATACCCCATCTGAATTGAAGGGGAAGTTTAAAGAAATTTCAGTTAGACTAAAGCACAGAACTAAGACAAAATATATTTTCCCATTAAAATAATCTTATTTTCACAATCAAATTGTGTCAATCAAAATCACTGCGATACAGAGGAAAACTTCGAAGCATGACGAACCAGACACCTGGCCTTATACCATCTCTCATACCAGTGAAATGCTTTTAATGAAGCTACAAGCTTTTTTAGCAGAAATTTGTTATCTCAACTCCCTGCAGATTCAATCTGCTACGCCCGTGCTTCAGCATCAAGCTGCAAGACCTGATGGTGGTTGCTGCCTCACTGCTGGAGACTCCACAGCCCCAGTACCACACACACCACAGCTTCAGGCTGCCTGAGCTCTCAGTGCTGCTGCTGAAGGGGTTCAAATGCAGAGAGGTAGAGCCATACAGATGCTTCCTAGTGGTGCAGAGAAAACAGAGTTCTCTTGCCCCAAATATGAGAAGCAGAAGTGGAACACAACAGAGGGCAGGTGTAGCAGGAGAGAATGGCAGCTCTGGAAAAGACCATGCTGCTGGTGGGAGGGGACAAGTGAAGTAGTGACTGCTGCAGGCAAGAGTCAGCTCCCTCACTGCACTCCTGATTCCCTCCCATCAACTATAGAAGTTGTCACTCTGCTTCAAAAATGCTGGCATTTAGCAAAGCCTTTATCAGGAGGCTTACTTAATTGCTACTTCTAGGAATCTACTGCCAGAGGGAGCTTTGTTGTTTTCAGCTAGTCAGCCCTCAGAGGAAGTGTGGCTCCAGTCTTGAATAGGTAAAAACTAGGTATCAGTTATTTTTCCACAGGCATATCAGTGCTGAACTGCATGGCAAAACAGAGAAATGCTGAAGGCAAATCATTTGCAAATTGACATGAAAATCATGTAGCACCATCACAGAAAAGCAGCTTCTATTTTCAGTAACAATCAGATGTTTCCACACTGCCTCAAGGAAGCTCTGTTTGAAACTCTCTGGGCACAGAAAGTTCATCAACTAACCACTCCGGTTAGTGGGAGCAGTAGTACAAGTGATGTTCTCCTCTGTCCATAGGGTGGCAGGGAGAGATACCGAGAGGATCGTAAAACTGTCTGATAAATACATGGCTGAAAGGCTGGTTACACTGCAGGAGTTTCGACTTTTTCAACCATGGAGTAGTTTGCTCAGCATCTGGTCTGATGGCTGTGTACACATCTTACCTGTCTCAAAGGGGCAAAGGGATCCTTGCCCAGCAGCTGGCAGGGCTCACTGAGAGGGCTTTGAAGTAGGTATGAAGGGAGAAGAGAAGCTCACTAGAGATGAGCCATGGGGGCTAATGCTGGGGTTGGGGTGGTGAGGCCAGTGGCTCAGCTGAAGTGCATCTACACCAACACTTGCTGTGTGGGCAACAAGCAAGAGGAGATGGGGGCCACTGTGTGGAAGGCAAGCTATGACTTAATTGCCATTACTGAAACATGGTGGGATGACTCCCACAACTGGAGTGCTGCAATGGAGCAGCTTTCCGTTGTACTCCAAGTCAAACTGATGTGAACTAAGAACCCTAAACATATTAACGACCTGCTGCAGACATCTCATGTAGAACTACATGCTACAGGTAAGGCTTGGCCTTCTGATGAACTGCAAACTGCAAACTACAAACTATGGCTTAGCTGAAGGTTTTCCCGGAAATGACGTGTGTTTAACAGAGCTGAGTGAAGATAAGTAAATTAGAACAGACTAAACAGTCCAAAACCATTAAAATATCAACCTCAACCAGCAATTATGACCAGACCTTTTTAATTTATATTTTAAGCCAGATTACAACACATCATACACCTTGCAGAGATTTGTGACTTGGGTTCATTTATGCTTTCCAGTTCTCTACATGGTTTCTCTGGCAAGCATCTCTTGCTTTGAACAGCCTCTCACTAACACCCCATTTTTTATTTCAAAGAGAGACAGGATACAAAGGCCTATCAGTTCAACCCAGACCTAGGTTTGTTAGGGCCAGAATTAGGCAAGCTCTGCTACAAGTGCCCATATTACTAAACACAACTGATTACAAACCTACAAATGGTTACTGGTAAAACTTGGGTTCTGGTTCTTGCAGACAAGGCAAATACATTAAAGTGTTAATGTGCAATGGAAGACAGAATAGATAGGAAAATAAAGCCAGTGATAGAAGAGGAAGCTAGCTAGTGCATATTGCATTCCCAGTCTTGAAAGGCTTACTAGGTTCAGAAAGAGTTATTGAGAATATGTACACTACATAAATACAAGGACAAAGCACAGGAACAGAGAACAAATAATTCTAAAGATAAGTGTGTTTTAATTGATCATGTATGCATTAAGACTGTCAAAGAAAAAAAAATTCAGCTATTCCACCATTAAAGTCTTGGGGCACATTTTCAGGTGAGGTGAACTCAGAGCTGCATAGAAAAAAATCCAGAAAAGTTACTAGATTATATTGTCACGATAAAGCAGAGAATTATAATTAATAACAGGTAATATTTTCCCATACCCTGTTCTTATTTTCTTTTATGATGAAAAAGGAATTTATTTACCCTGTATACATGAAGATTTGTGTGACTGCAAAGGACACGAATGTGAAGGACCTCACAACAAAGCAAAGATGATGGCATCCTCCATGTCAACCATTGTCAGTAGTCAGAATATCAAACAAACATGATCTTCAAAGCAAATCTTCTGCTGCATCAACAGCAATATAATACAGTTTCAAAAACTTATTAAAATTGCCAAGATGACAGAACATTTTGAACTAGGGATTTGGCCCCAGTCACCTTCCAACTAATTTGTAATGGCAAAGGAATGAAAACAAAGTATCAGTATGAAGATTTCTCTTTAGCATCCTGAGTATTTGTTGCACAACAACATACTGATTACCTGCACGGTAAAGACTTCTTAAGTCCGTGGTGTCCCTGTGTCAAATTAGAACTGGGAAGGAGGTGGCAAGATGTGGGACATATTTTTTGCTAATACACAGCATTTGAGTTTCATTTGATGTTATATCCTGTATAACTTGTGTTGTTTGTGTAAGCTGGAGCATGATATTTCTGAAGAAATTACTACAGCTTCAAAGAAATGAGATTTTAGAATTGTACGTGTATGATTTTATATAGAAGTAAAAATATGTAATTTTTATACTCAATTTTTTTTTATTTGTGCAAAAGCATACTTTGATATGCAAGCTTAAAAAGCAGCTTATTCAAAAACCACTTGACTAGTACTTTCATTCATCTACCTAACAAGTGATAAATAAAATACTTACATTTTCAGAATGTTTAAAGTTAGCTTAAACAATATGCAAAAAGTAAAATACTGAATAAAGATAATACCTTAAAATTAGGTGCACTTTCAGGCAGCACAATGAATATTCACAGACTTGAGAGCATTTCCTGGGACAGCTTTTAGCCCCTGAACAGTGGCATATTTTTCACATTTTTATGACGACAAGCATTTTGCCATTGAAATTTTATTGCTTCACTTGTGAGCTGTAAAGATTCATAGCTGGTCTCAGAAGTATGACTAGTATGCAGGCATTTTTCTCAAAGTCACTGAGGATTGTGTATTAGAAAAACATTTGCAATGACCATTTTTGTGATTTTAGTCTTTGCTAAAACAATGAATAGAGTTTGTCTGCATTACTAGTTCTTTGGTTGCACTAAAATTAGGATCCTTTAAACTCTATTCACCTGAGATGCAGTAAAAGAGACATATAATAATTAAACAAAACACTCAAATTGTTCAAAGAGTTTGGCCCTTTACTTTGTACCTGCCATTTGTTTAAGAGGTACTTTCAGTACCAGTACTATGATTTCCATGGAGATCATTAATAACACTACACTTCAAAATACTAGCCACTCCTATACACTGTAGCATTCCAAGAAATTTCTCTTAATCCAGAATGACAGAAACCCTGGTGCAGCTGCTTTTCAACCTCAAAGAAGTTTTAGGTCACAACAGGATAACTGGAGTGATGTGGGGACTTCTTCCCATGACAGTGCATGGGAGCTAGGTTCACCACATCCCTCACCATCCCATGAAGTTTAAAAATCCTTTCTCCCATCCCTAATGGGAGTTTCTTACCTGGCAAACGATACTCTGGAGATGACCTTGGGTCAGCTGTACCAACTTCTCTTGGGGTGCTGTGAATTAAAAATAAGAGACTAGGGTCATAAATACATCATTCAATAAGGAGACAAGCTCTGCAGCCTTTGTCTTATTAGCCTTCTGGAGCTATCAAGCTGCTGCAAGGCAAAATTCTGAATATAAATTAATGCTGCAAGTGATTGTCCCAGATTAATTATGGTTTCTATTCAACTTTCATTTACCTCCTCCCCAAATTGACAAGAACAAAAGACAAAATCTAAATATGAGGGAAAATGAAGATGATACAGCTTGGGATTTAAATAGTTGAAGATACTGTCTCTGATTATAAGATTTGCAGAGTAGATCAGCCTGCTCATAGTTTCCACAACACCAGAGCTCTATTGCTACAGCACCTGCATCATGCATGATAACAGCACTGCAGGGAAATCCCCCCTGGTAATGCAGTCACTGTTAGCTTCAGGTACTATAGATAATATTTAAATATTAAAGATTTGCTAGCTGCTCTGAGCAACTGGTGGTGAAAGAATAACTTCTTTTTGTCTCAAATTGATGATGTGATTCTTATAGAGGAGTGATATTTTATACTGTCGTTATTTTTATTGCCAATTTTTTCCTAATAAATGACCAAGAATAAGAACAAAGCCAAGAGCCAAATTTCACATGCTAAGGGTGAGGAAAAACTCAGTAAAATTTTATTTTCCTCATCATTGCTTCTTTTGTATCCAAATAATCAATTTTTGAGACAGATTCTAATCTCAGGCACAGTATGGGCATCCCGTGGTACTCGAGTAAAATCTGTTACTGTGCATCATGCATGATATTAGAGTCTGGCCCTTCTATTGTAGATGGAACATTTGCATCAAGTTCCTTTCATGGCTTTTGATAATAACTATACTTTCTAATATTTGCAGCTATACACACTTTTTGCCTAAATTGCCTTTCATTCCACAGATGGCAATTATGAAAAGCCCTAACATATTGAACTTACAAAAATAAATTTGTCTAAGGTTACATACAAATGCACCACAAAACACGGCACTGTCACAGTCTGAAGTCTGAAGACTTGGGATCTGCCTTCCTTGCCACCCCTGCAATGAAGAGAACCAGTGATATCAGAATGTAGATCAGACCAAAGAGTTGTGGAACCATTACACTTTTCCTTGACTCTACTTGGCCTGCTGTGAGGCCAGCTCTTGACTTGCACAGAGCAGAGCCATCAGGATGGGGCCAGTAGGTAAACACAACCACAGCGTCTGCTCTTGACCAGTGCTGTTTCTTTAAATATCTTCGAAGAAATTTTTAGTATCTTCACAAAGACATAATCCATTGTTTGCCAAAGTCTTCTCTTAAAGACGTAAATTAACTCAATTTGTCTCAAATACCAATTGCTTTGTTTTCAAAGGGCTGCTCAATCTAACTTTTGTGTGTATGTTGGCTTTTATTAAATCCAGAGGTGAAGCAATCACATCTTCTTATTTTAAATCACCAATACTTCCCTTAGTATTTTACATTAATCTAGCCCTCCAGTCAAAACAATACTTTGCTCATAGCTAAGGAATCTCTAGAAATACAGCATTTCCTTTTTTAATTTCCATGCATTTAAGATAAATGTAACTTTCTGTTTTATTTAATGGTCATTCAATATCAAAATGTTAAGTGCTGGGTAAATGTAGGTTGTTTTGTCTCACTTTGACATTCACAGCACTTTCATTTTGACTTTTCCCTGTGCTATGGACTAGAACATCATCTTACACTGGCTTTAAGATTTACACCCATATTTATGTAATGATTTCTAGTGCTTCAGATCTAGCTCAAGGATCTATTTCATCTTTAACTTTTAATTCTGCTTTTGGCTGTTTCTCTGAGGAGTCGGTTTTGCCTTCTTGGTTTACTTATGAGTGTTCATTATTTTCTTTTATTTATTTGTTGCATTTTCCCCAAAATTACTCTGAAAGCTAAAATACGTATTATTATTACAAGGGTATTAGTAATATGGCGCTTGTATTCCTGCCTTTCAATGCAGTAATACTTATTTGAGAAAAATATACATGGAAAAAGCTGGCTCCAAAACCTGCACTGGTATAAATCTGCAGAACTTGCTTGCAAACAGCAGCACTCTGCCAGTCTCTATTAAATCTACAGCAGGTCATGATTTGGCCTAAAGGTATTAAACCTTCTACTTGCCTTTGGCATACAGCTCATTAAAAAAGGTGAAGTCTTTTCTAGACACTTTATTCCCTCAAATAACCACCACAAAATTGCAATTTCCTTGTTTGTTTCTGGCTACTGCTCTAATGATTCTTTTCTTTTCTAGCAGCATTAAGAATGCCTTATTTGCCCTCTCCTGGCCACTGGTAAAGGCACTCACTACTGAGCTTGTTGTCCTGCAGTACTTCTGTCCTACTTATTGAACATCCCCTTGCACATTTAAACCATCTCTACACCCACTGGAGGCTACCAGCTTCTGATATTCTACTGCTGTTCTCATCAGGTACAAGAGTCTTCAAATCTCTAAGCCAACTACATTTGATTTGTTTCAATAAGTCAGGACAATACTTGGTCTAATTTACATCAATGAAATCCTACACTTCCTTAAGCGCACAGTACACAAAACAGCAATTTGCTATTTGTTCACCATCAGCCTTTCAACTTCTTTCCACACATCACAATAACTTTAGTGCTACTGAAACACTAACAGCTTTGTTTGCCATCCTGTCCTCTCAAGCTGTTCAACATTAAAGCTATCTCAACAGCTGCTTTGATTCCTGTACATCTAAGCCACTTCACTCTCAACTCTTTGTTAAGATAAAAATAATTAAGAGTAGTTTGATTTTCAAGTAAACATAAAATTCAACACTACAAACTTGAACTGAAAGAGCCATCAGACTATACCTGACCATTTCAAAGAAAACCATCAATACATGGAAGAAGTTCCAATAAGGCAGGCAGTTCCTATTTTGCAAATGAGTATCAAAATATATTTGTATCAGCATGAGTTAACCATAAGATAGTGCTCATAGTTTGAATGGCATTTATTCTACTAGCTAAGTTTTCCATGCATCCAGGAGGCAGTTCTCAGTTTGCATAACCTGCGGAGAATTTAAAGCAACGGCCTCTGAAGACATGTCTATGAATGGTGGCAGTAGCCCAAGGCTGTACAGAGAAAGGTGCACATTATAACATTATCAAGAAGAACATCTCAAAAGAGACTGTAAACACTCGAGGGTAAGGGCCATATTTTACTCTGTTCCTAAGTGAAGGGTGAGAAACAACAGAGTTTTGGTAGTGCCTAGACTCTCTGGGTGTGTAGGGCAAATAACATTGTTAGATGTTGTTATAACACTGTTTCAAACAAATGTCTTCACGAAGCGTGAAGATCTCCTGTCTAGATTAAAACTGTGTGGTTTTCTTTTTCTTTTTCGTTTTTTTTTTTTCCTATCTGGATAAAAAACCAATTCAACTAGTAATGAAGATTACAGAACAGAGAAAAAGTGAAAAAAGCAAAAAGGCAAAGAGGGGTAGCAGATTTAAACTCCCTGCTGAGTCCAGAGAATAATAAAAAAAAATAAATGCTTCCTAGACATATTGGTAGTATCAGAAGCACAGGAAAATCAGATGCTGATGCCCATGTTTGAGCTGATTACTACCCACATATTTAAACCAAGATCACACTGCCCTCTGGAACATCCAGCCTTCCTGTAGCCACCCAAAAGAAGATTCTTCAGTACAAATTCCTGCCAGTTACAAGGCCTCAAGCCATTTATTCAATAGTTTGTATCTCAATCAGATATTTATAAGTGAGATTACATTAATATTAATTTACTTAATGACTAATGAAATAAATGAATTTTTTGTTACATGACCTTCTGTTTTTTCAGCAATACCGTTAGTGATTACACTTGCACAACTTCCTTTATCAGCACATTAGCAAGGGGCTGATTGGTAGGATGCTGTCTGAAATTAATCATACCACGGGCAGTTCTAGTAAGATTCCTCACCAGGTTTTTACATCTGCAGTAGTTCCTAGTATGATTCTGTCAACTCACATTTATGAGCTCGACTCCACAGTACAGACACTACCCTAATTCTTCCATAAGAACGTGGGCTGCATATGCAGCTTGCTGCTTAATCTGAAAGTGAACTGGATAGTTTTACTGCACAACATAGTTCAAACAAGGTCAAGGTGTCAGCTTTCTATAGGATGCTGTGGTGAAATGGACTGTAAAATGCTCCTGCCATGTCAGAGAGAGAAGAAAAGAATAGTCTAATAACCACACTCAACAGAAGGTAGAACCAGAATTTTAAACACGACAATGATTTCATCTCTCCCTTGAAATTCAGCATAACTGTTACTTAACACATGAGAAAGATCAATTACTAAAGCTTCTTTCCCTGTCCTCTACAGAGTAAATAGTTTCAGGGTCTCTTCCTTATGTCTCAATATTATTTCTGGCTACTCAATGTCCAAATGTGAAGATATGTACAAAAAAATCCACTCATCATCTCAATAGCTGCACTATGAACCACCTGTCCATATTAAGCCATCTCTTTGCAAATTCTTGCCTCAATAGCAATAGATTAACACTAAGGAATTGAAGCCACAGTTGGCTGAAGTAGTTCAATTAGTACTGGAAGCAGCAGCCCATCTGCTAACTACCAGTGGCTATGGAAACGCATCATTTTTGCATACCTCACAGCCTTCAACTGAAATCAGTACTTCTGTACTAATACTAGTGGAGCACTGCAAACCGCTGAGTGTGAGAAAAGAGTGTAAGCAATGGCAACAAGCTCACTGCAGTATTCCCACAAAAATAAAACATGTTTCTGTGAAGGGCATTGTTTACGTTCCCATTACAGACAAGTAGGTTAGCTAGAACACCCCATTCCACACAGAGATGGAAGAACTTGAGTGTGGACATCAATTGCTTAGTCATGTGCAAACTGCCACGCACAGGTCATCCAGCTTTCCATAACTGCAATACACGTTAGATTTAAGACAGAAAGGAGTGTAGATGTTCTAAACAGAAATCTGCAAATTTCAGGTCTACAATGGAACCTGACCTGGTTTCCTGCCACTGAAATTTTAAAAAAGTGAATAACCATACGCCTTACTAGAAATAAACCAACATTAAAATAAGCATATGACAATAAAAGAGTCAGAACAACTTAGAGAAGCACCACTTTCTCTTGCCATCTACTCTGCCAACTATTCTGGCTACATGCAAGGCTGCAGCACACACACGATTCATATTTCATGCTGTATGCACTGGTATAGTTGGTTTTTTTTTTCAAGTTATTGCTGTAACATATTAATTTTTTACTAATGACGTGATACTACTGGCCTTCATTAAAGCAAAGGTCTATTCAAAACAGCACGTTATCTCTGATAGTGACTATCTTAATATAAAAAACACAGCAAGCCTTCTTTCTAAGTCCTCTAGCAAATCTTTCAAACTACCTGAACCAGATGCTTAAGATTTAAATTTTACAGACTCTTCTAAAACTTCCATTGATTGACCCACCTTTATAATACTGAGTTGAAACCAGTCACTTTTCTTGGTATTTACAATCTTTTGCAGTAGCATTCCACAGTTTATGGAAGTCAGGAAAAAAGAATTTTTATTTCTAGTTCTAAATCTGTTTCCAAATATTCTCCCCTTCTGGGAGAAACATTTACTAATCCCTTCCTATTCCACTGCATATTTCCTACTCGTTATTTTGCAGACTCCCTTCTTTGCATCCTTTCAGTTATCTCTTCTCCAGCACAAAGACTTCTTGTTTCCTTTATCGCTCCTTGGACCAAATAGTTTGAAAAACATGATAAGCCTTGTTCATCTCCTCATGTACTTATTCCAGTTCTGTTTTTCAGCATGAGTGACAGTAGAATTCCATCAAACAATTAAGATGTAGATGCTAAATAAACTGATACATTATCAGAATTATCTGAAATAGTTTAGTAGTGAAAACAACTTGTTCTACATCCTTCATGTTACATGTACAGATCTGGACTGGTTTCTCGATCAACATTGGGTTTCATTTATTACTTGATAACCTAATAATTTGATATTATGAGAGCTGTTTCTCCACTGTCACTCTTTCACAATGATCAGGTGAAGAGATTTCTGTGAGACATGCTCATAGTTTCCCTTCTCAGTGAAAATCAGATATTTATTCCTTTTTTTGTTCATTTTGTTTTGTGTCTTGTAGGAATCTGACTTATATATCTTTTTTATCCCTTATTAGTTTATTTAAAAGTTTTCAGTGAGAACTTTCATTTGAGTTTTTCAAAATTGAAATACAATTTGAAACCTTATGGCATCATCCAACAATGTATTTTCAAAAAAGGAGATTACTTTCATTATATTTAATTATCATCAACCATGCCATACTATCATGACACGTATACACAAGGTAGATAGAAAAAAAGCTACTTCATTATTCACCTTACTGAAAGTACAACCATAACTTTAAAAATAATCTGCAGTTCACCTCAGAAACATTACAGGTTGCAAACATTGCAAACGGTGTGATTAAGTTTAGTGCAATGAATATTTACCTATATTATCAACTGAGTTCTAATAGGATGCTTGCATAGGGAATAATTTATTTCCTTGAAACCCTGTAAATAAATCCTCCCCCAGAATCAGCTTTCCTTTATTCTTTCTCCTTGGTCCCAATAAATACCCCTTAAAACCTCTCACAACAGGAGAGGCAACAAAGCAGAGTTTAAATGGTGGTCATAATTTCTAGAAACTATCCAAGCAATACCTTTTTTTCAGAAGGAATGAAAACTACACAAAAGTACTGAAAAACATGAGAAAAATATCCTCAAGCTCTCTTGAAAAACTAAGTGTTTTCCACTTAAAAAGCAAGCAAACTACACACAGCCTTATAAGAAAGGGGGGAAAAAAAACAACAAACCAAACCAAAGGGGTAAAATACAGAAAGCACAGCAAAGTTCCAATGAATCAGAAGTAGACAATAATAAAAGATGGAAAAGCTATCTAAAATGCTCCCATATTCACTAAGAATCAGTTTCTAGACATAGGTAAGAGAGTTGGGGTATTAACTGTGGCAACAGTGCCCTGCTTGCTTGCTATGCCTACGGAATAATGAAAAAGGAAATACTGATCGATTAAACTGCTCATGACTTTCCATGATATATCAACTATACTAAATGTAGAAACTCAAATAGATTCTCTGAAACTTTGCTTTGTAACTGGTTGGTGTTTTATTTTTCATCACTTCAGAGCTGCAGTGTGGAGACAGAAGTAGAATTTACAGCCTTATTTCACTCTAATTTGTGTTTCAGACGCTGTGGTACTAGGGCGCAATGCAGGGTACTGCAATCAAAACAACGAAAGCCTCATGCAATAATTGTCCACATTTGACTTTTAATCATATAAATGCTGAAAGAAATCTGAATTTATCTGGACTGTTTAACTTCAGAATACATTCTGAATGTATTATTTCAGAGTGTTGCTCCAAAAGTAATGGCTCCTGTCTTATTTTGTCACACCAGTATGCCAGAGGCGGATGTTGGAGGTATGGCAGTAGAGGATGAACCTTGCCACCAATATTTCACTAAATACAGTTGCCATGTGACAGATGGTAGCAGGAGGGTAGGCTAACAAATAGTGTCTGACACAGAAGTATATAGCAAAGGCGTGTCACTGAATTCCTCCATCCAGAAAAGTTTGTGTCCATCAACATTCATTGATTCACTGCTGAACATCTGTCTGGAATTGGCCGGATGGTCACGCTCAGAGTTGCGTCAATGGCTCAGTGTCCAAAAGTGACCTGTGACAAGTGGCATTTCCAAGGACTGTTGACAGGACCGGTGCTATTTAACATCTTTGTAGGCAATGTGGACAATAGGATTGGAGTGCACTCTCACCAAGTTTGCAGATGACACCCAGCTGAGCAATGCACTTGACATACTAGGGGAAATGGCCATTGAGAGGGACCTGGACAGTCTTGAGAAGTGGGCCCATGCCAACCTCATGAAGCTCAATAAGGCCAAGTACAAGGTCCTGCACCTGCGTTGGGTAATCCCAAACACAAATAGAGGCTGGGGGGAGAATGCCTTAAAAGCAGCCCAGAAGAGATGATTTGGGGGTGTCAGTTGATGAAAGATTAAACAAGAGATGGCAATGTGCACTTGCATCCCAGAAGGCCAACTATATCCTGGGCTGCATCAAGAGAAGCATGACCAGCAGGTCAAGGTGATTCTGCCCCTCTACTCTGCTCTTGTGAAACCCCACCTGGAGTACTGTGTTTAGTTCTGGGGCCCCTGACACAAGAAGGACATGGAGCTGTTGGAGTGGGTCTAAAGAAGGGCCATGAAGATGTCCAGAGGGGGGTTGGAACTAGACGATCTTAAAAGTCCCTTCCAACCCAAACCATTCTATAATTCTATGACTCTATTTAGGGAGACCAAACAGCAGATGTGAGCACAGTAAGGTGATGGGTAGCGTGTTTCAAACAATGGCAACAGCAGTGTGAAAGAGAAGTCATGTTCTGGACAGCCATAAACAGCTGCCACACCACAAAATGAAGAGCACTTCAATCAGCCAAATCACATGAACTGGCAGATTACAACCATGGAACCATGTAAAGAGCTGAATATTAAATGCATTGGGAATAATGATGGCAACATCCGTGTATCATGAATTTCGCACCAGAAAGGTCCCATGAATGCTCCCATAGGAACATAAAGAACTGCACGCAAGTTAGTCTGGATCTACTGAACAAACTTGAGGCTGAAGACAACAGTTTCTTGGATCCCATAATTATTGGTGATGAGACTTGGTGCTGCCATTACAAGCTAGAGTCAAAACGGTATGTCCATGGAGGGGCAACATGTGAATCCCTGATCAAAGAAGAAGCTCAAGACACAGCCCTCAGTGCGCAGTGACATGCACTGTCTTCTAGATAGGACAGGGGCAATCCTACTAGATTCCCTGGAACTTGGACAAGCTACCAACTCTGATCACTGCACTGCAGCACTGACTAAGCTGAAGGCTCAAACCTCCAGAGTCAAAGACAACTTTTCTCTCGCAACATAAGGCCAGGCCCCATACCTGTTTGAAGATCATACTAATCTTGACTGGACTACCTTACCATACAGTCTGGATTTGGTGCCTTCTCTCCTCCATCTGTCCAGGCTGATGAAAGATTAACTGCATAGGCAACATTTTCCCAGCAACAATTCTGTCATAGCAGCTGTGAAACTGGGTTACCTGTGCTGGTGAACATTTTTATAAGCTTGGCATGCAGACTCTTGCTTATCACTGTCAAAAAGGCATAGGTAATGGTGGTGGCTACAATGAAAAGCACTGTTTTTTAGCTGAGATTTTCCTCTGTCAAATAGTGTTACTGTGATGATTTTTTTCTTTTTTTTTAATCTGTTGTGGTTTCCATGTAAATAAACAGGTGGCATTACTTTTGGAGTGACCTACGCATTACTCTATACAGAAATTCTACATGGCAGGCAGACTTTATTGAGCTGGGCTGTAGATGGGTCCATAGCCAGAGCACCATAACATGCTGAAGGCCCATATTCCTTTATCATAAGTGGTGCCCCTAGGTGTTCCTTGGAATTATAGGACAACAGTCCTAAAACAACAAAACAGCAGTTGCTCTGATACTAGTTGCCAAGGCTACAAAAGCCAATAAGTAATTTCTTCTACAACATACAGAATCCCAGACAGTATGCCATTACCAGTGCTACTTTAAAACAATGCAATATATGCATTTATCCAGATATCAGCCAAGATTACTAAGCTAGATGGCAGATCATGACACATTTTTTGCCATTAAAATGCTGGGAAGCTACTTAAATATCACTGCATTCATTATGAAAACATCTTTTTGGCATTTGCTTCCAATTATGGCTTCTGCTTTCGCATGACCAGTTTTCTTCACTGTATTCAAATGTGATGGCTATCTGAATGACTGAACATGATTATGGAAATGCTGGCTCTGGTCTCCCAAAATAGGTATTTGTGAAGAGGCTGTCAATTGGAAATATTTATAAATCTATCTGGAGATCAAGCATATTTTAAAAGGACATCTGTGTAGAAGCAGCAATCAAAATCAACACTATTATCACATAGGCTCATTGGATAATGCAGCAGAGGTGCAGTTGGTGAGCGTTATGTTGCCTTAACAATATATGATTCAGTTGTATAATGCTATTGCCAGTCCTAACTGTATCCTTATGGCAGGAATTGACATGAAGTAACAAATATGAACTTATTTTAAATAGGAGTAATTTGTTTTCAGAAGCCAAAAAACTAGACCCAAGATCTATTATCAAAGAATTTTTGCAGTATAAAAACAAAACCTTTATTGGCATGGACACAGTGGAAATCATAGTCCTGTCTATCACCCAAGTGGTTTATTTTAGAAATGAATTTCATCAATTTTGAAACAGTTGTGCAGGATTTAACTTCACAGAACTATTAACATAAAATAAAGCATGAACACCTACTAATCTAGCTTTCTTTTGGTTAACTGTTTGCTAGTTTTATTCTAATTGCTGCACTTCAATTTTATTTTGAGGGAATCATGCTCATTAAATAGGTGTATTACAAATATTTCATTGCAGAAGGACAGAAGGCTTCCTAACACATTTTAGGCATCATCTGCGATAATCACTAGCACCATTTAAATTGTAATCCCAGCTAATTTACACACGCTAAACCATCCACTGTAACACTGTTTTGTAGCAGTGAAAGTTTATTTGCCTGGAGTATCTCTCTGATGCACTCCAGTACGTGGGGTAGAAATATCCTACCCTATTACATGAAGGATATCTCCTCTACTTCTGTTGGAAAAATGTAATTTTCCCACATACGCAGCTGCTGACTATAGTGAAAGCTCCATGCAATTGAACCACAGTAAGTTAAGGTACATAATTAAGTAACACTACATAAATCACCAGATCTGAGAATGTAGATTTTTCTGCTATGGTTTGTGCTGTGCTCAACCCATGACAGAGTAGAGAATGTTGGCTTGTAAATTTGTGAACTATGAAAAAAATCTCATAGTAAGAAAACAAATCCATTCTCAGACAACATCAAATTCCCTCCCAAATTCTGCCTATATGCAATATTAGACATTGTTATCTGGCAAAAACACTTGAAATCTGGATCTAAAACTTTCAAGATTTGTGACTATAAGGAAAGAGAGACAATGAAATTAAATCACCAAAATCCTAAACCGATTTCTGCAATATTGAAAAATGCAACTATTTTTTATATCAGTTTAAAAAAAGAATCTTGCGGTTTACAACAAATGTAGTTCATGCAGTCAAAAGCATAGCTAAAAACTAGGTCTTGTAGGTCACATTCCAGGGATATATTAATTTTGTACACAAAAGGTTAACACTTTTCGTTATGCCTCCTAAGACAAGAATTCTACATTCACCGTTTGGTTTGTAAATGATAAAGTCTGTGGGATTACATTTTTCTCATAAAGCTTAAATAATTCAAGAGAATAAGAAAACCAGAATGATTTGTATAGACAAAGTATAAGACTTGGAATATTTGAGAGCAACAGAAGTATTACTTTCCGATGCTCAACTATCAGGTACTATTTTATTTGCGCATGCGCATAAAACTGCATGTGTATTAATGGCTCAGTGTTTGAAAAAATAAAAATTAAAATTGCAGTCTTTTTCATAGAAAAAGTCCTTCATAGTCCTTGGTAGATCAGTAGAAATTAGAAAGGAAAATGGTAAAAAACACAGACCATATTTGCAATAACTAATTAGTTCCAAATTAAAATGTGAAACTTGTCTGCACTTGTTTCAGCCACCAACAAAAGAAAGGCACTAGCATTGAATTACATTTTGTGCAAATCATGCTGTTTCTTTTTACACATAAGATGATACTGAGTTAACCACTCTGGATATTTTTAGTTGAATAGGAATCAAAGATCTCTGTTGCCTTCTTTTTAACAGGAAAGTGACAGAGTAAGAGAGGTAGGTGTTTGAGCTCCAACAATGGAACAGACATGCCTACAAGTTGTGCTTCTCTATATATTTCTATGAACAACAGCCCACTTAAGCAAACAAGAGGGCACACAGGTGGCAAACACAACCAGTGATCCCAAGCTGAAGTTTATGCTAATCCTTTATAACAGATTTCCTTACTTCTCATCAGGACCAAAGAAAATTCTCCTCAAAGTAGAGAAGTGATTGCTGCATGCTTCTTTAGCACTCTACGAAATGAATTCCTCTTCCATACTTTATTTCCTTCAAGCAGAGAAACTCCTAATGTACTGAATCACAAGTAACAACTGCTCAGTACATCTAGCTGCTGTTCCGTCACCTCACACGGTTTTATCCAGAACCACACAAGTTCAGAATTCAGCCCCACAGCTTGGGTAAAAACAGGAGTGTCTTGCTCAGGTGCTTTTCTAGCTAAGAGGGAGACTACCAGAGTGACTATCAAAGGCAAGAATTCACCAAACTTCACCATGTCTGCAGAGAGTTATGCCTGAGATTCTTTCATCCAGGTTCTGCAATGAGAATTAGCAATGTTGTGGAAACTCGGCCTACAAAATTCAGTTTTAGGCTGCACATCAGCTGTCTGAGATACTCTGCTACCATGATCAATCTGAGCTACAATAACGAAACAGTGGGCAGCCAATTAGCTATCACAAATAAGATGCTTTGAGAAAAGCAGCCAATCCAGCTGGGAATCTGAAAAATCAGAAGGAGCATGGAGTACATTGCACTGAATAACACATGCAACCATCAGCAGCTCCTTAGGAGGATGTGTCATGGCACTATGACATGTCAGTGCAATGAAAAACCTTCATAGAAGTAAAAACAGGTTTAGAAGCCCCTTTCTATAGAAGGAGAGTCATGAACTCAAGAAATGGAAATGATCATCAAGAGAAATCTTATTCCCAGGAAGCAAATATACTATTAGGGTCATGAACCTTAGCTGCAAGTTGCTGGCTGTGGTGTTTGGTAATGTACCTCCCAGGAACACAGCCAGGTTTCTGACTCATGGCAAAAATACGCAACTGTATTTCATCATAGCACTCCCAAAACTGCACACAGAACAAGGCAGAAAGACAAGTCTTGGTGTGCAGCTAAATAAGTGATTTAAACAAAAGAAGATATGAGATTTATCAGAAAAGGTGACAATTGTAAGTACGAGGCTCCTCCTCTGGGAGTAACATAAAAGGAATGAGTCTGCTCACATTCAACGTGTGACCAGGAAAAAAAAAAAAAAAAAAAAAAAAAAAGGAAAGTAAAAGGACACTGGTGAACAAATAAAAGCTCTTCTCTAATGGAAGAGAACTTCATTACAGAATATAACGGAAGGTAGAAATAACGTTAAAGGAAATGGTAAAGATCAGCAACTTCTACATTAAGAGTGTAGAGTAGTGAAAACAACATGTATGTGGGGCTTTTTTGCACTTACAATGGGAAATTGGCTTCAAATGCAACTAGACCAGCTACATATTTAACTGGCAATATCAAATATGGACATAATAATCATGGAGGAAGTCTAGTGGAAAGAAAGCATTCAGGAAGGCACAGTGTAACTGTTAAAGCATATGTGAAAAACGGATTAAACTGTGCCAAGTTCTAAGGAGCATCGTATATTAAAGAGCTGTTTGAAACTAATTAGCAGAGCACTCTAGCCAGTCAGCAAAGTGTGGTCCAAGGAAACTGATACTCAGGGCAAAAAAAAGGAATACATTACTAGCATTCTATGGTAAACTAGGCAACAACAATGGCAACAGTAACTGCAACATAAGGACGGAGACAGGAGATAAGTTACAGAAAGACTAGAAAACTTAACCAAATCCAGTGGAGAGTGGTAAATATGCAAGGACAAGCCACCAGGAAGAACTATTTCACAGGCAGTCAGGAAATACAGAAAACAGTCACTCTTGGCTTAGTTGGAAGCAGTGGACTAGGTTTCTCTTTTCTATTTTTTAACCAAAATTCCTTAAGGCAATATGAAGTATTCAAAGATAGCTTTATTCAAAACAAATAAACAATGTCTACTAAAAGAGAAGCTAAAAGAACGTGATACCACAAAACAACAGAAGTCAAGAAATTTCACATCCAGATGAAGAAAGCAGAGAAGACAGTAAACACTATCAAGTAATAACATATATGTAGCAAACTAAAACAAACACATAAGAACAATTTTTAAAGGAGATTTATAACATAAGAGAAAGAAGCCTGCTGACAATCTTTAGGGTCAAAAAATGATGAAGTTATGAAGGAAGTGCCTAGAGAAGATGAAGACACAGCAAACAAACAAACAAGCTATTTCTAGCATGTGCTTTTGGTAGAGGTGACTAGAAAGATTCAAGTGGTATCTGGAATCCAATTCCATTGTGACTGAGCTACCTCAAATCTTTTTAGGTCATTGCCTTAGTTACAATTAAACTTTGTTAAATCACTATATTGTATCCATATTATGTCAGTAAATATATTCTGGCTTCTCTCCTTCTGTCAGTTCAATAGAGTACAATTGTTTTCCACCCATGACCCTAAGATAGCCCAGAAAATATTGAGGAATAATAAATTTATTGAACTCTGCCCATAACAAGGATGCTGGAAGTAGATGATCTTTAAGGTACCTTCCACCCCAAGCCATTCTATGGTTCTAAAACACATGGTATCATATATATTACATATACTAAATTCAAAGAGATTTTCATTCAGTTCTGTCAGTTCAAATCAACTCTTTATCCATCAGAAACTACTATGAAGTTTAAAAAAAAAAAAATCAACAAGAAATTTTATATTAACATAAAGGAAGTATCTAGTCCACCAACTGAAAGAAAACAATTTAGAGTATGCACTTCTTCTAGCAAGCACTTAAAGGCTATAAATACTTGTTCTACATTAGCAAATTAGATGCAGTGCTTTCATTTTTAAAATAGCATAAAGCCATGCATTTGTTCCTTCTGCCTATTCACCTGGCATCTGTTTTTATTGTTGTACAATAAAAATGTGGTAAATATTATTTTAATGTGACTGTGGCTGAAAAGATGGTTAGGGATCCTATCAATGTGCTTAATAAAACAAAAAATAAGAAGCAGTGTTAAAAAAGAAAAGATACACAGATTAACACAGTAGCTCATTCTATCATTTCTTTCAGTTAACACAGCAAAATTAATGATGAAAACCACTACAACAAAATAATTAACCAACCATAGATGCTATAAAAGACTTCAGGTAATTTCAGTGGCTCTGTTAGTAGGTGTTAACTATAACATCAATTTGCGTCCAGTTGTATTACTTGAGTAACAAATAAAGACAGAAAAATGCCTACAAGATATTTACTGGGTATGTAAATCAATACTTCTCACTGCTAGAAAGCTAGCAGTACATTGGTTGTAAAAAGCAAATTCAAGGCATCCCAAATACAACAGTATGGGAGAAGTTGCTTTGTTTTCACATGCTATACTAATGCCCTAAGTAGTATACTTACAACTTTCATGGGAATTACTGATGGGCCCAGGGAAGATAAAGCATGTCAGTACGTATCTACCAGGAAGAAGTAAAGAATTCTCTAGTTTTGGTAGATGGCAATGAGAAACTGCAGACAGTAGAATTTGCCATGGAAAGAGAGGAACTAGAACTTCCACTCCTTTAATGGAGTGCAAGAGCTGGCTATCTGAAATTGAGGGTGATTACTAAGAATCATGGATTTATTACATAAATGTTCTAAGGACATTTGGTACGTGCGATATGAAGAAGCTGTACTTACGTCATCACCTTTTTAAAAGCTCAAAATCAGCATCGCTTTTGTGTCAACACTGATTTTAGAACCACTTCAGTTTTCAAATAAGGAAATATTAAGTATTTCTGTGACAACCCCTTTAAATACTGAAAAGTTTTGAATTGATTTTGTCTTCCTGCAAGATCTCATCGGTCTTCTAAAAGTCTGCATAATTCACAGCTTGCCACAGATTTCATTCAAAAGTAACTTTTACACAGTGTAAACTCTCCGATCAGACAAAACCATTCAAAACATTCTCATAGTCATAGCAGCACAGGATGACAGCACTACCATTCAACTAATTCCCACACCCTTGGAGACTGCTCCTTCTGTTCTATTAGTTTATACAGCTACACAATATATTTTCTTTGATACATTCTTTTAATAGGTACCTGAAATAACACTTCTCTAGCTACACATTAATTCTTGAGAAGCCTGGTTGCTATAATCCCCTGAACTATGTTTTATCATGGGGAAACAAGTGTTTTCATGCAATATAACATCTGCAGCATTACTTTCACTGACAGCAATAGATTTGTAAGGACAAACTCTCCTCACTACCATACTGTTTCCCATTTGATCAAAAGCTTTTAAGATGACTGGAGAGCACAACTGCAATTAAACTATTCACATAAACCTTTACTCTGAGCCTCCATTGCAAGACCTTAATTTTTTTAAGCTTGTTCAAATCTAGAGCATCTATACAAGGCACCTGTGTTTTCGAAGAGTTTGGAGAACAAACTGCCATCTTATTTTGCAGCTTTGTCCATGTTAATTTTTAAGGTTGAGGCTTCTATTTCCCGTTTTCCTTTTTTTTTTTTTTTTTTTTTTTTTTTTTCCTCCTTTTCTTCTCCTAATTTTTTCTAACTGTAACTTCAAAAGGAGGCAGCATTTTGTACATTGGAGAAAGTGATTTCAAGGTCCTTCCTAGTCCCTACAGTCTTGGTAAGCTTAATTCACACAACTATCCAATGTGTTCACCACTACTGGCATTAACAAAGAAAAATGTATCACTCCAGCTAGAGATGTCACTTGGGAGCTCTCTGCTGTGAAAGTAAAGTTTCAGTTTAGTAAAACAGAAATGCTGATCTCAGAGGCCCTAAAAGAAATAGGGATACACTCCAGAGGGAATTATGACTTAGTAATATTTCTGACAGGTTTGATGAGATTATCTGAAATAACAGAATTTTCATCAAATATTTCTCAGTTGCTAACCATACTCTAGTGGATGATTACTAAAGATCAGGAATTTCTCTAGAGCATTAGCAAGACATAATGATAACTGAGACAGCAATACAGACTGAGTTTTTTTTGTTTTGTTTTGTTTTGTTTGTTTGTTTGTTTTTTAAGATGAAGATACTGAGTGAGGAAACACATTGTCACATTATGCTACGAAAGAAGTGGAAAAGCACAATCCATAGATATTTAAAAATCAGTAATGGCCAGAAGCAATCACTGACACATATATGAAGAATAAGGAAAGAGAATGATTTCCTCCCATGCTTACATGCTACTTGCCCCCACTAATTATTCAACATGCATGCAGGTTTGCCAGTCTGCACATACAACATAAACCTCATTCTTTCAGCTGAAATAAGAGCAGCAACAAGCAAAGCAGTAGTATATTACAGCCTTTCCTACAGTTCAAAGAAGTACAGAGGGTATGATAACTGATTGCCTTTCTATAAATCTGGGTTGCATTTAAGGAAGAGATAGGTTACAATTCTATGATAGGTTACTAAAGATGAACAGAAAATAGGGAGGTAGTTAGATTCTAAAATATAAACAGTGTTCTGAGAGGTTGCAAAAAAACATATACACCTAAGTAGAAAACAGGTCAATACATTAATAAATCAACGCTTACAGCATCATAAACAAAGAGAGGCATATGGACAAAGTAGGTGTGTTTATATTTAAGCAATAAGAGAGGGCATTTATAGCTACGCAAATCAAACTGCAACACAACTGTATTACAGCATCATAGATAACACCATGAGCAGTTCCCACGCAGAAATAATTTCATTACCCAGAATTCTTAGCATCCATAATTTCCACTTTACAGGTAAAAAGAACAGAGAAATGATTTATCTGTTATGTTATGAGCCAGGAACCGATTACACTGAACTCACTTTCCTAATACCATTTAATATACATCCACCTGAGCTAACAGCCTCGCAGGGTCAGGATACAGCAGAGCTGAACTTGAAAGGACTGTGCCATTTCTTGATAGAAAGTAAATGATGTATTCTCCTCTATTTCCTTTGCAGGTCATGTCTGGAAAATGAGCATGTGTTCACACGCAGAGGATCGGGCATACAGATGCCACCATACTGTTGCAGAGCAATTTCAACCGCCTTTTCAGTTCTCAGCTTTTTCCAGAATTATTTAGTCCACTTCAATGCAGGCCTTGTACTTACGTAACAAAGTATCATAAGGGATGAAAGGTAGCACATGGTGAAGCCTCAGATTCTCTGAGAGGAAGACAGCAATGCTACAGCTGTCTGATATCTACAGCTATGCTGTACTATATGCTGTACACTATGCTAATCTTGTGAATGTTTGATAGAACAGCTTACAGATTTACTAAGTCACCCTTCTCTGCTATTTCTAATTCTTACAATTCCGTAAGTATGTTCATATAGTCTGTACAACCTTTAATACCTATTTGAAGCAGACACAGTTCATCATGAAGTACTTTGCACTTTGAGCCTAGTACTTAGATGACATTCAACCCATTTTTTCATTTTAATTAATTTCCATTGCTCTCACTTCGCAGCACTGTGTTTATTTTCACTACATAAATGAAAGATAAAGTTCTACAGTAGAACAGATCAGGCTGAAGGAACCTTCAGAAGACACCCAGTCCAACCACCTGAGCACTTCAGAGCTAACTGAAAGTTAAAGCATATTACAGGGGCATTAGCTAAATGCCTTACGACCACATACAAGTTTGGTACATCAAACACCCTTCTAGGAAGCCTAGCTTGACCACCCTCAAAGTAAAATGAGTTTGCCTAACACCCAGTCTGACCCTACCCTGGTACAGCTGAGATAAGGAACATACAACAGTCGTGATCTCGCTATAGAAACATGCTTGATCAGTGTCAGGCATGAATAGATGTTCCTGTTTTAAAAGACATTGTCATTCAAATGCAATGAATTAGGTTTAGAATATATGTGTCTAAGTGCTACAGAAAGCAGTTTCGGCAAAGCTTCATACAAATTATTTTGGAACCTTAAGAAAAATGGCTGAATGCTAAGTGGTAGATCTGGCAGCTGGTACCTCTTAAGGTCACTGTAGGATCTCTTAGCATAACTAATTTATTTTTCTCACAAAACTTCACTAAGACATTTTATTTTTTTTTCCAGAACTCATCATCCTGTCACCCAGGAAAATATGCTGCCATTAAGTGGTGTTCAGATAACATTCAACAATTTAATGCTTCACTGGCAAATATGTTCCTTCTATATGCAAAAACAACTATCTTGTTTAATCTCAGACTTTCTGACATGAGATGTTGGATGAATACTCTAAGCATAGGGAATGCAAACTGAAAAGGACTAAACAATTACTAGATAAACTCTAATCATATAAATAAGGCTAATTATACAGAAGGGAAATCTTTTCAATTGAATAAAATTGAGATGTTAAAACATTCCTCCTTTTCAATGAAAAAAAAACAACAAACCTTCATACCATGCAAATAAACAACTGCACAAAAACCAATGAGCTAATCAAACTGATTTTTCTATAAATAACTCCCTTTCCCTGTCAAAGAAAAGAAAATGTTAATTCTGTTTCTGAATATTTGAGACCCACACAGATGCTACTACAGCTTGGGCCTACGCCTTGTAATGAAGTACATAGGAGAAGGATAAGAGAGAAATTGCAAACTGAAACTGTACTCCAGGTGTAGTTTTTTTAGGCAGTAAGCAAATGCAATTGGTAGGCTACATTTAGAGCCATAGTGGCTGCACGGAACTGAGGTATTTCAGCAAATGTGCTCTCTAAATTACTTCTAGCTAAGGTCCCAAAACAAGAGTTTATGTTCCTTTATATGGAGGGCATGTTACAGAATTCAGACCCTCCACACTCCACCAGCTGACCACCCTCTATAAACAATTCCCCGCAGTACATCAGCGTCAAGCAGCAGGCTTTTTACAATGTCTGATTTTTCCGTTTGTCTACTCACAGTGTATATAAATATATATATATATATATATATATTTATATATATATATATATATATATATATTAAGTACTTCTTGACATCAGTTGGTTGTGGAACTCCAGCTGCATGAGTTCAGAACAACTACTGGGTAATCAGGCTGAAATTTGACTGGTAAGAATGTTATTCCAATGCTAAGTTTAAATATTGCAAATTCCATAAAGAAATGCTTACTAATACTATTTAAAATCTTTCTCATAATATTTGCACTGTAAGTGAAAAGACTCTCCAGCTTTCCTATCTGTTATGTAGCTTCCATATAATAAGCTAGAAATGCCAATAACCTCATTAGTAAGGCAGTCAGCATAATTTACGAGATTTGAATGCCTATTACAATTCTAGCATTTGTATTCAATAAAAAGAGAGAAGTCCACTCCCACAAGAAAAAATCTTAAGACTGGGACCATAGTAGCTTTGAAAATCCCAACCCCTACCGACAAATTTTAAGGCTTTTTTTTTTTTTTTTTTTTTTTCCCCAAAATTGGCAGTTATCGAAGTGCTATAAAACAGCATAAACAACACCAGATTTCTAGAAAGCCACTTCTGTCAGCCATTGGAGTTACTGAGAGCTATCACTGACTTACGACATAGCAGCTGCCATAGTAGCTGGAGGGTAGGCAGAGGTGCACTGCAAGCCAGTCTGCACAACATGGAAAACAGAATGAGATTTCACAAAATTAGACATATACATAGCCTAATCACTGGTAACAGAAAAAAGTTATTTTCACCAGGTTGTCAAATGAGTATACAATACATTCACCTCCCAGATTTCCTAAATTTAGGCAGCTCAGTGCCCCAACTACTCATACCAAATGCTCCTATCGAGGAAGATAGGACTTGATGCTTCATAAGAAAGAATGAAATAGACAACAACTGAAACAAATGTTGTCAGTAATGCTACACCCCTGCCTACGTTCTAAGTAATACACCAGATAGATACCATAGGACATGACAAACCTTGAAAATTGCTCTGAAAATGGACAGCTATTTCTAGACAGCTAACAATACGAATGCATGTGTAAAACAACATTACTAGCGATACAAGAGTCTCTGAGAGAAAGAATCTCTGTGAAACTACACATTTTTTTGGTGACCACTGTGAAGAGCTCCTGCTCTCTGTGTTACCTTCTGACCACAACTGGTGCAGCAGGGGGGAAATAAAACTAACTTTATGTGCTCTGATAAACCTGACATATTTATTTTTCTTGAGCATGAAATATGTCAATAAGATGCACCGAGACTGCCCTTCAGTGACACAGCTTGAACAGCAATATTAGAACAGCATAGATATGCCTCTACCACCTGCACATGGTTAATCATCACAGACTCCTTCACTGCATATTAAGTCTGACAGAAAGCACTGCCTTAGCCAGATTCAGATTCCCAGGGAAAGCCACATGGAATCAGCGTGAGCAAATGTGACCAAAGAGTTATTTCTGTCTCAGCAGGGATTCATCTGATCGCTCATGGGGCTGAAAAGATTAATGATACAGGGTTATCTAGCACCAAAGAGTCAAGGCTAATTCAAAAGATTTTCCACTTGACATAGCAATGCTTTTTCAATCTACTTTCTCCAAGAAATGGTTCTAAACTATAAAATGAACCAGTTCAGAGCTCCTAACAGGTGAAAAACACGCAATGTATTGCAGAAGTCAAAATACTTCTTCAGTATAAATTTATGTTGTGGTTAAGTTGTGTGGGATTTTTTGTTGTTTTGTTTGTTTGCTTGAAGACTTAGCTTCGTACCATGGAATCTTTCTCAGCAAATTAGTGCCTCATCTAACCTTCCCACTGCATTACTATGCCTGACTTAGTGTCACTTGCTGTTCTACAGTCCACAGGTGAATTTAAAACTTCTTTAGACATTGGTTTAGAGCACTGCGGGTTATACAAAAGATTTTTACCATTGGACTGCGTGTCAGACCAGATTGTAGCATTATGCTGTAGGTGTGCTGATACAGCATGGTAATAATGGAAGCACAGGCTCCCTTCAGCCCCTCTTGCAGCATTGTTTTAGTACTTGGAAGAGATGATTCCTTTCACGTTGCAGACACATCTACTCATGTACAGAGCCTTGAACCTGGCTGTAAGCTAGATCATACAGCTGACAGAAACAGCTTTGCTTAAGCATGCTAACAGTTTAACAGGGATACTGCAGAGATGACTAATGATTTCCTTCAACTTGCTGATGCTTCCTTAGCCACACTATCAGTTCACCCAGCTGCTTCTATAGAAAATGACAGGATTCTGCTGGGCACTGGTAGAACGTCTGTTCTATTATGTACTGTTCTTGAGTAGTTTAATTTATGGGGCTGTTTTAGGTCAGTGCCACTTAGACACAAAGGAAACTGTCAGCAGCTTTTACCTGTGCTTTTGCAAAAATTGGTTTTCGCTTATGAGATTTGTCTCATATTGGTTATAATCATATTCCCTTCTATCCTCTCATCCTAGTATCTATCTACTACTTTTTTATTACGATAAATATCACAAACCTAGCAATATGAAGTGACTGATTTTTTAACTAGATTGCAACCAGCATAAAGTATGTTCCCATGCACAAGTTTCTGCTGGCACATCTGAATGCCCGTATCTTAACTGGAATTCAAATTTCTCTTTGATGACTAGGAAATTTAAAGATCACAGGGAAGCATGCAATACATCATGTCCAAAAAATCTGGCACAACCATAAGCTTCCACAGATGCAGTTTAATGGAAACTTTTTAAAAGGTTAACTGTCACCCCAGACCATAAATAGCATAAATGAAAAAAGATGTTCATGTAGCCAACATCTGATACATTCACTACAAATAAACGGCTACATCCAGCTGGAGTTATCTTCCTTCTTTTTGCTAACTCAGTAAAATGCCATTTCAAGAGTTGGCATTTTTTTGTGGGGTTTTTTTTTTTTTTTTTTTTTTTTTTGAAATGGCAATCTGAAAATAATTTTGTGAAAGACATAGCTCATAGAAGCAGCTGGTCTAATAGCTAGGACACCAATGCTGAACACAAGAGGATAGCATAATAGAAATTCCTCTCCTTTCCACAAGAGAATTATGTAGCCTCTAGAGTGAGCCAGCAGATACATGCTTTAAAATACACATACAAAGACTTACAATCATAGTATCATTTAAGTTGAAAGAGACCCTTAAAAGTCATTCAGTCCAACTCCCCACAGTGAATGGGGACACCTACAGCTAGATCAGGTTGCTCAGAGCCCAATCCAGCCCAACCTTGAATGCATTCAGGGAAGAGGCATCCACCACATCTCTGGGCAAGCTATGCCAGTGTGAGAATCCTTCGTTGTTTTTTTGGCTCAAAGCTTGCTTCCTGAGGTTTTTCTTGTGGTAAGACTTTGAGTGACTTGTCAAGGAGGCAACTGATGGGTGCTAACTGTGTGACAATCGAGATCGCTTCGGGAACATTTGAAAGCCCCTTTCCCCCCAGAGCTGCTTGCTCTGTAGAAGGGCGGATGAGAGTGCTCAGGAGTGTTCACTGGCGAAAGATCTGGCCTGTGGCCAAACCGCTCCAGCTTGGTATGGGAGGCTGGGGGATGATACCATTGTATCTTGCGAAGGCAAGATGCAAGTTGGTGCCTCCCTGCTTCCTCTTATCTGCTGGCAACGCCAGAAAGATAAGAACAAAGGAGGTTCCTGCTGAGATCCCAGAGCCAGAAGCTGCCACTGCAAGGAGAACTGACTCAACCACCTTGGGTTTGAGCTGTCACTCAAAGGAGAGCTGACTCGACCACTTTGGATTTGAGCTGTCACTCCAAAAACAGCTGACTCAACCACTTTGAAGCATTGAAAAAGGGCCATCATGGTCGTTGTCGTCGTCCTTCATCGTCAATAGAACAGCAATGCCCAACAACCCACCACTACTGAAGATCAAAGACGGAACTACGAACCTCGTTGGATCCATGGTGGTGACTATGTCCCTCTTGCTGCCTATAAAGGCTCCTTGCCTCTTTCCTATCTTTTCTATCGCCCTCCTTCCCTTCCCCATTACCCTAATTCATAATAGTGTCCGCCTTCCCCTTCCCCATTTCCCTGATTAAGATTTGTAATAAACTGGTCGGACCAACATTTGAACCGTTGCTTCTTTATCTCTTTAAAGCCATTTTCCCTTGTCCTATCACAACAGATCCTACTAAGAATGTGTCCCTCTCCTTTTTATAACCTCCATTCTAGATACTGCAAGGCCACTCTTGGGTCTGCCCAGAAACTTCTCTTCTCCTGGCTGAACATTCCCATCTCTCAGCCTGTTCTCCTAGAGGAAGTGTTCCACCCCATGGATCATTGTTTGTGGCCCTTCTCTGAATGCTCTCCACCAAGTCCATGTTTCTCCTGAACTGAGGATTACACATCTGGACACAGTACTCCAGGTGAAGTCTTACAGCATAGAGCAGAAGGGCAGAATCACATCCCACAACCTGCTGGCGATGCTGCTTTTGATGCAGCCCAGGATACAGTTGGTTTTCTACACTGTATGGGCACACTGCTGGCTCATATCCAGCCTACCGTTCACCAATACCCTTAAGCCCCTTTGACAGGGCTGCACTCTATCCCTACATTACCTCAGCTTTTACCAATAGTGGGGGCTGCCATGAACAAGGTACAAGACCTTGTGCTTAAGATTTGTTGAACCTCATGAACTTTTCCTGGTCCCAATGCTCAGAACCGTCTAGGTTACTGAATGACAATCCCATTCTTCAGGCATATAGACCACACCACACATCTTGGTGCCATCCACAACTTGCTGAGGATGCACTTCGTCCCAGTGTCAATGTTGCTAATGAAGATGTTAAAGAGCACTGGTCCCAGTGCTGACCTCAGAGGGGCATCACTTATCACTGATCTCCATCCAGACACTGGGCCATTACATGACTTCATTTACTCTGCTGAACAAAGTGAATACTTTACAACACTGAAGAACAAGCTTCTAAAATCTGAATCTAATTATGCCACACTGCTGATATCAGAAAGAGGATGCCACTCAGAAGGCAGAGCACCATGCTCATAAGCTTCACCATATACACAAAGAAGGGGAAAAAAAAAAAAAGTAGGTTCTAAGCAGTTTTTGCAAGAGGTATTTAGAAAATAATTCTGAACAATAGTGACAATCAGAGACAATTATATTCTATGTTTGATTAATATCCATGTAGAAAAGAAATATTAATCCAATAAGTAATTTTATACAATTACTTATTTACTTATTTGTACCTGTTGCTTTTAGTTCCAGTCAGTTATTTGAAGACAGAGGATAAACAGGTTCCTTCATCGACACTGCCTGCAAACAATATTGTACCCCAGTCAAGAGAAAAATGTATGCATGCATGCATCAAATGAATTTCTTTCATTTAATTTCTGCAATCTTTATGTCCTTGAGCTCCCTTCATAACACTGTATTATTTTGTTTGGTTGGTTTTTTTAATCTCCAGTGCTAATACACTGATAATGCAAATCGTCAACCTGGCATTCTTAGATAAAATGAAGATGCAAGGCTCTTTTGCAATGAAAGAAAGAAAAAATGTTAACAGTATGTTAGGACTGCATTCCCAGCAAACTGTTGCTTTTAACACTTTCTTGTCAATGTTTACCAGCTGCACCAGTACCAAGCATATCACTGAACACAAATACATTCTTGCAATGTAACCAGGAAGGCAAATCATTACAAAATTCACCTTGGCTACAGTCCTCAGGAATAAAGGTGACAAAAATGATGTGCAAATAGTCCTTTCTGCATTCTTCATTCCTCAAAAGTGAATTCCTCACAAGCTGAATCCAACCACATTAAAATTGGCAGGAGATGCTTTATCTGTCTTGTACAGTCCAGCAAAGGAGATGAATTAATCTCTGTACCCAAATTATTGGGCCTGGTCCTTCAGGCAGAAAATGGCCACTCAGTGCCCAGACTGCTATGAATACCTCCAGTACTAATATGACTGAAATGAGAATGGTGTAAAAAAGAAAAGAGAAAAACATTGTATACTATCCAGCATAGAGCTGAATAAATACCAGCCATCTGTTTGTTCTGAAGATTTCCTACCAGTTTAGAGACAGCTACTCACTGGTAATATGTTCAACAATTTGGGAAGCTCCATAAGTGTTCTTTCCTTTATTCTGTATAATTTTACTGAAAAGAGGCTAAGTAGTGCCATTTCTACACCTGAAAGAAGCAGAGGGTGCTGGGATGCTTATGGCAACACCAAACTTTTCTGTATTCAAGGATGCTGTAGAAGCTTTGTTTTTCTTCAACGCGAGCATGAGATAAAGGTTCACTGGGAAGTTCACTTAGAGTCCCTATGAGCTGTAACTCAGCTCTCACAAAACAACAGCATTTCATCTAGCACAGCACTTGTGAAGGTTTCTTAGTTGATCTCACATTGTTTTTAGCTTTCTCAGAGTCTTCCAAGATTGCAGTTCTTGTTCTTTTGTTAAGGAACAATGGTGGAACTAGAAAAGAAAGAAGCTTTGTGCATTCTCTAGTCAACACAGTAGAGTACTGATACCTTCTGAGAACACATGTTTGTAAATTATATTAATAACTTGGCTGCAGTTTGGCTTAAGTTCTGTTTAGACTACTAGACATGCTGCACTGTTTTGAAATACTGTTCTGTATTTTGCACGGAACTCCTACAGTCACTGGGTCTAAAACCTCATTGCCCCAGATCTTTACAGCACTTAGAAGAGCTCAGGCATCTAAACAGTAACAACATAATCACCCCTTTTCTAATATTGGATGTGTGAGTGCTGCCCATAAGATGAACTTCCATACTGATTTGGTTGATTGTTGGCTTTTTTTCTCCATTTAAGCCTCAACAGAGAATAAAACTATCTGGATTTCAGACCAACCTGAATACTGTGATCAAAGATGATGCAAGAGAGAGTATATTTACGGTTCTCTTTCTTCACTGAAGGTGAACAGAAAATGCTGACTTAGATTTAACAGCTGCAATTCATCCAACTGCTACAATTTCTTCTTGTGCATCAATTTCTGAGGTAGAAATCAGTTGTTAAAAAGGTCAGTGAAAGCATCAGTTTTTCACTAGGGAAAAAAAAAACAGAGTAAGAAGCCATAGTAAAGACTACGAGTTTTCATTTCTGATATTGCTTTAAAAAGATTATTTTCTTCGCTGTGTAGACAAGCAGTGACAAATTTTCCAGAATATCCAACATCCCACTCTTTTACGCAGCTTGTGACACCATACTTGAAGAGCAGATGAGCTTTCATGCAGTGTACTGGATCAGTATTGTAAATGTTGCTGTCACCTTATTTGGTCAGAGGTTTTTTAGGGAGTTACATTTCCTGCTGTGTCCCCACTGTGAGCTCCAGTAGAGATTCCGGCTGTAATGGGGCAGGGAACAGAAAGCTCTCATTTCAGCCTCTGTTTACTGATGCTTTCCCTGAGCACAGATCTTTCTCATTTTGTACTTACACCGTTTCAGCATTCCTCTCAATTTTACTTCCAAAACTCACCATCTCTGAACCTCCTATTTTATTTGCTAGATAACCTTTTACATCATTAAAAGGTGAGTGCTGTCCCAAAAGTAACATCTATTTAATTATGTTGTCCCACAATATTGGTGGGATAACAGTAGGGTTGAGCCTTCCCACCAATATGCCATTATATTTTGTTGAGCAACTTTCTCTTAGTGCCAACTAAGCTGTGAAGCAGTGGCTCACCTCCACTGGTGCACAGTTGTAGGAGCACAGCATGCAGGCCTCTTATTCATCACTGGTGAAGATGCTTTCCTAATGATAGTGAATACTTCAAAAAATTGTATTTTGTAGCTGATAACTTGCTCTATCAAATAGTGTTATTGTGATTTTTTTATGCAGTTTCCATGGAAATAAATAGGAAGAATTACATTCGGTGACCTACATCTTGCAAGGATAAATATTAATGATAAAATGATAAACATTAAAATGATATATATTAAAACAATTGTGCTTTTTGCCAAAGTTAAAGTGCACTTACATACACACACAAGCAGTACCAAAAAGTCTTGAGGCTGAATTTGCTTCTACAACCACAGTGAAGAAATTTGACTCTTCTAAAAAAGCACTGACACTCCAGACAAGATGCAGATTAAAAGTATCCAAGAGAGAAAAGTAGTTTTCTCTCAAAGTTTTTCAAGATATTACAAAGTCGCAGTGTTAGTAATCCAGTAAAGCATATTCTGAGGCAATGTGCAGAAGTAGCTTTTCTTTTTGGGCTTAGTTCATCTGTGGAAATAAAAACAACTTCAAATTTCTTTCGTAGAGAAAATCATTATTAGTTTTACATTAAGTATCTTGATTAGTTGTCTTTATTTAAAAAAAAAAAAAAAAAAACTTTATAGATGATCACCACTCTAATTCATATCTCTAAACAAAAGCCAGTAACAAATAAGAATAGAGACCTTAATGTACTTTTAAGGTATATACAGCAGTGGATGTGTGTGCACAACATTTTATGATTTCTAAGTCTTAAATCTATTAAATTATAGAATTTGGTATTACATTTCTGCAGTTAACTGGGACATTGCTGTGATTTCACTGAGTTAAGTGAAGACTCCAAGAAGAAAAGTTCCTGCTTGGGAGCTTTAAACTGCAAATAGCACTCCGGAATATTTTCATTTTTAACTAAGTATAAAAAGGTGATCACAGCCCATGCCCACAGTAACAACTAGTGTTGCTAGTGTGTTTTTGAACACGTGTAGAAGTCTCCTCATCACCCATTCTGAATGACATTTACAGGTTTCCAATTTAATCTTTGTATTACCACTTAAGTGTAGTTAAGTTAGCTCAATCAACTAAAAATATTATTTCTGTTGGTCTTGTTTTGGTTTATAGCGAGTTGTTGTTTTCATGGGGAGTTTTTTTGGTTGCCTGTTTAGGTGGCTTTTTATTTTGCCAATGTTTACTCAGACCCAGAATAAATAAAAACCACATCCACAGAGAAAGTATGCTAAAATGTTAAACATACAGTAAAATATAAATTCTGCTCAATATTTTCCTATACTTCCATTCTGTACCTTGCATCCATAGCAGATTGCACTGTTTATTGTTCATGTCACCGTCTTTATCATGCCAAACCACTACATCGTGTATACCAGACTTTCAATAACTACGACAACTGCATTGAATTCTATTCTTCTTCCTATCCCATCTTCCACCATATTCCATTTCTCAGTTGCACGCTCGAGTTTCTCTATGTTTTTCTGAGTCATTTCCATATATTATTTGTTGGTGCCAAGTTTCCATAGAGATTAGAAATAAAATCTATGCTGATACTGAGGGAACTGCTGCACCAGGATTCCCTGAAAACAAGCTCCGTGGCCAGAGAGTCCAGAGTCATCTCACTGTGCAGGCAAACACAGGCTGATATAATGTCCCTCAGACTCTATCCCATGCCTCACCTGCTGGTCCTCAGATGCTCTGGATAGCTGTCTGTTCATACACACAGGCAAGTGATACTACCACCTTCCATAAATGAAGAAAAATTGGAAACATGAATGCACTAAAGCATAAAAGATGTATTCAGTGGCTCAATGTCCAGGTGGTAACCAGTGACAAGCAGCATTCCTTGAGGAGCTGTACCAGGACCAGCACTAATTAATGTTAACATGGACAGCAGAATTGAGGGCACCTTCAGCAAGCTTGCTGATGAAATCTGAGTGATGCAGGCAACACCCTGGAGGGAACCAACACTATCCAGAGAGCCCTTGACAGGCTTCAGAGCCATCTCTGAATACAACTCTTCGAGTGCGATGTATTTCCAGTGTTATGTTTCAAAATTGGAAACTATAAAATGCCCAGCATAAAGACATGGATCTTTTGGTGCGTGTCCACAGGAGTCCACGAGGATGACTAGAGGGATGCAGCACCTCTCCTACAACAACAGGCTGAGAAACCTAGGCTTGTTAAGCCTGGAGACGATAGTGGTAATATGACAACAGGTAATGGCTATAAAACAAAAGAAGGAGATCTAGATTAGATACTGGGAATAAATTCTTTACTCAAAGAGCAGTGAGGCACCACAACAAGCTGCCCAGAGAACATGTAGATGCCTCATTCCTGGAGTTATTCAAGGCCAGGTTGCACGGGGCTCTGTGCAATCTGGTCTAGAACAGAAGGTGACCTTATCCAATGCAGGGGCTGGAATAGGATGGTCTTCCAACCCAAACTGTCTAATGATTCTGGGATTCTATAAAAAAAAAAAAAAGAAATGTACAGAGCTTTAAACATTCCACTTCATGGCTTATGTTTAAGTGCCAGACTGACACAGGGAGATGAAGTATTAAAGAACGACATGAAAAAGTCCTTGGACAAGAGTACATTGCTCTCACAACAAATCAAATATCTATGTAGACAGATGCTGAAGAGAAGGTGAAATGTAATAGTCCTAGTCAGCATTTAGGTCATTTTCCCTGTCAAATTAAGTATACTTCTGGATTCTCAATCCAAGAGCACTCACTAGAAAGCATAAAAGCTTATTTGTTTATAAAGTATAACTTTTTACTGTAAGGAATTAAGGTTGTTCGCAGTAGATTCAGATTCATTCCTGTATTAAGACTTACAAAGGAAAACACTGCCTCTTTAGGCTTTTGGATAGTTCACTTTTCCGACCATTTGTTAATTGAACTGCTAGGCTATGTTTCTCTGTGTAGTGCAAAGGTCCTTCAAAAATTAACTCCACTCTTCCCTGTAATCATCAGGGAAGAGTGGAGTTAATTTTTGAAGGACCTTTGCATATAATATATATACACAAATATACACAAAGAGGCTGCAAATCAGATCACAGCCTGAACAACTCAAGAACAAGGATGCAGAAACACTACAATTCCTAATGGCACTAGAATGAAATAGATCAAAAGAAAGTCATTTAAAATTAATTTACATAAAAAGCGGAACTGAAAAGTGGGAAAATAACACAAAGAAGTACATGGGACAGAAAATGGACAACCCAAATCCTGCAGGCTTTCCATAACATTATAATAACAGGAAATCAGAGAATCACAGAATCATGGAATTGTAGGGGTTAGAAGGGACCTCCAGAGATCATCAAGTCCAACCCCCCTGCCAAAGCAAGTACCCTACAGCAGGTCACACAAGTAGGCATCCAGGCAGGTCTTGAACATCTCCAGAGAAGGAGACTCCACCACCTCCCTGGGTTCCAGTGCTCCGTCACCTCACTGTAAAGAAGTTCTTGCACACATTTGTGCAGAACTTCCTATGCTGCAGTTTCCGGCCGTTTCCCCTTGTCCTGTCTCCACTCACCACTGAAAAGAGTCTGGCCTCGCCATTCTGCCCCCCACATCTTAGATATTTATAGACCTCGATCAGGTCCCCTCTCAGTCTTCTTTTCTCAAGGCTGAACAGACCCAGTTCACTCAGCCTTTCTTCACAGAAGAGATGCTCCAGGCCCTTCACCATCTTTGTGGCCCTCCGCTGGACTCTTTCCAAGAGATCCCTGTCTTTTTTGTACTGTGGAGCCCAGAACTAGACGCAGTACTCCAGATGAGGCCTTACCAGGGCAGAGTAGAGGGGGAGGATCACCTCCCTCGACCTGCTGGCCACGCTCTTTTCAATGCACCCCAGGATGCCATTGGCCCTCTTGGCCACAAGGGCACACTGCTGGCTCAGGGCCAACCTGTCGTCCACCAGGACACCCAGGTCCCTCTCTGCAGAGCTCCCCTCCAGCAGGTCATCCCCCATCCTGTACTGGTGCATGCAATTATTCCTCCCCAGATGCAAGACTCTACACTTGCTTTTGTTAAACCTCATCCAGTTTTTTTTTGCCCAGCTCTCCAGCCTGTCCAGGTCTTGCTGAATGGCAGCACAGCCTTCAGGCGTGTCAGCCAATCCTCCCAACTTCGTATCATCAGCAAACTTGCTGAGGGGGGCCATTATCTCCTCATCGAGGTCATTGATGAAGATGTTGAACAAGACCAGACCCAGCACAGACCCCTGAGGAACACCGCTAGTTACAGGCCTCCAACCGGACTCTGCACCACCAACGACGACCCTCTGTGCTCTGCCAGTCAGCCAGTTCTCAACCCACCTCACTATCCAATTAAGAAAGCAATTATTTTTTTCATACTCGTGTGGAACATGAGTAAACTGTGTGTGTGTACATATATATATATATATATTTACTATATTTATGAGTATACAGGCCCTAAGAGAGGAAAGAGCACATTAGACACAAGTGAGCAAAGAAGCTACCATTTCCGCAAGATGATTAAATGGAAATACAATGTAGGAAAAAAAACCACTGGAGACTCTCTTCAAGACACTGTGCTTTCTGTAATCTCACAGCTGAGTTATAAAAATACACAACTAGCTGTGGCAGCACTGCTGTTTTAGCAGTCCATCTTAACACTAAGATTACCACCAAAGAAAAGGTTCATCTTTAGAGCAAAAACACCTCAAGGTCCAGCTTTATTGCTCAATGTCTTCCTAACAAAACAGTGAGCACTGCACAGCATTACAAAGTGAAGAAATATGTACTCTGGTCTCAATAGCGGAAAAGATTTATAGGAACTTAAAGTCAGATTCTTACTTCAAGTCAAATAAATTTACAGTGACTCAAAGTTGTTCAGGAGTAACCGGATGAGAGCATAGTATAGACAAATGATACACAGTGCCTTTGCAGCCTTGTTGAGTGATGTTATTAGTCACGAACTTGGGACTGATAATCAAGTGAAAACCCCCTTTGCTTCAGTGACATTATGCACAGTGAGGGTAAAGAATGACCTTTACACTTCCTAAATATTCCAAGCAGCCTTGATAGTAGACATGGAAGATGTGTTAAAAAAAAATAAAAAAATAAAAAAAATTATATATATATATACACACACACACACACACACACACACACACACACACGTATACAATCTGCTAATCTAGCTACCAAATCTTTAGCTTTGCTCCCACAATCATAGAATGGTTTGGGTTGGAAGGGATGTTTAAGATCATGTAGTTCCAACGCCCTGCTATAGGCAGGGACACCTCCCTCTAGACCAGGTTGCTCACAGCCCCATCCAGCCTGCATTAAACATACAAAGATCCGCTCCATTGCAGAAGCTGGAAGCATGGAATTAATTGTAAATATAGTGAATGCAGTAAGGAAAAACCTGAGCCTGAAGTAATGCACAGAAGAGCATCTGTGCTAATAACACATTAGAGACAGACATTTTCACTGAAACTGTACAGCTGCATGCTATTTGTTCTGCTGTGAATTTCAAGGAATTGTAATTAATCTTACTACAAATTAGCTACGGTACTATTCCCATTAACAACTGGCTACTTTTAGTAGAGGGCTACAGAGTTCAAACCTTCTTCCTTGGCAAGAAAATATAAAAAATAGTACTTCTAGCTCCAAAATATCCCAGGCAATAAGAAACATCTAAAAGTAATTATCACTTAATGATGAAATAAGCATAAGAAAGCGTAATAACCAAAAACAATCAGAAACAAATATCTACTGCAAAAATAATTGTCAATAAATCCGTGCTTCCAGAAAGCAGCAGGATGGCACATCTCTCCTCCTTACAGCCACACAGCCTCTTCTGCACTCAAAATTTAAAACATGTCTCTGACTGTGGGGTACCAGTCTGCATGCGTGATTTAAACCCACATGTAAGGAGAAACACATGCCTAATGGCTCTTGGAAAAATCACAGCCTAATGAGTACAACAAGCACAGGAACCTAGCAGATCTTTCACAAGTACATGCAGTTTCCTCCTCTTTCCAGGCGACATACTTTAAAAAAACACAGGCAAAATATAGTCTCGCTGTTCCCATTGTTTCTGAAACACAGAAATCTGCATATATAGAAAGTATGAATAGGTTGTTACAGTACTTCAGCTCAAAAATAAATTAACTGCTCTGCACCCTTGGTTTTCTGTCTCCAAGGTTACCAGTTGTGTTTTTTTTATGAATGCTCATGTTTACTTCTTGCATTTCATTCTTGTTTGCTTGTTTTGCATATATAAAAAGAGAGAAACTGAAAAAATATGCATTACAGATAGTTGCCATTTATAAATGGGCACAGAAGGTTACTTGCCAGTGACAAATTTGCCAAGTATTTTCCTTCTCAGCACAATCTGTGACAAAAGCTCAGAAAGCTACATGGCATGTAACAGCTGATGCTCATGACTAATTAAAGCCCTGGATCACAAAGCCCTACCAATGCCAGTTTTTCCACACAGAACCTGGAGGAACAAAAGGTGGCAAGAAATACTCGGGGAAAGCAAAAAAGTGGGAAGATTCTCTCAATTAGAAAAATATTAAATCCACAAATAAAGCAGTGCCACAAGGTTTGGCATGAAGTGAGCTCCAGAGTAGCTTGATCATTTTGTGAGATCCCTAGGGATCTGTCCATCATTGTGAGAGAGGATCTCGCAAGAAAGACTTCAGCCTCATAACTGAAACTACTTGGGGCCATCACATAGATGTTGCTCAATGAATTCAGAGCATGAGGAAAAAATAGTCAGAATTCACACTGATAGTACATTAGGCTTCTCAAACTGTTATCATCCTTCTGGCTGGAAGAAAAAAAACACAATATAGTAACATTAAAAAAAAAACATTAAGAGCCACAGAGATCTTTTGCAGTAATATTGTCTGTGTCTTCGGACTAGACAAGCATGCACTTTGCCCAGGTTTGGGGCCAATGCTACAACTAACGAGGCCTACAATTCCATGGATTTCAACTGCAGAATTTTAGACATTTTTTTTTTTTCCCCTCATTTGTTGTTTTGAAATACCTACTGAAGGTCTAGCTACTTGGCACAAGGAATAAAGACCACAAAGATGGGACAGATTTATAAACCTCAAGATACACCCAGCCATTTAAGACAGCATCCCTTAGGACAACGTGTGCTTTTGAAACAATAAATGCTAGAGTTCATAAGTGGTTTGCAAAAAAAGCAAAAATAAAACAACTCTCCAGTCCACATTAATAATTTATTATCAGTTGAATTTAGCAAGCAGAGAAACTGAATGAATAAGGCTACAACTGTTCTCCACATTCCCTGAAAAACAGAAGAGGCAACTAAAGAGTAATTTCTTGTTAAACACAACTTGATTTACTCTTCTACTTCCTCATATTTTCAACTTGAGACTTAGAATCTAACCCTCTCCTTTGGTGGATCCCATCTGTTTCCAGATTTGAGAGTGCTCTCAAGTGACTCTGAGGAGCCATAAAGCACACATTTAAATAACCCAACAAAAAACTAAGTTCACATACTATACAGCTACATGATACTACAGGCAGGCTCCCAGCTGAAGCCGTGGGAGAGCTGGTGCTGGCACACACCAGGACTCCAGATAAGTTGTGTCCTGGGGACAATGCGGAGTCCTAAGGAGAAGGGAAAGCCAGCTGAGAAACAGCTTGCCACTGCTCATGACTGAGCTGTCATACCCTGGAGTGGCAGTGTCTGAACTCCCTAATTGATCTTATCAAAGAAAGAGGGTGTAACCAAGCTGAACATTCACACTGATCACAATCCTCACTCTGAAGCTTACCACATGGATGTTGTGGAATTTTTCCTTTACCTACTGCAGAATAATTTTCAGTATCCAATACCATAAATAACAAACTTTGCATTTTATCTGTCATATCAAGCATCAGACAAAAAGCTTTGCAGAAGGGCACTGGAGAGTAGAAATCTGGCATAGCTATTCAGAAAGACAAATGACAAAGATGGATAATTAAGGGAAAAACATGAATAAGGAATTTCATTTCTCAGAAGGTACGTAGAAGTCTCTGGACATAGTACTTTTCTTATTCCATGCAAAAACTAATCCTTCAGACATTTGCAGAAAACAACCACTTTACGTACAGAAAACAGATATACAACAATAGCACTGAGGTGTCATCTTCATCTAGCCCATTCAAGTTGATCCAATATATATAAGCTAAGTGGGATTTTTCCTCAAAGTTTTTTTTATTCCTGTCATGTACAGTAGCTATTGCAGATACTTGTTACCATAGTAATAAACCAGGCTGTGGAAGTATAAGCAAGAAGCTGTAAAACATTACTGTAACTAAAAAAAATAAACACAGTTAGCGATTTTTTGCTGAATATTTATCAAGTTCTAAGGTGTTTTTTTTTTTGTTTTTGTTTTTTTTGTGCATGTGTCTCTTTTAAGATATGTTACTCACAAGAATATCTGGAAAAAAAAAAAAAAAAAAAAAAGGCTTTCAAATCAACACGTATATCTAACCAAATGTAATTGCATGATCATTTTTGGAATATTTGAAGCTGTCTCAGAAAGTCAATAGAGCGTGTATATAACTCCAAGCACGTCCAACTGGCTTCGATTAATTTAAATATGCTGGAGAAACACATGCAGCCACATACTTCACTGACTAAAAATCAGAAATAACTTAGATACCAAAGAAAGTCATGAATATGTTCTCCTTTCAGTATGGTAAAAAAAAAAGATCTAACATTCTAAGTTTGGTGTACAAAACTTTTTTTTTTTTTTTTTTTTTTTTCCCCTCTCCATTTAATTACTTTGTGGTTCTACATTGAATATCAAAAGTCACCTGTTTACCCTGGAACACATCTTTATTTTTCTTCAATTTTGTATCCACAGTAACTATGTTTTGTGCTAAGCTTTGCAGTTTCTTTTCTGCCATTTCTGGACTCAGATGCTATAGTATATTTATTTAGGGCTAATAAGTAACTCATCAATACCTAAAGAGAACATGATCGCAGCTAAGCATAACAGACACCCCATAAAGATACCTTTATTTGGTAAGGACCTTGCATGACAAAAATTTCAATTAGTGAAAAAGATCAAACACCCAACTGTAATCCCTCAGAGCTATCTAATGTCTTTCACATTGATTTTATCAGAGTTTGGCATCCATGAGTGCCTTGAGATTTTAAGATATTCATGAAATGTCTCATTCATCACCGAGAGATCACAAAACAGAACTAAGATGGTATACATCATTCTAGAGAACAGAGTTATCACAAATCTTTGATAAAACTCTTTAGCTTGGAAATTTATGTATTCTAAGATGTTCAAACATCCTAAACAACAAGTAACTACAGTTTTGTCTGACCGATCCCCAAGGTTCAGAAAAGCGATGCATTGAGCTGCATTGGATTCAGAATTGCTTCTCACTTACACTGTGGGTTTCTGCTTAGCTCATGGATTTCTCCTCCAAAAAGCAAACTCAATCCATGGCTGATTTTCTAAGATCCACAAGTTCACTGCAATTGTGTATTTCTATGCTGAACTTTACGAAAAACTGACAAAGAAAAGCCCTAATATAGCATACAGCACAGCAGAATCTGTATTTTATGCTGCTGGCATGTTTAGACTTCAGCAAGACCTATACCTTTTCTTATGTTTACTCATATCCAATTAATGTCACACAGAACGCAGTTTCTACTTCTCATCAATTAGATTCACTTAACACCACACTGCACATGGTTAAGAAAAAATAAACAGACCAGTTACTTGTATTTTTTTTTTGGTAACCATTACTTTCTTCAAATACTACACACACACGGACTCCTATTAGCCTTTGCTCAACTATACATGAAGTATACTCTAAAAAACAGTATAGACAGTTGCTTTTTCACTCACTGAAAATCAATTTCAGGTGGAAAAAAAAAAAACCAAACCAAACAACCAAGAGAACGAAGAATTCCAAAAAGTAAAATCTCTCCTTACATCTCCTTACACAAGATAATGCTACTTCATCACTAGGTTCTTCTCACATACCTAGAGATGCTCATTTTACTTTGTGACATTTCCCTCAGAAATGTGACTTTAGCAAGGCAGGTTCACACATGAATGACTGCTTCTGTAACTGGATGATCTTCAAGTAACTTTAATACCTTATCTGGTGGAAAAACAGGCTCTAAATGGGGATTTTTGGGGGTGCTGGAAATAATAGAATCTTGCCTTTTTATCTGACAAGAGCACAACTAATGTCTCACTGTTACTGCTTGTATGAAAGAGACAGTAAATAGACAGCCACATCTAACAGGTGTCATTGCAAAGTAAAGCGTAAGGCAATGACAGGATTTTAAAATAACTTGAGATTGATCTAAAGTCCCTCAATATTTGCAATATTTTTAATTACGAAAATGTGATATAAATTTAATTTTCTTCTTTAATATTTAAATCTACTTTTCCTAAAAGTTATGACTGAGTGAAAATGTTACAAAATGAAAAATACACTATTTTTGTTAAAAAAAGCATTGATTTGTAGAAATTTATAGTTTAAATAAAAATCAGGAAATTGCTGAAAGCAACCACAGACTTACGGGCTGCAATAACTATGCATAATAAATTTACGGAGTTAAATGTTACTAAAAAAAAAAAAATCATGCTCATTCGTGTTCAAAAGCAGCATGAAAACTGAAATCAAGCAAATTTAAAGGCAGAAATTGAAGACAACACAAACACTTCATGGCAACTACAGACAAACTATAAGTTCAGATTTCTATTCCATTTCAAACAGCCAGACCAGAGGTCTGACACTGCATCTTTAGAGGCAAAGCATTTAAATATTTAACACATTTGACTGTAATTTCAGTCTTTTGAATCCATTATCAATGTTCACAGTTTTATCATTATCTGAAGCACCCACTACAGGATTAGGACAGCATTTTCTTGCTGAAGGCTGACTAAGACTTCAGAGATTCTGGCTCTCAGCAGCAATGATAACAATGGAGTCTCTTGCGTTGACAGCTTTGTGTTCACATAGACAAGCTTTGGTCCTTATCTCAGTTTTCTTCTACCCTCACTAAGATCATGCAAAAACTTTTGATTATTAGGTAATCAAATTACAAGGGTTTGTACATTATTTTTTATTTTTTTGTTTTTTAAATTTATTACATAGACTGAACAGAAGGACACAAAATTATTCTGCCTAATGTTTCAGATTTTTTAATTCAAATTTTGGAGCTATTTTATAGCTCCAAAGTGCACCTTCTTCTAACTTGAAATACTTCCTGAATCAGTGTTAACAAGACAAACAGCAACAGAGCATCATGGATCAATTTGCCTTATAGGTCATCAATCAGCAAAAAGTTTAAGAAAATACTTAATGGCTTTTAAGAGTACGCTTAGCCTTTACTTTTTGGAGCAACAACAAAAACCTATTTGTTACTGCATCAGGATCTGTGAATTTAAACCGAACCCTAAAGGTCTGATCCAAAGAATCTAATGCGAACTTTTCACTAATATTTTTTCAGCAGATTTCCCAGATACTGAGCCTAATGTTAAAGGTGTGCAGCATAAGCAGCTCTGAACTCATTTTCCTAAGTAGTAAATACAAAAATAATCAGAAAAGCTAACAACACAAATTAGTTGCGCACATGATCAAACAGGCCTGGAAGTTAATGAAAAACACAGACATACTTTTTTTCAAAAAGTAAAGCTAGCCTACATAGTACTGAGAACAGGGTCAGTCTGTACTGTAGTTTTCTTTCATTTGAAGTTTCCTTGCTGGAATACTGCATCAAGAAATTGTGAATGACCTAAAGACAAGGGGGTAGGTAAATACAGGGTTCCTAGAAAACCACAGAACAGACACTGGAAGAACTGGAACGGAACTGCTTTGTTCCAAGACAGACATGAAACACAGCAAGATCTGTTGTGAAGCAGGATGTCATGAAAGCTTCACTACTATGCCTCACTTTTGTGTATTACCGTATTATATTTTAGAAAAAAATGGATTTGAATATTTGGATATAGTACAGAAAATAACTATTAACCAAGTTATATGAACTTCTATAATTTAGACACCATCTCAAATTAGTATAGTTTTTCCCGCACCTAACAGATTTTTATCAAGTATATGAATCATCTTTTATTACTTTCAAAAAAACCCTACGTGCTACTCAAAAGAAGAACAAGGAAATTATCTTGATGCAATATAAAATTACAATTATCTTATCATTAGAAGAAATCAGTCTCTTCCTCTCCCTTTTTGCTGCTTGAACTTCCTATTTTGACATTTTACATATCTGTGTTATTGAGCCAGATGCAATAAAGAATGCGGATTACATGAGGGAAAACTGAAGCTTTCCCAAGGTTGAACGCAACTTACCCGATGGGCAGAAAACAGGCAGTCACGAGCTAATCGTGCAGTTATTAAAGCCATTACCAACAGCCACAGACTGCACTGTCCAATAAAAAAAAAAAACTAAGAATATTGATTACTTCTGGGACTGAAGTCTCTCATCGGTGCCATTCACCGTAAAAATATTTTGCCTAGGACTAAATATCTATTGAACTGTTTAAAATGGTAAGAAATTCCCTGCTTGCTCAGGTCCACGGTACATTTAGATTTCAGGTTTCATCAAAATATTAGCAGCTAATGAACACATTTGTCTTTCTACATTGATTCAGATATGCCTACTTACTTCTTACAAGCAAGTTATTTCATCTGTCATCTTCTAAAAGAATTACTCCCATTCAGAGTCTCTTATAGACAAAAAAAATAAAATCATCTGTTAAACCCTCAGGAAAGAGCTCAAACTCTATGACAATTTAGGAAAGCTAATGCAGATCTTGTACTTTTTCAAGGGAGCAAAATGGTATCATCAAAAGCAAGGAAGGACTGCTCTAACCATCAGCTACAGAAGAAAATGATTATTCAAATCTACACAAGCACCCAGTGAAATGGTAATTTCCTACTGACAGTTATTCTGAATCTGGTCTCGAAAATACAGGTTTGTTGAAGTAGTGATAAAATTAAGATCTTGCCACATAAATTCAGACTTCAGAGCCAACAGCATTTAATATTCAGAACAGACAAACAGATCAACTTAACAGTGTAAATACCAGCAAGATGTCCATTCCTAATATTAGGGTTCACCAATTTAGGAGTTGCCAATACAGAGTAGCCTTAATATTCTTAGAATGTGTGCAGAACTGCAGAATTCAGGGAGATAAGCAGATGACTTTGTGCTCACTGTGGCAGTGAAAGCCTGGCCGCGGTCCACTACTAACAGGGCAGCAATTTAACTGCACCTACAGAACCCAAGGAACTACACATTTTTCTCAATTGCCATTTAGTGGGATCACATTCTTCTCTGGAGAAAGCAACACTCCCAGGTGGCAGTGAGGGCTACCTTCCTGACTCACTTCCCTAGGCTCAGGTTAGCCGTATAGATATCAGCTGGTTTTGGCATCCACCATGGACTCCTTCATTTTGCATTTAGCCTACACAAAAATTAATACTGACACATAACTGCCTTGCTAAGCACGGGGCACTGAAGCTACAGAATATACTTTTAAATCTTTGCATACATCTCAGAAAGGGAGGAAGACACCTAAAGACTCCTGTGAACACATTCTCTACTCACAGATGTGTGCTAAAATGCATCATAATTCCTTGCATTCATTTGTTCTTTCCTATTACAGCTACATATCCAATAACCTTCATAACACTTCGCCTCACACACTTGAATGTGCTGTGTATTTTTCCTTACAGAAATACATCTTTGAGGAAACATCATGTCTTTAAATACTAGGCTATATAATTTTTTTTGAACTTTAGAATGATAACTTAGTAAAGATCTTAATAAACTAGTGAAAGTGATAATTAGTCTTAGCTGCTCTGAAAGCATCTTACTTCCTTGTATGTTCTCTTTGGCCAGCTTTAAATTACATTGTTACATGTGATTTATCACTGACAACTTCTCCACACCTAGAAAAATAAAAGAGTCAGCTCTGAAGCTTTCTTCAAGCCCCTAAAATGGCCAACCAACCCCATTTAATCCTTCCAGAGAGGATTCTAAGGTCAACCTAAGCCTAGAAACTTGCTGGGCTTACTGATAGAAAACCAAATCCACTCTTCCCATCTTCTCACTCCACAACCTCAGATTCTCTTTGCAATACATATTTTTCTACCTCCAATATCCCTTCAACCAAGTGGCAAAGCTAATGCTACTAGCATTTTCTGAACTCTTGACAGAAGTTTAACAAGGTTTTTTCAGGGGAAAAAGGCCAGTTCAATGCAAACACTACCAAAAGGCAAGAAATAATGCTTGGCTTTAACACAGTTACTCTAATAATAACTTGGCAAAGACCACCATTTCATGCCTTCCAGATGGCATTTTCACGGTCAGAAAAACAGTTACAGTCTGTCCAGCGGCAGATGCCATTCTTCTACAAAGACATACATGGCAAAAAACAAATGCTCCTGATCCAGAAAATTTCCCAGTGTAAGTACATTTCAGTTCCACGTGCTGTCACTATTTGCTAGTAGATCTTCTGGGCTTACAGGCTGACCTGATGTCTGTGCTTACTGTAAGTCATGTTGCCTGATGCAGTCTTTCATGCTGGCTGGAAGGCCATTTTTCCTTTCCTGAAGTCTTTTCAAATTTATTCTTAGGACAGTGTATTACCCATTTCAATCTCATTTAAGCATTTACCTTGTTACTCATTTACCTAATTATCCCATTTAACAAGTCACATTTGACTAAATATAGTTAAAAAAAAAAAAAAAAAAAACACACCTAGGAAACCACTGTCAGTTATCAGGTACACTTCCAGGCAACTGGAAGTTGCTGGACTAGGCCATACTAATACCATTACAACAGCATTCTCATTAGCACATTTTCACTGTAGCAGTGGATGCTGTGCAAGCAGCCTGATGCTTCCTTTAAAATGCAGCCCTAGCTCTAGGAATCTTAGAAGGCACAAGGCAGCAAAGAGAAACAACCAGAAGTTCAACAGGGCCTCAGAGCTTCAGCAGCCTCATTGTGATCACAATCTTATGGCCATGGCTATCACCACAGAGGGAAGCAGCAGAAACTCCTCCTGACAGTGAGGACCAGCAGGGTCAGAGTAACAAAGTTACATAACTTTCAAACAGAACAGAGAGACAGGGACTGTTGCAGCAGCATTATACCTGGGTACTGGACATTCTAAAATTTGTTACAGATTTAAAGATAGCCTAAGAAGCCTTACAGTAGGGGGAACTCAGTTGTAACAATTTTGTATACACAGCTATCCCTCCTATGTCCCGAAACCAAGCTTTGGTTCAAGAACAAATCATGACTAACAGACGACTTCTGTTCCCTCTTCACAGTGGAATCCCAAACTGACAGGTTCCACACACCCCAGCAGCAGCCATGTTCTGCACTCGAACACCATGAAAGATACTCAGTGTACCCTAAAGCACGGAAAGGTTCATTGCTTATTTTAAATGAGGGGAAGGCAGGCTTGCAGGGTTATTATGCAAGAAAAACAAGTTTCACGTCAAGATAGGGAAACTAGCATTTTTTAATTCCTTAACTCCACTGCAGCTTTAGTAGGTACTGGAAACTACAGCTCAAGACTTTATTTAGCCTTACTGGTACTGTATTGAATCTTGCCACTGAGGTGGCAAGAAGCAAAATCAGACACACAGATGCTCATGCTCCAGAAAGAAAACCTGCCACTCAGTTTCAAAACAAGACTGATTTTGCAAGAATATCATGGAATGTAATCAGAGGTACTCCTGGGAAAACAGATGAGCCTTTGCTTGTGGAAATCAAATTTAACATATCTTCAGAACCCTCTAACTAATTATAATTCCTAAAACTGTTTATTTTGAAAACAACACGCACAACTGCCCCAGGCTGCCACTCCCATGACCCCATACTGCCATCCGGCACCCTGCTGCTCTCAACTGCAGTGGCATAAGGAAACAAAGGACCAGCTCTGAGAATCCAAGGCAAATTGACTTCACCTTTCATTCTTCTCTAAAGATGAGCAGATTTAGCAAGTGCTCCAAGCATGCAGATGCAGTATGCCTTCTGCTGATCATTTCCAACAAGGTAAGAAACGGGCTGTGGATATCTAGAGAAATTTTTCACTCACCCAATCACTCTATCACTGTTATTCTGCCACTTCCCACTTCTTGTATTTCTCAACCTCCCCTCAGCCTGTAACACTGTCAAATACTGCCCCAGACAAGATACTGATCAGGCTATTACTCCTTTACCATCCTTCTGGTTTTGTGCACATATACGCCATCTGAACAGGTTCAGGTTTGTGGACTATTAGCAGACCTGATCCCATGAAATAAAACTTTCAGTACAGATATCTTCTACATCTCCTCTGGATACATAAGTAAGAGAAACCAAAAAATTAAAAATATTTACCTGCCTTAGGCAGTAAAAATCCATACACCTTAACTATTTTCTGCTATTTTCAACTTATCTCTTTCTCTTTTGTCTGCTACACTATACTTCTATATTTTATAACTGGAAAAAATATAAAGCTTCACACTGGAAGGGAGGACTGTAAGTCATAGGGTGGCTTGGGTTGGAAGTGACCTTAAAGTCCATTTAGATCCAAGCTTCCGCCATGAGCAGGGTTACCACCCATCAGATCAGGCTTCCCAAAGCTTCATTCAGCCTGGCCTTGAATGCCTACAGGGATGGGGCACCTACAGCTTCTTTGGGCAACCTGTGCCAGTGCCTCACCACCCTCTGAGTAAAGAATTTCCTCCTAGCATTTCTTCTAAATCTCCCTTCTTTTAGTTTAAAACCATTTCTTCTTGTTCTATCAGTATCAGATCACATTAGAAGGTCTTTTTTTTTTTTTTTTTCCTGTTTATAACTACTGGAAGGCTGCAACAAGTTTTCCCCAGAACCTTCTCTTCCCCATGCTAAACAATCCCAGCTTCCTCTACTTCTCCTCATAGGAAAGCACTCACCTACCCAGGCAAGGCCTATGTTAGGTTAGTGTATCATCTATTCTGTTTTGTTGTTTTCTTTTTTCCTTTTCCAGTACTTTGATATTTTTGAAGAACACTGCCTTACTTCTGACACCCTCCCTTATCTTGACACTTGGCTATGCTGAACTTCCTCACATTTTCCTCAAGTCTTTGCTGAGGGATCTCTTCTCTGAGTCACTCACTCAGTGACTACACAAGTCCACACACATAGCGCTCCCACTTATCTGACTGCATTGCACCACGGAGGTTTATCTGCCTCAATCCACTGCAGTCCTTCCTGTGATATTCTTGGCTGAATATCACACACTACACACCCGTTCTCTTCTTTTTGAAAAAAATGGTGGTACCATTTTCATTGCTGCTTGCTCATCTGGTAAAACAACCTTGCAGAAAACTGCAGGGCACTCTGTGGGAACTGTATTGCCCTTCGCAGCAACACACTACCATCACAAATGGACAATACCAATTGTTTGACTCTAAGTCTTTTTTTTTTTTTGGTACAAACTTTTTCTTCTGCTTTAACTCTAGTTCATAACTTCTGAATTTGCTGTCAAATTTTTCTAGTCAATATATTATTGAGAAAAACACTGTAGAGTGGTCAGCTTAGTATTTCTCTTGTTTCAAGCAACAGCATTCTCAGTAAATAAAGAAGCAAAATAAATCTTGGAGATAAGTACAAGAGAAACTTTTAGTACTTTCAGATACTGATTCTTAGCTTTTACAAGAAGCTATAACATTTTAAGTCAGTTTAAATCATACTTGTGAGGGGGTTGTAGCAATGTCCCTATTAAACCCCATATAAAAATTTTAGTTTTGTGACCTCTGCTTTGGTGCACAAGGACTTGGGCATGCATCATCCATGCCCTATTTGCAATCTTTTCTACTTTTTTTTTTTTTTTTTTTTTTTTTTTTTTAAAAAAAAAAAAAAATATTATCCAACACACATTGCACAACTTCCATCAGTACTGGCTTGTCATACACATTTCGTTCTACTGTAGTATTAAGGAGAACTTGTGCATGTCTCTTCTCATATAGGCCCTGCATTACATTAGGTTTTAAAACTGTTCCCAGCTGAGTAAATAGAAAAATCCTTCAAAACTGCACAAAGCAGGTAATAAACAGAATAGTTTCCGGTGCCAAGCAGTAATGATCATCTTTAGTGGTTTTAGCTGGTGATTAATAATGGCTGCAGACTGAACTTTTAATTTCATTTCACCGCTATGACCAACTTTTATGCAAAAGTCTCACAATATTATATGATTTCCCTTCTCTCTCATCTCTTTTATATATTTCAATATGTTCCACACCATCAAGGAAGCCTTTCAACATAACTATGATTACAGCTGCTGAATAGTTTGCAGCTAATACCATGGATGATTTTCTGCGTTGCACTTTGAAAACGCACAATGTAAAACTTCACAGACCCAATGAGGAGCAATGTGAATAATGGCAGCTCTGCTGCAACCTACTACAGCCAGCTACTAAAACTGCAGAAAGCCAGGTGCAGAAGTCAAGCATATGGCAACTCTCCATTGTTCCCCACTCTGTACTTTTGTGCTCCAGCATTTGGCCTGGAGCATGCACAAAGCTCCCTAGGAAACAGACTGATCGTCTGCAATGGCACCAACACACTGGAAATCCTTTCATGAAGACTAACGTCCTTTTAGAGACTCCATACAGAACTCCAACCATTGTAAACAGCACAGTGAGGCTTAAGTGGGCACGGGAGTAGTTCTGAATATACATATTTTTTTTAAATATAAAAAGAAGATTCCAAATCTAAATGGTTGCTAAATGAAGCAATAACTCAGAAAAGAAACAGAATACTGAGAACATCTTCATTAGATTATTAGATCTGAATCTGAAAAAAGATATTACTGCAAACTGACATTAACATTTCTCTTTCTCCTGTTTCAGCAGCAAAACTGTCATGTTATGCTGGCTTTGTCTCAGTCATACCTGTTTCTCAGTATCGCCCACACACCAAGCACTTAGGATTTCTAATGAATCAAAATATCCATCATACATCCAAGTCACTGCATTTCGATTCAATTATTCTTAATTAATTATATTTTTAAAGAAATTACAGAGTACTACAAGCAAGCCAAATGCAATTTCATTTCATTCAGAGATTTTACTCTGAGTCAGCAGTATGAATCAACTCAAAGCTCATGAACTACTAGCTTCATGCAGCCAAACAGTAAACTGCTCCATTTTACATAATTTCCTTTTACAGAAATGCATATTTTTTTGCCCCTCAGATATGTACTTCTGTTGGTAATGTTTCTAGAGGAATAAAAGGAGTTTCTGTATTAATTCCATATTTGTGGGTTTTGCAGCATAACACTGTCTCTCAAACAACACATTCTCCAAATTGGGAAAAAAAGGATGTGACGGATGGAGCACTCTCTGGATAAGGAATTGGCTGGATGAACCACAACTCTCAGAGCGTGACAATGGCTCAATGTCCAAGTGGAGACCAGTAACAAGTGGCATTCTTCAGGGATCAGTGTTATTTAACATCTTCAGAACAAGGGAAATGGCTTTGAACTGGAAGAGAGTAGGTTCAGACTAGAAATTAGGAAGAAATTATTTGCTCTGAGGGTGGTGAGGCATTAGAACAGGTTGCCCAGCAAGGACGGGCTGGATGGGGCTTTGAGCAACCTGGTCTTGTGGAGGTGCCCCTGCCCATAACAGGGGATTGGAACTGGATGATCTTAAAGGTCTCTCCCAACTCGAACCATTCTATGATTCTGGGATAAATCTTAAAACACCAAAAACTCCTCCTGAAGAACAAGGAGGCAGCCAAGCCTGGCTCTTGGGGCAGCTGCCCAGCCACAGAGGGCACACGGTAAGGCCAGCCTCAGCACCACCTCCCCCAGCCACACTAGATGTGCTCTTATTTTGTTAGAAAAGCATAAGGACTAAGAATCTATTTCCATACGAGTAAATAATTTGGCCTGGACCACATTGTTTCACTTTATATACAGGGACTAATAAGACTCTCAAACATCTTCCAATAGATCATCACATTCAAAACACACACTTCAAAACTGAGAAATATTTCTTTTGGGGGAATCCCCTGTAAAATAAAATCAGAGATGTATTTTTGAAGTGTGCAATTATGCATTTTAGTTTTCCAATCAAACATAAAAAAAGTAATAATTCCTCACACACATATAAGAAAGGAGGTCCTCAAATGTCTCCTTCCTTTGTTATTAGGTGGACAGATTCAGAGTTTATTCAAAAGATAGGGAAATGTGGGATTTTATGGACATGATAGGAAGACACTGGGAGCAGGCTTCCCTGCACAGGCTCTGAGCTACGTGTCTCCAACATAGGATTCCTTACTCAAGCTTTGTTTTCCTCATGTGCAGTCAAATCATTTTGGAGACGACTAGTCTAAACAGGAAGTTAAATCAATAAACTTCATATCATTTTAGCAATTCCCCTCAGCATTGTAGAACTCTTTCAAAGAATAAACAAGTGAAGACCAGCAGGTCACTCAACAGAGAAATAGAAAAACTAATGGCTGTAGGGTGTGATCTGTATGGGAAAAAAAAAAAAGTTTACAAAAGAAATCACATTATTTTTTCCCCTACAGGCATATTTTGCTAAGCAGTAACTTCATGTACCATACTTAGACTTTTCTAAAATGTCCCCCCCAACACACACTGAATGAGCACTACTAAAGGATAATACTTTTAATCTGAAGTAAACGTCAGATGTCAGAAATTCTGTAACTTATGATCTACATTCCAGTTTTTCTTTCAGCTCTTTATAAATACAAAAGTTGTTCCACTCTTTGAAGTAAACTTGCTTGAGTAAAATCCATAAAGCTAACTTTCTATTAATACAAATAAGGTCAATACCCACTATACTGTTTTAATCAATTTTTTCTGAAATTGCTTGGAAAAAAAAAAAAAGAAGATCAGTAGTGAGAATAAAGGCTTTTCTTCCTAGCATGCCCCATGAAGAACCAAAGCAAGACAAAAATCAAACATTTCTAACATGGTTAATACAAATTTCAGCTTCTTCAGTCACAACCACTGTCTATTATGTTATTAAATATACCAGGTTTGCTGTTTATCACAGTACCTTCATGCCATTTTTTTAAAACGCAGCACAGTGCTTACCTGACTTCCTTAATTGTACTCATAGGGCAGGTCTGATGACTGCCCTGTACCGTAACCTAGAGATCATTCTGTGGAATCATTTTTGAATTTGAACTTCCCAGCGCTACAGAAGATGAGAAGATGATTAAAAGAAATAAAATAGAGCCCTTCTATCACTTTAAACAGACATTATCTGCAGTAATTAGACTCATTTTTTAAAGGGCAACTATAAAAACCCTTTCAAAGAAAAATCAATTTCTTGGACTGCTGTATGACCACAGCTGACATCTGATGCGATTTCATTTTCTGCATGTCACAAGCTATTATTTCTTTCACTGGGTCCTCCAATAGATTTTTTGGGGATGCCCTTTAGGCTTAATTCATGCATTCATACATTGATCATTAGCTCATTTCTATAAAAAGCCTAGTACAAAGCATTCCAAAATGTATTTTGTAATCGTTCAGTGCTTCACACAAATTCAGTTGAGTAATTTGAATAGATTGCTTGACTGCAGATATCCAATTTATGTTTTCATTATATAGAAATGAGCTCCTTAATTATTAATAAAAAAGCTTCCATTCACACATCCCATATCTGCCAAACTCTGCAGAAACCTGAAACACCGCACTTCTGCCTGAAATCACATGGGATACTGACTGACTTGATGGAACATTCTAGAATAATGGGCTACTACAGTAGTCGATAACTTCAGTAATTGAGCTGCTATGTCCACTGTATACATAGGAGGAAAAAAATCCCTTAGAAACGGGTTTTTGTCAAATAACACTTAGAGGCAGAGAAGTTCATGTGTCTAAGTTGCATAGAAACAGTAAGAATTGCTTTCAGTATGACACTCCAGTGTAAAATGTGCACCCTTAATACACTGCTTACTTGGCAGGGATTAAGTTTTTAGCAATATTTCTTTTTGTATAAAAACAAGCTGCTGGTCTCTGCCACGCTGCACTGTGACAGGAAGCAGTGCCACATCACATCTCAGCACACACAAGGCGCTCTCAGAACAAGTCCCCCTACCAAGGAAGTGTCAGGGCAGCAGCTGTTGCCAGACCCCGCAAAAGGAGGAAGACAGGAACACATGCCAGCCTTCACCGTCCACAGATCGACTGGTGAGAATCAAATCCATTATTTCTCACCTCGGAAGATAAGTACTACAGCATAACCTACTTTTTTCTAAGGTGCTCAGAGATTGCAGTGCAACATCAGCATTTACAGATCATTTCCATCTAAACAAATCCTGTTTTGTGAATCATGTTTTATTCGAACACAGTATTAACATGCAGAGGAAGTTTTTCCTAGGCACTACTAACCTAACATGGTCCTGGCAAACAGAGAAAAACCACCACCTCAACGTCCCTTCTGCAGCCCTTCCATACCCAGGTCGAGCCAAAGCATAGCAACCCTGAAAATCACCCTATTGCTCAAGATCCCCTGGGAACTGGCAGAGCAGGAGTATCACAGCATTTCTGACACAATCTGGGTTCAAGCAGAATTGTTTTGTCCTTAGAGACATAATGTTTTTCATGCTAGCACTCAATCTCAATGTTGTTTGGCTTCTCCTCTCTCCTCTGGTGGTATGTAAATTACATGTCCGAATAACATTCTGCATTAAGCTCTGTGACCAATTCTTAAAAGGCTACTTTATTTATAAAAAAGGGTGGTCCGCAAAGCTGACACCTTTCTTTGTCAAGAATTTATGAACTACCTTTAAGCACTATTGAGCCTGATACATGGGTCACTTGCAAATCAGTTTTTCTTGCTGAATTATTACGCTATTAACTCCAGAGCTTTCTCAGCTTTACAAAGTGCACTTTCACAATGTGTGTAGAGGATGAATAGCCTCAGTAAATTCCATTAGACAAAGGAACAATGAGGACAGCATATTGCTGACTTCAGGATAACGAAAGCAACACTGGATTTCAGCCTGTTTTGATGTGACTAGCATTGTGTTCTCATCTCTTGAGATGAATGGTTTTCAGGCTCTCATCTTCTAGAAGGATATACAAGAAAAGATTCCAGGAGATGAAACAAGATTTTATTATTATTTATTACAGTAGCATCCATTTGTTCTATCATATAAAGTCTCATCATGTCTGATGTTTGATAAGCATAGGATACTCCCTGCCTCAGACAGTCTGCTTTACAAAAGCACACAGGACAGCCACAAAGGAAGCATCAGAGCCCCTTTAGCACACAGAGAGCCACATCATAGATTGCGTCTTTGCCAAACTTTAATCACTTGCCCAAGAGTTGTGATAGGTCCAAATAAGCACCTTTAGCCATATTCCTATAAAGCAGTCTCTTTTAGATGATATGCACCCATCTCAGACCCACATTTTATTAGAAATATCTTGCATTCTAGCTGTTTGAGAAGTCAACTCTTACATTTCAGGTTTATGACTTCACACTGCAGTACGCACATTGTAAAGTCACTGCCATCAGGTAAAACAGGCTTAAATATGGACATTCTGATTTTCTCTAGGTACCTATTTTAGTTCTCATTGTGTCAAGAGCTGCTTACACATACCTGGCAACATTCCCTAATACCATGCTCAAAATAAATAGCTAACAGAAAACTAACAGTTTCAGATCCAGCACAGACCACGATCAGAGAGATTTCAGCCAACTATTTTCATACTTCAGGATCTGCTTACAAAGTTCATTAAACTACATTAATGGAAACTTTCTAATGGATGTAAGCTGTTCCTACTCTTTAATCAACACATCTTTAACGCAATAATCCTCAGTAATCATCTCAGGCATGTGCCCTAAACAACATAAAGAAAAATCTTCATAAATCAAGCAAGCTTCTTTTTTTTTTTTTTTTTCCCTCTCCTTCTCCTCCTGCAAGCTTAAAATTAAAAAAACTGGAGCATTTGGAAAAACTCAAGAACCATAGCATCCCACTCACAAAGAAGCACAATTGGTTCGGACAGGCTTTTGGCAATAACAGGATTTATAGAGTACTTGCAGGTAGGCTAAGAACCATATACAAAAAGAAGGGACAAACTTACCCAAGTAGTGAAGGGACACTCCAACTATACAGCACTCCTCTTCTGGAAGCAGTCCAAGAGGACACTCTTACCTCCATGGATTGCCTTTATAAGAGTCCATGGTGCCTCCGCCCTGGGTATACCCCTTCTGATCACCTGGGGAGCACAGATGCAAACAATCTGCCTGTACTCCCTGGGCCAGCTGCACTCCTTCACCAGGTGCTCAATCACCAGTTCAAGCCATCACCTAACAGTTCCTCTACACATGGTGAAGAGCTCCATAGTATGAAGGCAAAGAAGCTAGGAAAAGTTGTCCTCAAGGCAAAATACCCAAAGTATAGCAGGCATTTTCCTTATAAAATGTGCTTCTCAAGATGTACCCAACAACTAGCTGGCCATAATGATTATATAAGTGTCTAAATTAAGTAAGGAGAAAAGGATATATTTGCTTATAATAATTCTTAATCTTCACAATAAAACACTTACTATCCAAACATCTAACAGAAAAATATTAAAAAAGAAAAAAAGTATTTTGTTTACAATGTTAACAATATCAACAACACATGTTGGAAGAGAAATGCTTAAAGTCAGGTTGTGGTGCTGCAATTCTGCCTTTTCCTCTGCTCTCCTTTCCTCTGTTGTATCTTTTTCTGTGTTCAACATGTGGAGCAAAAAGCGTAGAGTGCCACTAAAGCCATTTTAAGAAAGGTATCAGTGCATCACCCTTTCAGACTGGTCTGCTTTCTGCAGTGCCACAACTAACAGTTCAGCCTTTCACCTGCTTTGTGCCACGGACAACACACAGTAAGGAGTAAGGAATGTGCAGCCAGCACCCCCAGAGGATATGGTTGGGGTGTTGACATGCATGGGAGGAGGCAGCAGGGGAAGCTTTTGAAGGAGGAATTGGGATTTCTCTTTTTAATACTTCACTTCTATCAGTCCGGCTCAGCAGTATTCTAAGTTTATCCTACTGCTAAGAAACTAAGAGTAAGCAAACACACTCAGCATGGCGCAGGACAGCTGAAGCCACCTTCAGGACGAGGAACTGCATTCCCCCATTCACACCCATCCTAAAAACCAATCAGCTGCACAGAATTACACTTAAATTTCTGAAGTTACTAGTTACTTCTCACTTCTAATTTCACTTGTACTATTTATTTTTTTTGTCTTATAAATAGAAAAGAGGGAGAAAATTTTGTGAGTGGGACTCGTAGAATACAAATAATAGCAAAAATTTGTTAAAAAAAAAAAAAAAAAAAAAGCAAATAATAGCAAAAAAAAATTGCCGAATTTACTGCAAAACAGATATGATAAATCACAAGCATACACTAAAAGCCTAAAAAGAAAAATTCCACTGTTTTGAAATTTAAAAATTCTATGTCATTTATTTAAAGACTGTAACGACAGGCAAACTTTTTCTAAAATGCCTGGGACTTCTGCTTCAGCACAGACCTGAACACACTGCTTCACACAGCTGTGACTCCAAATGCTGTGACTACATGCTAACACATCCCTACTGAATTAACGTCCCCACCAGTGGGGCTGAAACCTTTTCTCAGTCAATAGGAGCCAAAGAATAAAATCTTTCTCAAAATTTGTGAGAGAAAATGCCTATTGCCCTCATGCAGGATCCTTCAGAGAACCTTCTGGAAATCTCAAAGCAAGGCCTGGAGAGGGAGCTGTGCTGCGGACAAAGCAGCTCTAGCACAGAGAGCTGAGCAGCTCTGCAGCCATCTGGCAACAGATCCTGGCATAACCCATAGCTTGTCTGGAATGGGATCGTTATACTGTTACAACTCGCTAGGCAAAAGCTTTCATTCTGGAATAAAATAGCCTCTTGCTTATTTCCAGAGTGATTTACAGTAAACAGGAAAGAAAAGGCTTTTATATTGTTCTCGTGGAAGTTACAAAGAGATGATTTTATCAGTACGCTAATGCAGGCTAATTTTCTCACAAACAAAAGCAGAGAGACAAATTCCAGCTTTTCAGTTCACATGGACCAAAGAGCTGAGTTTGTTATGATACAAAGAGAACTTAGTTATTTTGAGTCTTCCCTGCTGAAGGCTACTTGTGTCCATTCTCCCTGCTCAGAGATACAAAAATCATAATTACTTCCATGATTATCCAACATTTTCATAAACTGGAAAAAAAAAAAAGAAAAAACTGCCTCTGATCTCCATACTTACAGATTAACAGCCTTAAAAAGCTTTCGGCATGCCCACACTGCCACCCTCTAGAGGCTTTCGAAGTACAGAATGTGCTTTCCTCTGCTGCAAACTGATGGACAGTAGCCAGTAGCCGCTGCAAGCATGAGAAGGCACTGGCACTGAGAAGACATGCATCCCAGTTCTCACTAAGTGAGGATGCTAGAAAAAGCACTTGCAAAGTGATTTACTTTCCTTACCTAGTTATTAAAATACTCCTTTCTTTTACTGAATGTATATTAAGGACTTGTGGGGCTTGAAAAGGCGAGAGAGGAATAGGATCAGATCCTCTCCTTTATTCAGTGAACTTAACATAGTTGTATGTCACACCATAAATCTAGTTTCAGGTACTGTGAAATATCAATTAATTTCACATATTCAACTGGGAAAATAATTAACTCAAATATTCAATTTCTACCTATCTCATTTTCTATGGGAATAATTCAGCCTGCCTATAATGGTTCACTCAGAATTACCTGAGAAGGTACCAACCTCATAATTTCCAAGCAGCTTGCTGTATGGCAACTGCAATGAAATTTTGTACCATCTCCTACGCCATGCTCCTTGGAGGCAGGCAGCTCCCACTGGGGCAGGTGGCTCTTTTCCCAAGCAGTCCCATTGGCTGGGTGCAGAGAGCTACACTTTGGTGCAATTCCTTGGCACAAGGCACGTATGCGAGCTCAGACATCAGCACATTTGGGTAGAATATGCTTTGCTCTGTACTTTGCACATTGCTTAGCACCAAAGGGAAGCAATCTCAGCTGGGGATTCTAGATGTTACTGTAACATCGATAAAGAATAATAATGATGTTTATAAAAGCAATGAGGCTTTTAAATGAAATGCCCTACATCAATGCAATCTATTATGAGAAATTAGGTCTTTTCTATGAGAAAACTTCTAAACCTCCACTTCAAAAGTCTGAAAAATGATGCAGCTATTGCAGTTGGAACTGCCTTCCTTATCACAAAAGCACCCCCTTATTTACAAATGTTGATAACCAAATGATGATAGGAGAATCATTTCTCATAACTTAGATCCTTAATCCATTTGTCGTTTGAATAGAAAATAGAATTAATTTTGGAACACTGATGATAATCTCTAAAGCATGCATAAATAGCAAAGAAATAATTAATCCTTAATAAAACAAAATTAAGAGAAGGCAGCAAAATGCTTAATAAAACATGCATTTAAATATTTTACGCAACATCATCACAATTGTACATGGCATACAACTTCAAAACAATTAAATCTAAGTATCAGAAGAGGCTATAACATCATATGGCTGTGAATTTCTGTAATTTCTGAATTTCTGTAATGCAGAAGGTTTTTTTCCCCCAAAATGTCCTGTGGCTGATTAAATAAACAAACTAATGTTTATTTAGTCCTCACTGAACTTCAGTGAAAGGATCACATGCAGAAATTTAACCCACCTTTCATTCCTATTTCCTGAAGAACACCAATACCCACCATAAGCTGAGCATCACTGCACACAGGTTTAATCAAAGGTTTTGTAAGCTCACAACCTCCTGTAACATCTTCATGAGGAACAACACCCAGGGAAGGGACTGGTGTACAGAAGTGACCACTGAAACACTGACCCAGGGGTAGTTTCCTATGCTGACTCGGAAGTGGTATGACTGGACATTTATGACTTTTTTAAAAGTACACTGGGAATACTGAAACAGCTGTATGTAAGGATTTTTTTTTTTCTCTATATACTCATAATTTACATTTAAATACTTAACGTAACGTTCTACGTAAGTTTGATTGTTCATATTGTAATTTGAGCTATATAGAATGTAATGGACAAAAGCAAACCTGCACAATGCTGAGCTTTGTTTTCTGAATTCTAAGCTAGGAAATAAAATATGCTGCAGGAAAATGTGAAATGTCGTCCTCTAATTTCAATAAAAACCCCAATAATAATCAGAAATTTTAATGGGAATAAACTCCATTTCCTTTTATATTCCTGTCACAGGAAATGTGATCATTACATTAACTTCGGTAAAAATAAACAAGAGGCATTACAAAAACATACATTAGGAATTTCAAAACAGTAGATCTCAGTGTAGTTTAAAATGTAAAATAAAGTAAGCTTAGAAGATTATGAGCGGGAAAAAAACAACAAGCAAGTTCTTTTTCTCTTACTAATATTCTTAGATGCAATAAAAACTGGGAAATGTCTTGTCTTTGCAAAAGAGGAAGAAACTGGTTTAATTTCAGTCAGGAAAAGAATAAAAGTTAAAAGCACCATACATTTTAAGTACTGTTTTCAAGACACTTACACAGATTGAGAACAAATAGAATGTATTTTTAGTAATATTTTTATGGAGACAAGCTTTCCTTCTTATCTTTTTTCTTCTGAATGAATAGGCTATTGACAGAATTGGATGCTTATGTTCAGATACTAGTCAAAACAGGGTTCAGAGACAACAAAATTAAGGACCTTGAAAGTCTATAAAGATATTTAAATCAATCAGTTGCTCCATAGGCAGTCAACGGTAGGAATTAGGTTATGCATAATGGACCCTTTTCAAAATCTACTAATATCAACTGAATGGCTCCTACTGATAAAAGTGCTCAAATCAGCAAGCAATCATGATACTTCACTCTGGTTAAGAAGCAAATGATGAAGTAGCCCAACTGAGAGAAAGCCATAACAACCAAAAATTCAATTTTGAACTAAATCCAAAATATTGAGGCACCAAACAAAAAGACATAGTCAAAAAGCAGTGCTAGTATTTGCAACTTCATTCAATGCATCAAAATAAAACCTGTCCATTCAATTAAGGAATACAATTCTATCAAATAAGAAGACTTTGCATGAGGAGGTTAAGGATTGTGTTAGGTCCCGTGAAAAAAATAAAAACTTTTTTTTCCCCAATCAAACACTCTCCAAACAAACACAATGAAATTGATATGGTTAAAATTGACCAAATCCTATAAATATTTTAATCCCCAGGCATATGATCGTGCCCCCAGCATACCACCATCAGCTCAGATGCTTTATCATTCACCAGGCAGTGCCTGCCCCCCAGGCAGCAGGCAGACACCTCTGCATGCCCAGTTTCAGCACTTTAGAAGCACAACCCCCATCCTATGAAAGAGATGCCATTCCTGACATTATTTGGCAGTTGTCTCACAGCACATTAGAGGCCTAGTCCTATACCTTTACAGGTGTTAATGTAAAAGTTGAGCAGAACCAGCAAATCAATGGTGAGCCTCTGATAACACAGAAATCTACAGATATCCTTATTACAGCCTAAATTTAATTCCCTCATTGTCAAACTGGAAGAGCGCATCAAACTGAAGGGGCACAGAACACCTGGAAAGAACATCCCGGGTTTCTCATTGCCACCAGCTATGCAAATCATTCAGCACTGACATCAAGAGCACACACGCATCCTGCAACAGCTGTACAGTGAAGAAGTGCCCACATACCTTTGCCTTATTACAGAAGAGACAGTAACTTAAGTACAAAGCAAGTGGTTGGACAGACAGACAAAGGAGTACATAACGGATCACAGTGGAAACCACTGATGCCACTGCACCAGTCAAGTAACCTCTCACAAGATTTGAGTACACATCATGCTGGAGAAGCACTGTCACAAATGACACATGTAGAAAAAACAGCGGGAAGTCTTAGAGACGATTTTTGGAACTCTACGTGATTGCAGTGGTATTAGCAACGTTGGCAAAAATACAAAGACATTCTGAAAAACTACTAAGTGGGAGGACAGGATGTCATGATTAGCAGTTAAGCAGTAGGCAAACACCTGTAGTGGATATGACAGACGGTGTCAGACTGTGAAAGACCAAATAACAAAGTGGGGCAATTCAGAAAAAGAATTAAGTGGAAAGAGTAAAAAAAGTAAAAAAAAAAAAAAAAAAAAAAAAAAAATTGACAAGCTGCAGTTAAGTATATTTGTCTTAGTATCAGATATGATGACAATCCAGGCAGGAGTCTTACAGATACTTCAGAAAGGCTATGTTTTAAGTACTACATAGATGTAACCAAAACATTTATATTCTTACAAAGGAAATTACCATTAATTGTAAAATTGAGTAGAATTCTCCCAGCTGTCTTTCTTATCAGAAGTTTTTCCACCATAAAACAAGTCTACAGCTGTTTCTCTATTCACCAAGTAGCAGATATCTCGTGCTGAGAGACTGTTAACTGCTAAGCACAAATATCCTCATTATGCACTCTGAAGTATGCAGCCATCTCACATTTTAGCTCCTACCAAGTTAGCAGCAGAAAGAGTTCACCTGGGAGAGCAACTGTGAGACTGGTGCCAGCACCATACTGCCAAGTACCCAGCACCGCCATGTAGTGGGATTGCATGCTCATAAAATCACTGACATTGTCACTTATTATATCACCTACACAGTCCCATAGAAATTCCTGTATACCACACTTCAGTGGTATCAGGCAAAGTATATTAATAGCATTACTTTTACCTTTTTCCTGCTTGTTATGACTGATTTTGACAAGGAAAAGCTCTGAATTCCATCCACTCACAGACATCAGAGTTCAGCAGAACCACATTATTTATAATGCATTTCACCTTTTGCAGACAGAAGTGAGGTCTTTGTGCACCAGCTGGAAATGAGGCAAGATTCTGCTGCAGGGCTCAGACCATGCTACTATTCCCTGCTTCTCGGCAGCTTTTAGGAACTACGGCACCACTCTTTAACAAAACATGATCCTGGACGATGACTGCTCACAACTATCTGTTTGAAGAAGTTAGTTATCTTCTTCAGTAACAGGAGTGGAAGTGGTAGCGTTGAAAAGTGAGTTGTGATGCCTTTCTTGCCAGCTCTTCACCTTTCATACACCCTGACTTGGCTTTGCTGCCCCAATTTCCCATGCCCTTGCCAGCCAAGGCACTCTTTTCCCTTAGTTCCTCTTTGCTGATGTTGAGAAACAACCCCGTTAGAGATGTAGAGAACATCTTGTGCTATGACCCAAGGGCAGCTGGCAGAACCACCTCAGGCAACTTCCAAATAACTGATTTTTTCTCCCAGAGCTGCTCTCCTGTAACTCAGGTAGTTTAAGCACAGACATTTCTTTCCAGCCCTTAACACAGACCTGCAGTTGATCTCATTTTTTACATTTTGTTTCATTCACATCTGCTCAGTTGCAATAAGCCCCAAACCCTCCCTCAGGTCATCTACAGTTTTTCACTTCTGAATTTTTCAGAAAGTCTCAGAAACTGTAACTGCATAACGAAAACTATGACAGGAATCTTTGTAAGGACCAATACCGATTTCGTTCAGATTTGAGCTATTTCTCATGAACACAAAACTGAAATGATGTATTTCGTTCTGCTCTGGTGTAGGAACAAGAACGGGAACACACTGAATGTAGAACCAATGCAATCTTATTTCAACTACATAATTCCTACACAGTTCTACATGGTTCCTATACATTTGTATGCAGGTCTCTCTGAAAGTAATGCCTTCTAATTACTTCTATGGTACCTACAATGGATATGAAGAGCACAGTAACACTTTTTGATTGAGGAAATTCTCAGCTACTAAACACTATCTTTCAACATAGTCACTACTATCAGCATTTTTGCCAGCAATGAAGAAAAGCCTGCATGCCATGCTCTTAAAAATCTGCTTGGCCATCCAGAATGTGGCTTGTCTTTCATGCTGCTGTTGCCACTGCTGAAATGAACCACCCACCACCTCCATCACAGAATCACAGAATCATGGAATTGTAGGGGTTGGAAGGGACCTCCAGAGATCATAGTGTCCAACCCCCCTGCCAAAGCAAGTTCCCTACACCAGGTCAAACAAGTAGGCATCCAGGCAGGTCTTGAATATCTCCAGAGAAGGAGACTCCACCACCTCCCTGGGCAGCCTGTTCCAGCTCTCCGTCACCCTCACTGCAGAGTTCTTGCACACATTTGTGCAGAACTTCCTATGCTGCAGTTTCCGGCCATTTCCCCTTGTCCTGTCTCCACTCACCACTGAAAAGAGTCCGGCCTCACCATTCTGCCCCCCACACCTTAGATACTTATAGACCTGGATCAGGTTTCTCCTCAGTCTTCTTTTCTCAACATCCACTCTTCAGTCTCTATAAACACTCAACAAGTGTTGATGAATGCCACTGAGTGTCACTGTTTCTGCATGGACAAATTCAGTGATGGACCTTTGCTTCATATGCACTTCTATGTCAGATGCCATTGTGTCAGAGTGCCCCTCTTCTGCCATCTATCAGCAACGTAATGCAAGTGGGGTTCAACCTCTACTTCCGTACCACCAACATCCACCTCTGATGTCATGGGCCAAGAAAACAAGATAGGAGGTATTGCTTTTGGAGCAGCCTTCCTTCCTGCATAGTTAGAAATATATATAATATGGAGCCTTGATTTTTTTTTTTTTTTTTTTTTTTTTTTTTTTCGATTTATCAACAATTCCTGGAATAGGAAAAGTATTTTTAAAGCAGAGAACTCTGTATCACAGCAAACAGATGAGTACAGGCTCAGAAAGAAGGAACTGAGAAATCTGCTTTGAATACAAAACCAGCAACAGCCTGTGACAAACGAGAGAATACAGAGTGTCTTGCTCCTGGTCACTGACTGAGCAGATGGCAAAGTTGAAGACATAAATCTGAGCCCAAAATCTTTAATCTTCACACATTTGCTTTGTAATACAAACTATCCATCTAACATACACATTTTTGAACTCTTTGCAGGTGTATTTTTGAAGAGTTAAGCACCTAAGTACGTTGTTTTGCAGCACTGCTCACCATGTCTGTGTGCATTTCCCAAGAAGCTGAAATGGAGCACCATTCATGGCTTAGTTTACTGTCACAGTCATTTTTTTTCTGCGTTTAGATCTCAGAATGAAATTAAAGAACAGATAGCTCAGACAGAAATTATAACTCTTTACAAAATAGAGCAGTATCTATGAAAGCAATGGTAATGTCTAGGGTTCTGCGCTAATGCTGTGTACTGTGGATAAAATCTACACTAGATGAAAGCTCCATTTTTGTTAAGTAACTATCTGACTGCAGCAAAGCACAAGGTTAACTAAGTATACTACTTTTGCTTAATACTTTTCTAAATAAAAAGAAAACAAACAAGCAAACAAAAAACAATCGCTCACCAACAATTCCTACAAATATCTCCAAGAAAAAAGTTACGTGCTTTTTCAACAGTTTGTTCACAGCAATTTTCAGCTTCTTTATGACCTGCTCTTCCAGAATTCTTCCTACCTTCATGAAAACGAAGGCATGTGATTCAGCCCATAACACTTCTCTTTGACCTTCAATTTACCTGCTATGTTGGGACACAATTTACAGTTCTGATAGATAAAAATGGAGTTCAGAAAGAAAAAGATGGAGTTCTTAACAAAAACTGCTAAGCTAATTTTTGCCTGCAGCGACTGTCATAAATCTACTGTAGGCAAGGCTTAACTCCCTCACCTGCAAAACTGAGAAAGAAAAAAATATTTCTGCAAAGCCACATTCAACAAAGGAATTGTGGTTTTCAGTTTCTCAGAAACTGAATCTATGAATATTAAGCCCTGAAACTGCAAACAGAATATGCATAACTTTTAATATAAATATGCATATATATTTAACATATTTGTGCCCAATGTAACATGTTTATGCCCAACTTATTTTTAACACTTATGTCCAATAAAATGTAACTTGAAATGGAAAGTAACCACCAATAGATTTACTCATTTATTCACTACAGTGAATATGATATTTTTAGTAATAAGCAAAAATTATTAGAAATTTTCATTTTCATCCCACATCTAATCTAAATGTGAAGACATAGCTTTTTTTTCTAAACCTCACCGACCCCTAACATCTGTCGTTCTATTATTTTTTCGGCTAATATGGAATAGGGCAAAATTATCGCCCATTCTAAAATCACTTCAGCAGGTCCTTTTACAGAAATTATCTTGCTTTTTGAGAGAAATCCAGTTTCTATTCTTCACTCAAACAGTAAGTTGGAGTTATACACAAGTATCTATTTAGAGATACTGTCAGGCTTTGCCCTTTGAGAAGACTGAGAATTGACTTGTACAAGCTTGACCGTGGCCATAACCTGTACACGGGACTCTGTGGCTTTGATAAGCAGCTGATATTTCAGTGACATTCCAGTTTACTAAGGTGACACTTCTGAAGCACACATTTTCTTCAAATCTGAAATCCTGAGAAAGCAACCAGGTTGTTAGATGAAGTGTGGCTGATGGAGTTTCTTTTATTACACAGGTACCCTGAAAGGAAGTCACTGCATCCTTCTTAAGCCTTAAGTCACTGTACACAAAACAGCTAGGATTTTACAAAGTTCCTTCTCACGCCTTGGAGAAGGAAAATAGTTTCAAAAGAATAAGAATCTGACTGCAAATTTTCAACACTGGACCCATTTCATTGCCTCTATCATCCAAAGGAGAAAGAAAATAATGGAAACGAAGATTTGATCTGAACTATCAGCTCCACAGCTGATTTTGTACATGTACATATATACTTTTGTTAATACAAACAAAAGTGGGTATTTTCTCTTAGCAAGTTTGCAGATGACACCAAGGTGAGTAGTGCAGTTGATGTAGCAGAAGCAAGGGATGCCATCCAAAGGGACCCTGACAAACACATCAGGAAGGCCCATGAAAATCTAATGAGATGCAAGAAAGCCAAGCACAAGTTGTTACACTTGGGTAAGGGCAGTCCCAGATATGGGAGAACTCCTTGAGGGTAGCCCTGCAGAAAAGAACTTCGGGATCCTGATAGATGACAAACTTAACACGAGCCAGTAGTGTGTGACTGCAACCCAGAAGGCCAACAGTAGCCTGGACTCCATCAAAAGAGGGATGGGCCAGCAGAGTGAGGGAGGGGATTGTCCCCCCTGTCCTTGTGAGGACATCTGGAGTACAGTATCCAGAGATCTAGGGCCTCCACTACAGGAGGGATGTGGAGCTATTGGAGTGGGTCCAGAGGAGAGCCATGAAGATGATCAGAGGGCTGGAACAGCTCTCCTACAAGGTCAGGATGAAGGAGCATGGCTTATTTAGTCTGGAGAAAAGAAGGCTTTTGAGGAGACCTCATTATGGCCTTCCAGTATTTAAAGGAAGATTATAGACAGGAGGGAAATCAACTCTTTACATAGGTAGATAGTGATAGAAACAGAACAAGGGAGAATGGTTTTAAACTAGCAGAGGGGAAATTTAGATTTCAGAGGAAGTTTTTCCACAGAGAATGTGGCAAGGAGCAAGAACAGGCTGCCCAGAGCATTGTGGATGACACATTCCTGACATTCAATGCTTGGTTGGATGGGGGTCTGCAATCTGATCTAGTGGTTGGCAACCCTGCCTGAAGTAGGGAATTTGGAAACAGATGAGCTATGAGGTCCCTATCAACCCACAACATTCCATGATTTCTTCTTGTAAAGAGCAGTACAACATAATAGGAGACAGTGGAAACCAGCACTCTTCTGGAGCTGAAGATAGAATCTCAAGTTTCTGTTCCTTTGTTCCAAAAGCAAATGAATGGTTAAGTCTTCATCTTATTACTCACTGCTAACACCTACGCTCTTTGCCAATCCTCAGCACTCTCAGAGCACCAAGGCAGACTGTAGAAACTGCAAGAGAAACCAGACTACACAAGTAGCAGTGATTCCTCCATTTCTTGTGCTAACTTCTACCATCTTAAGCTAAAGCAGTCTCTGCAGAAATGGCATGAGTTATTCAGCTTTGCTAGAAGGCTGTCTCACCAAAATTGAAGGATATCTTTTTCCATCCAGTTTTAGATACGTATTCCAAGAGATACCTCTTTTGTGCATAACTCCTTCAGGGTCTGGCAACAGAAAACCAAACTGTAGTAATAGAAAATCCCCTTGGATACAAACACGAATAAAAGCAAAAAGAATAGTGGCATTAAAACATAGATATACAGCAACAGAACTGGGGTTATAGAAAATTATTCAAGTTATGGAAAACTGAAGTTTAAGTCTTCTTCAAACCCTTCTGCCATCCGTTTCTAACTTCTTCCTGCACTTCACATGTTACCACTACAGCAATTACTGTTAAAAACATCAGTCTGACTGCTCTGAACTGACTGCTTGTCAAAATCACCCAGATATCTCAAATAACCTTCCTCGAGATCACCAGTATCTTTCCCTCTGCATCCCTGACACTTGTTTCAGTATCCACATTGGATCACACCAGTCGATAACACAGGGAAACTTCAAACAGACTGCAAAGAGCCATCAACTTTTTCTCTCATACAAGCAAAAGAAGATTCTAAACTTTGCAACACAATACGATTATATTTATATCTAGGCAAATTAGAAGCCAGTTACAAGGAACACTGACACTTTAAAGGTAACTTTAATTCTTTCTCAGTGCACCTTACCCCTGTGTGCCAATATTTCTCAAATAGTTATAAAGAGCCTCATGGCTTTTTTTTTTTTTTTTTTTTTAAAAAAAAAAAAAAAAAAGAATCTTAGCTTGAAGTTAGAGCTTTGAATTTGTTTTTATCTTCAGGAAGGATTAAACAATTCTCCTAACACAAAGAGTTAAACCAAAAGACAAACTTTTCTTCCTGAGATCCCCAGGCAACCTGGGATGAGGATATCAATCTTTGTTCTCCTCCTATATTACTTTTTCCAAGTGGGAAGCAATTTTAAAAACTCGAGCAGTGTGGTTTTCCTGAAGGAGAAGTACATTGTGTAATCAATGATAAATCAGATGCTGATGCAGCTTCTTTGATCTGAAGGATCAAGCAGGCAAAAACCACACTTGCCAGAAGCATTGCCGCAGTGGAAAGACAGCGCAGTACTACTTTGTGTATTGCTATTGTGCAATGACATACACACCAAGATTGGCAGATTCTGTCAGACATTACACCCATGCATCAGTGGACTATCTTTGATTTGCCCAGTGTCTGAAAGTAAATAAACTTAGCTGCATCAGTTTTCTTGGCATTGAGATACTTTGTCAGGGAAGGAAAACTTCTGGTACAAAAACACAAAATCTCTGAAAAACATAAACCTACTGTCTGAAGAACGGGAACAAAATGCATCTTATCAGGGTGTGCAGATTAAGTGGTTTGTAAGATTTTGGTCTCTAGCTTAATTTTACTTGATTTCTTTATCTACTTCCAAACCATGCAGTTGCTACAGTTTTCACAATGGCTGATTAACATGAACTGCAAATGGTCAACACAGAAATATTTTTAATCTATTCTACTTCCAATCAAGTTTTCATCCTGCAAATGAAGACTATGCAAACAATTTGTGTCTACAGCTAGCTTTGGTGCCCAAAGGCCAGATGTACTGATATAAGAAACTGACTGAATTCTATTAATATCAAAGGAAAAACACTCGTTAACCTTCATGTGTTTTCATCAGCACTTGTAACAACTGTTTTTACATGAACTGGACAATGCTTTGCTTTTTCATCTAGCCTGTATCAAGCTCTTCATAAATTGCATCTATGTTTAAAAATAAGACAAGGCTGAAGGATATGACAGTTTATCTGGAGCATTTAAGCTATACTTAGCCAGCTGTACCATCAAAATCACCCTTTTCGATAATTGGAGATAGCTTTAACTATTAGCCATTGAAGAGATGTTGTTCAAGTCCATCTTTATCTAGCTAACAAATTCAAGATTCTGCACAAATAGCTTGTAGGCATTTCTCTTCTTTTATTGAAACAAATCTGTACTGACATCTAAGGAAAGCCTACCATCTGCTGGGAGCCAGTGAGCCCTTATTATTCCTTACCTGAGATGAACGGGTAGTTAAAGGTCATTTTTTCCTGAATGTTCTTCAGGTTCTTTTCATTAAATCACAAACCAAAGCCCATGTCAGCAAGAAGGTCATGAGCAGTCAAGTGAATGCTCTTAATATTAGCAGAATAATTTAACCTAGAATATCATAAAAGAGTCTGTTACCATGAAAAAAAAAAAAAGGGAAGAGAAGGCAAAGAACATTTTTTTTAAAAAAAATAAACCACCTGTAAAATGAGTCTCAAAAGTGTGAAAAAATGAAGAAATGAAGTAACCAAGTACAACTGTCACATTTTTATCCATTGTGGATAAGCAAATCATTTAGCTTGGGCTTCAGTTCTCTGAATGAACCCAAAAACACTCACATCCAAGAGAACAATGTAAATGATTCTTCACACAAATTTTCTTGAGTTGGGTTGTTTTTTGTTATCTCTCTCTCTTCCTTTAACAAAGTTTTGACTGCAGTGGTTTAGGCTGTGCTAGTTAAGAAAGCTTTCATAGCTCCATCTTTAGCATACAATCAAGTTACTATATTTATTATTCTATCCTCTGTTTCTTTGTGAGGTTTCATCTGTTTTCAGCTGCTCTACTCTTTACTTAAGAGGATGTCATCATTACTGCATTATACAAACTGTAACCTAATTTTGATTGTCATCAATACGAAATATTTAAATATTATTTAAAAAGCTCATCATGCACCATGAACATCTTCCAGATTACACCAAGCTCCACAGCACATATGTGAGTAGGTGACACAGACTATTACATAAGCTTTACTTTCTTGCAATAGCAGTGACAAAGAAGTAAAGTATTCTTAATAGTAAGCAATAAATCCTTAGGGAGGTGGGAGGACTGTAAGAATTGTCTTACGTTTGGGAAGCAACAAGACAGAGAAACTTTCCTACAGGTTGCATTAAGTAACCCTACCAGTGTATTCTTGTAAAGGGTTTGTTCCCTTCTGAGGTCAATACCGAAACCTAAGATGTAGAGTACATTTTTAGAGATTTAATACATTTTGAGCTGCCGAGAACTTCCTTTAGAAATTACATTCTCTGGCCAATGTGAAAAAATGTATAGATAATTCTTCCTATACCTGGAAAGCAGTTAACCTATTTCTCATGTTCTGCAAATGGATGTTATGTTTCCTAATATTTCCCTCAATCTGAAAAAAAAAAAATCAAACTTCACTCTTTTAATGAAAATTTCATTAATACACATGAGCAAAGAATGTCAATGCTAATTAACCTACCCTTGAAGTACTCTATTATCAAAGCACATGCTTTTAATTCGTTTTGAGATGCAGTTTTTGCCTTCACACATTTATTGACTTACGTTTTGTGAATAGACTAAGTTCAACAATGGGGATGCTCAGATAGTATTAGCTGGGAGTAATCACTGAATTATGATGTTCTGAACTGTATTGCTTAGTCTTATCTGTTAGACAGTCTCAGTGGTTTGTAATCCTCTCTAGCACTTTAACATGCATGTAGAAAAAAAAAAAGTCAATCTTTCTTCTGCACACAAATGCTTACAGAGATGTACACCTCCACCACATTCCAGTGACACAATTAAGTAGTTTCCTATTGCAGCTGAACTACACCAGAACAGTTATTAGGCATATCAGCCAGCACAGCCGAGCCTGGTTATCAAGTCAGAATTTGACCCAGCCTGACACAGTTCAGCATTCTATATTTAGTGTTGTACTGCAGTGTAAATCATTGCCAGCTTATTTTATAAAAATACTTCTTAATTTTCATTTTGATTATGCAAGCTAAATCTCAAACATAAGTGAGAGAACACTCCACTCTCACGACTCATTGTGAACACACTAAAGTTGATTTTCAAGAGGCTTTGATGAGGTTCTACTTAAGGGAAGGAGTTTGCTTTTTCCAGCAATGATGTACCAGAAAGAAGTGAAATCAGATTATATGAAAGGATAAATGAACCCTACGGATTTCACAAGTTTCCTTTTTTCTGTGACACTGATGATATACAAGTTAAATTTCTCACTAAAATGACAGCTCTTAACAACTTTTTTCAAGATGTGCATATCGTTCTAGACATCGTGAGGAACACCATAACTAAGTCCGAGACTGTTCTAAGGCATAAAGCATGCCATGCTCACCCACCTCTGAGTTGTTACCTAGGAACTGTTTGAAGAAGAGCTGCAACAAAAGCAAACTTGCAGCAGAGCAAACTTGTGTTTCACCAGGGACAGGCATTCAGATCTTACTGGAAAACTGATTAGTCTAGTTTCACATATTAGTTTTATTTAAATGACCCATAACTTATTACAGGTACTTTAAATCAAAGTATTTCATTTTCAGGTATTTTGTTTACTATACAGCAATTATTTCTCATAATGCAGACTTACTGAAACAAAAGTGAACACATTTTCATACACTGAACTCTAAAGAATCCTCCCCTCTCCTTCTGCTAAGCAGGGATCTTTTTCATTTCTGAGCAGACTGCTGCACTCAACATGTTTCAAATGAAGCAAGAAAAATGTTCATGCCATTCCAATGTCCTCCAAACCCAGGCTGCTAGCTTACTGGGCAGCTGGCTGTACTGGCCATAGATCACACTACCAGGTGCTGACAATGCTCTGCCAGTTTCTACAGCTGTCTCTAGTCCTGCCATGTGTTGCCTCATGTGAATCCTCATTCAATTTCCTGCCTAATTGCTCAATTCAGCATTCATTTGCTAATGGTCCCTCTTTTGCCAGTCTACCATGTGTTTTTTCATCATTTTGCTTCACTGCAAGAACTGGTTAAACAAACAACAATCCATAACTCAGTCACATTCCCACATCGAAAACACCAAGTTTAGTCCTCTGTCATATATAATAACCCTAATTGTTTGCAAATATTTAAATTACAAATTCATAGAAATACACTGACTGATTTTTCTGCAAGTTCAAAGAAATCGAAAATCAGTACTAAAAGTACACTGGTCATTATCTGCTACTCATTTGAAATATTCCATTCTTTTTACCCCACGAGAGCACAGACAGGCACAAAAAAACGTTAGGGCAAGCATACAAATGCAAACAGTGCCATTTGAAATTGTTTTTCAAAGGAATGAAAAATACAGATCCAATCTTCACCTGCATGTTCTTTAAGAAGGTCTTTAATTATCACTGCTCTCCAGGGTTTCTGTCCGCACCAAATACGCAACTGTGGGCACTCAAAATGACAAGAGGAGTATGGCAGTGGGAGCTGTTGGGACCAATACAGTTCAACATCTTCACTAATGCCCTGGATGAGGGGTCAGAATGCTACCTCAGCAAGCCATGCTAAAGAACTGCACAGAAATGCTGATGCACCAATTGGTCGTGTGGCTACACAGACACCTTAACGAAAATAGAAAAATAGGACAACAAACGTCATGAAGTTAAAATTGAAAATCCCTGCACTTGAGGAGCAGAAACTCCAAACACCAGAACATGTGGGAGTCTGAAATGCCAGAATGCAATTTCATAGAAACATAGGCATGCTGGAAAGAGTCCAGGAAAGGGCCGTGCAGGTGATTAAGGATTTGAAACACTGATTGTATGTAAGCAGGAAATAAGATAGATGGTATTTTTCAGTCTTGAGAAGAAGCTCCAGAGGGATGCTATACATGTATATAAATAAATACCTGATGCAGAGAGAAGGAAAATGGATTCACTTCAGAGGCATGTAACAAAAGATCAAGAAGTACTTTCCACATAGATTTTCATCTAAGCATAGGAAAAAGCTGTTTAATTACCAGGTTGATTGAACACTAGAACAGGTTGCCCAGAGAGAGCTGTAGAGTCTCTAAGATACATATAAAACAAAAACAGCCCAGAGTACAGCTGACACCGATTTGAACAGGGTGGATGGACTAGATCTCCAGAGGTCGCTTTCCAAACTCAATGATTCTGTGAAAAACAGCACAACAGGTGGTCTGTTCAGCTTTGTCCACTCAGAGGACGACTAGTAAATGACTAGACCTGAGTGCACCAAGAGCAGAGTGATGTACAAAACAACATTTGTTCTGGCTGACACAGCATGTCTGGCATAGCTACATCACTGTCTGACAGTACAAGTACCAGACAAATCTTCCTCTGCTTCTGGCTGTTCTGACAAAAGCAGAAAAGTTTCCATCTCACTCAAAACACATCAACGAACTGAAAACTGTCACTTCCAAATAAGGAAGGCAGTAAAGACTAGGAGGTGCCAATTCAGTATTTTATCTTTATCAAAAGTTTCCATTACATTTCAGTAAAATCTCCAAACAGGAAATTTTAAAACAATTGCATTTTTGTTGTGAGTACTTCAGGCACCTTAAACTGTAGAAATCTAGCCTCTGGCACAAAATGTTCCAGCGTGCCTTCATATTTAAGTCACAAGTATTCAAAGTCTAATACTACATTTCAACTTTTACAGCTAGAAAAAGTGTAAGATCTGTTTTTAGCAGATCATGCTGTCTTCAGCTTCTCCTTAATTCATTGAACACCCACTTATTTAAAATTAATACACCCACCTCCATATAGTGTTGCCACAAGATAGCTCCAGAGAAGCAGATTAACTGGTACCTCATAATGCACTAACAAGATGGTAACTTGCAGCCCTAACAGGGGGGCTTCAGGCAGAGAAATAATTAAAATAAGATTTGAAAATCTATCAAATATTAAAACTTTTAAAAACTATAAGTACAATCACAGTACGTAATATTGAACATAAATATTCAAATGATCTCACAGAGATAAATGGTTAAAAATATTTTGGCAGCTTAGAAGAAAAATCCAAATGCCTTCAGATTCAGATTATCTAGTAGATCAGCTAGAAGCTTGCCAGAAGAATTAGGAGACAGAAAGAGTAAACCAAGGAGCATAGAAAGTAAATAAATCACAGAAATGTCTGAAGATTTTTTCCTTAAAATTTGTATGAAATTTACAATTTATTATGCTTGTTGGATTGGTTGTTTTTATTTTTGTTTAATTCAGAAGTTTTCAAGTACTAGCATGTTCTTCCATGTTATATTAAAATAGCAAAATCTCAGGGTTTTTACTCGTATTTGCACATTTTACCAAAAAACATATAGAGAGTTGTAGATGTTAGTAAGTACAGTGAATTTTCCAACAGGAAAAGTCTGCCTAATGGCAGTAGCAGGGTTAAAATGAGAAAGCAACTACCTCTTTTTGGAGAAATCAGTACATGTGTAAAATGTCATAATATGACTATTCTGGGAGATTTCTCTAAAACATCAATCACATAAACTGGGACCATTCCACAACCATCTTTATTGTCCTAAATCCCACCGGTAGTTTTCAAAATTATTTTGTGTTTATATACAGATCATCTTGCTTACTTTGCTCACAGGTACAGAACCAGAGAAATGCATAAAACTAATTATATAAAAAAAATATTCTTAAATATTCCACCACCTGAAAGCAATTTAAAACAGCTAAACTAGATGTAGGCATGGTATAAAATTATTACTTTGAACTATGGAAAAGACTGAATTTCAGCTGACTAATACAGCTGGACTTAATCTCAAATTAAAAAAAAAAGTAAAATATTCTACTGAGGGTCAGAAAATCACACAGAGCAGAAAATAACTTCTTACCTATGACAGTTAATTCTGGAACGCTGGGAGCAGACAGCAGCAATGACAGGTGCAAGGGAGGGCCTATCTAGTACTGCAGCTCACTCTCTGCCCAACGCTTCATTTCTCTACATCTTTCCAGACACATCTCTGACCCTAAGCATTAATTCTTCTACTTCAACACATCAGTTTTCTATTCCCTGGAAAAGGAAAAATGAAACAAAACATTTAGAACAAACGTCACTGTAATGAATCTATAAACATGCACTCATCCTGTAAAGGATTTGTATGTTCTCCTTTCCCACATAATCACAAAATGGCTTAGGTTGGACGGGACCTTAAAGATCATCTCATTTCAGCCCTGTGCAATGGGCAGAGTTGCCAACCACTAGATCAGGCTGCCCAGGATCTCACCCAATCTTATCACTCTCTCAGAGAAAAATTTTTTCCTAACATCTGATCTAAATCTCCCCTATTTTAGATTAAAGTCATTCCCCGTATCATAAGGAGGAATGTCTTATCACTTTCCGATCATGCAAACTGTTCCAGCACAAAATTCTAGCAAGGACTCTGTCTACCCAGTGAAGCATAGGTGAATCAGAACATGGAGCTGTTGGAACAGGCCCAGATGAGGGTCACAAAGATGATCAGAGGGCTGGAGCACCTCGCCTAGGAGGATAGGCTGAGAGAACTAGGGCTCTTCAGCCTGGAGAAGAGAAGGCTCTGGGGAGGCTTGATAGTGGCCTTTCAGTACCTGAAGGGGGGGCCTAGAGGAAAGCTGGGGAGGGACATTTTAGAAGGGCATGTAGCTACAAGATGAGGGGAAATTGCTTTAAACTGGAAGAGGGCAGATTTAGACTAGAAATTAGGAAGAAATTTTTTCTTCCTAATTTGTGAGAAACTGGAACAGGTTGCCCAGAATGGTTATGGATGCCCCCTCCCTGGAGGCATTCAAGGCCAGGCTGAATGGGGCTTTGAGCAATCTGGTCTAGAGAGAGGTGGCCCTGCCTACGGCAGAGGGGTTGGAACTAGATGATCCTAAAGGTCCTTTCCCATCTAAACTATTATATGATTCTATGATAAACAAAAAATAATTTGGATGTCCTGAATAAGAGAATTGGAGCTAACTCCATCAAAGCACTGATTTGAGACCCTCAGAGAGCATAAGAATTAATTCTAGAATGCAACAACCTGTGGAAATATCATTTCATTGCTTCCTTTCTTTTCCAGATGGCTGGTATGGCTCTATTCTAGAAACATTTGCAATGAAACAGGCAGATGATCTTTCAAGTCAGCAAGAACAGCCTAACTGGCCTGGAAAACACTGAATTCTATCTTCTCTCCCCAGATAACATCAGTCTGTGAAATACACCCTGCTGACTGTTCATAAACTCACATTTTTAAGCCAGCTTTCATGCTCCATGAAAGACACACCTTAAACAAGAAAATTTTAGTAGGACTTCTACTAACTACACACCCACTATCACCACCTTTATTAGGTTTTTCTAGACAACAGCTTGTCGCCACTGGCAAGAAAGTAACCCAGTTCACACTGCTGTGCCACTTTATAGTTCCCTATTGGGAGAACACAGAGTTTCAGAGTAAACTACTACAATTATTTTGGCAGCTAACTGATACTGTGGGTAGGGGCCCTTTTTATCGTGACAGTAGCTCCAGGCCTTAGAAGATTAAGTTTTCTATATAAACTTTATTTTAGACTAACAGCTTGTCTTTTTTGTTATTGTAATTGTATATCAATGTTCATCACAAACACTAAAATCAATAAGTACTCTGATTATAGTATTATTTCTGTAAATCACAGTACATCACACAAATAGAGTCATTATTATTTAAAGCCATTTCAAAGTCATTATTATTTTTAAACACTGATCTAACAAAAGTTACAGTAAAAGTTATGGTAATACTATAAACCAACTAGGGAAAATAAGTGATGGAACAACCACGAAACCAACATTTAGAGCATCTTGAAACTCATAAGAATTATACAGTCTTATTTGCCAGATTTAAAACGTACTGTTCCTATAAAAGCTTTATTAAAAAGAAAGAAAACGATGGCAAGCTTTCATTGCTACAGTATTCTCTAAAAATGAAAATCAAGTCAATGGTAACAGTGTTATTTACTACGTCCATTTTTTGAAAGTACTACAATTAAAGACTACACTTCATTATAGATTTTATGCTAAAGTATTTGTGAGCCTTTTATTCAAATATTCTATGATACTCTGGTGAAATTACACAGCCAACCACTGCTATAATATTTTGGTATCCAGGGTCCTTTTGTCTTTCCATCCTAGAACACTCCCCTTGCTCAGTTCAAAGACAAGGCAAGCTGTGTGGCTAGGATTCTTGAAAACAACACTCCTGCAGGATTTTTACTTCTGCTTCCCCAACTCTGAATTCCTCTATATTGCATGATCCCTTCCCTGATTGCTCATGGTCAGTTACACCATTCTTAATCCAATGTAAATAAAATACTTTCTGCCCTACTGGTTGCCCCTTTCAAGCACAAGCATTTAACATACTTTCAACGTATAGAGAATAATTCCAATGCAATACTGCAATCTTTGCAGAGAATCTTCAGTGCTAAGTATCTCAAGATTATAAAATGGCCTCGCTGTAGCCCTCTGGTCAAACTGGCTCAACTCCAACCACTTCAATTAACTGTAAAACTGAAAGAAGAGTAATGTTGTACTCAGGGAAGACACTGAAAGGAAATGGAGCCAAGGAGTCATCATTTTGTTCAGAAACCCCAAAGAATTGCAAAAGGCACAATATCGCTTACAGCAGTGAAAAGCCAACATTGCATTGACCTTGATTTCTTCAAAATTTGTTTATTAGATACCCTCTATAGCACTAAGATGTTTTTCAAATGTTTTTATATAAACACTACACTAACTAGCAACTCAGAGATAACTCCGATACAGTATCTTACTTACCAACCTCCTCTAAGTGCAAACACTTAACAATCTGTTGATGGCTAAAAAGAACTCCAGCCTTTATCATGGAGAATTTGTGTCTTTTGCAGTAGACTGTGTCAGTAACTAAAAATATGCTTACATTTTGCATGTGAATAATTATCAGAGAGGTTCTATTCCTCCACATCACAAGTGGCAATCTCAAAACTTATATGCTTCTGAATTATGCTTTCTTTGGGATTTTAAATACACTACAGTTCTATAAATAAAATGCAAACTAAAGACGCTAAAGCTGATAATATGCTAAGGGAAAAAAGTAAACAGAAAGATTGTCAAGAGTCAGATTATGAGTAACAAAGAAACATTTACAAGTTTAGATCTCTTTCCTACCCCTTACCCAAAAGGACTCTTCCAAATGCTGGGAAATTATCCTTGTACTACCATGACCATATACGTCAGATACAGCATTTCTAATGATCACCCATGAGAACACTTCCAAATGCATGATGCCTAAGCTGGCATGTTGGGTGAAACAAATATTTAGTGGAATAAATTCAAGTTTTCTAGAAAAGAAAGGGAATTTCAGGCATTCCTTGATTTTAGGGAATCAAAATTGTAGGGAATTTCAGTCACAGCAGAAATAATAACATGCCAAGCAAAGGTAGTCTTTTGCATCACGGTGTGAACCACGCACTCGTTCACATCATGCACAACTAAAGGCAGCTTTATTTAAATTAGAAAATTAAGCTTTAGGAAAAAAAAAAAAAAAAATCAGCAACTAAATTCTGTTGCTTTGCAAGTACACAGAGGCAGAAGTAGAGCTTTGATTTTTCTATAGTCACTATTCAAACGTTTGGTCAAAAAGGTACCACCACGTTGTTACAAAAGCCCTGTTCTACTGACGTTCTACTGACAGCGTGCCTTTCAGAACCAAACTCTCAATTCACTCTGTCACTACAGTTCGTTCTGAAGAACTCCAGTGTATTAAGTATATATATTTTTTTATTTACTAATTAATGATTTTCTCAAAGAAGTACACTGGGCTAAATCTGCATGTGACAGTCCTCACAGACTCAATATTTTTAGCACTCTGGCTGTTGTTATTCTAAAGAATAGTCCACTACTTATAGTGTAAATTTTTAAATATGGTAAATTACTATGTGGCCCAGCAAGAGGAGTTTGCTTGTTCTTTACAGCTGACCTGAGTCAAGCAATATTCTGAAAAGAAAATGAAGCAGTGGCACAGTGCCTGTTGCAGGGAACTAGGGAAGTTGCATTCACCACACAGATATGTCTCATATACAACCCTTTTAATCTTGCCTAGTGAACCAGCTTTGTACCAGAAAAGCCTTCAAATTTTGATTTGCTAACATGTATTGATTTTTCACTATCAAGACTGCTCTTAGTCAACAAAGAAGTAATTACTTTAAAGATTGTTCCAGTAATTACTCAAGTAGTCAATCTAGAGGGAAGTAATTACTAAATTAATTCTACCATCACCAAAGAAATGACGAATATACACAAGTTGGAGCAAAAAATACAGAACATTTCTACAAGTCACATGCTTATTTAAATTTTGAATATTTAAAAGTGCTTCAAGTTTGCAGTCAAGTTCTACCCAGAAAAAAAAAAAAAAAACAGTCTAGGAAAAGAAGTACTAACTTCAGGAAAATTTACACACGACCTTCAGTGTACCCAGATTATTTGCTCTACCGAAGTATTAAAAATGGTATTGCATGCAATCAGAAAAATACAACTGGCCAAGAAAAAAAAAATATTTCAAAGAATACAAAAAAGCAAGCAAACAAACAAACAAACAAACAACCCAACAAACCATAGCTCCTTTTTGGGTGTGATCACTTCAGTCTCTTAACCTCAGGTTGGCCTGAAACAAAGAATCAAAATCAGCATCAATTCTCAGTGGTGGTCCACAGGAAACCAGTGTAACAACTCACACTACTTTAACGTTTGAGTGCTTTATTGCCCAAGTAACTCTTCAAATGCTACATGTACATATTTTAAGTGAAGCAGATACATTTTAAGACACTTAGTAACTGAATGCGACCAGACCGAGTTTCTGAACGGCTGTATTAGTGAAATACACATAATGCTGATCTATTTATCAGCATGTTGTTTTCCTCACCTCGTGCAGAAGGCCACACAGCTGAGGAGAACTGGCTGGGGGCCAGCCATTGCTTAGGGATTGCTGGCTATTTGTCAGCAGGTGGTGAGACATTGCATGCGTTGCTGGGTATATAGAGATACACCTATATATACATATTGTTATCACTACATTTATGTTTCCATTTCATTTCCTGTCTTAGCAAACAGTTTTTATCTCAATCCACAATTTCTTCATTTCCAGTTCATTTCCACTCTCCCTCATCCCACCTCGGGGGAGTGAGTGAACGTCTGTGCGGTGCTGAGCTACTTGCCGGGTTAAACTACAACCTTGTTCTAAGATTTATTTTTTCAAATTAAAAAATACATAAATCCGTAAGGAGCCTATGTTGACTTAAAATGTAGCTTCACCATCTGTGGAGTCTTAAATCCTTTCTTCATTATAACATACCTGTGGATAAAAAACTTCCAAACCAAACATCTGCTTTCTTTCAAGCACATCTATCAAGAAAACCAGACTTGTATTTTCAGGGATTATATCTTTATATCTAATTGCCTAGTTAATGCACCCACGACATTTGCATTTGAGTAGGCTTTCATAGAGCAATGTAACACCAGAAACATTAGCCTCTGCAAAATGTAAATCAGTTCTTGAGTATGTCAGAAAATCTTGTACATATTATGGTGCATGGTTTACTGCCAAGAATTTCATCTGCTTCTAAAGAATACACGAGCAGGGGGAAGGATGGGGAATATTGGTGAAAACTTGGTAGAAGGTTCTTGGTTGTTGCAGATCATTTCTGTGTTCTTCTCTTTGAATACATTTCACTAAATATTAAAATTCCAATGCCCAGAATTATTATAGCCTGGAAGTTTGAAAAAAGCTCCAACCATCCTGGAGCTCTACCAAAAAGCAGCACAGGGTCTCTCCTCTAACATGATGTGATGACAAATCATATGCTAGGACAGAGAAATCTGACATTGGCTCTGTCTTTACACAGGACAACTAAGAAAAATCAAATATTAATCGCAGTTTGGGTAATCTGTTTTCAACCAGCAAAGCCTTTCCGTCCTCATCAGTTCAGGGTTGCAGCAGACATAAAGTAATGAGGTCTCTTCCTCTTCAAAGCACTCCATAATTTCTTCGTGAACACAGGAATACCCTCTTATCCTCTCTTCCCTTGTCTCTATCATTTAATATAATTAAAACAAGGAACGTTGCCTTTTCATTTTACATCTTATTTGCTCCTTTTTGTAACTTGCTGCGCACTCTGTTTCTATTTGTTCAAGCAAAATTGCTTTCCTTTGTTGCTTGCTTCTAAAGCAACCATAGCCCCTTCGGAATCACTTCAGAATTTCTCCGCATCTTTTTGGAAAGGGAAAAGGGATAAGTAAATTTACCCAAGGGTTCCTCTATTAATGTCCAGTAAAAACCAACCAAGAAAATAAGTCATCAGGAACATGGGGGAATACTATTTGGAGAGCTACTCTGAGAGACAATAGTCTTTTTAAAGATTTCCCTTTCTTCCTCTTGACTTTCCTCTTTATTTTTAAAATATTAGGTTAAACACAGCAACCTCATCAGAGCAACGTGTAGTGAGCAGCTGCCCTTCTTACTGTTAGGTTTTTGATGAATTTCCCTGCTGTTGAGAGATGTTTTTCAAGTGGAAACCGGTCACCTGGCTAAGATATTCACCTGTGAGTTCCTCAAAAATCACAGCCTGATTGATCTCCTCTGTGATGTACTCAAAGGCATTGGCATACAAGTCTGAAATGCTTTGAAGGCATTAGGATTTGTGAAGAGAGAATGCTGACTAAAGGTATAGTTCTACTTCACAACTAGCTGGAAATTGTTGTCTTCTCCCTGACAATATCTTGGAAAGAAAGGCTACTAAACATAGTGTTCCATCTAACCTTTAAATAGCGAATTCAATCTCTGGTTACATATCCAAATCAATAAATCAACAAAGATTACAAATATAATAAGCTACTATGACCAGGCTCCTTTTCACTGTTAATTTCTGTCACATTGTAACAGTACGAAAGTAGTAACACCTCTATACATCTTTTTACTAAGAGGCAGTACAGCTTCTATGCAAATCATGACTTTCTATGCAGGAAGGCCCCACAGAAAAATCTGGATAGGCTGGGTTGCTGGGCTGAAGCTAGCAGGATGAAGTCCAACAAGACCAAGTGCTGGGTCCTGAACTTTGGTCAAAACAACTCCAGGCAATGCTACAGGCCTGGGGCTGAGTAGCTAGAAGACTGTGGAAGAAATGAACCTGGTATTACAGGTTGATGCTCACCTGAACATGAGCCAGCAGTGTGCCCACGTGGCCAAGGAGGCCAATGGCATCAAGGCTTGCATCAGGAATACTGTTGCCAGCAGAAGCAGGGAGGTGATCACCCCTCTGTACTCAGCTGTGGTGAGGCTGTGCCTCAAGTACTGTGCTCTGTTTTGGGCCCCTCACTACAAGAAAGAGCCCAGAAAGCATCCAGACAAGGGCAACAAAGCTGGTGAGGGATCTGCAGCACAAGTCTTAAGAGAAGCAGCTGAGGGAACTGGGATTGTTCAGCCTGGAGAAGAGGAGGCTTAAGGAGACCTTACTGTCCTCTACAAGAACCTGATAGAAAGTTGTGGTGGGGTGGCAGCTGGTCTCTTCTCCCAGGCAGCAGTAACAGAACAAGAGGGAATGGCCTCAGGTTGTAGCAGGCTGGTTCAGATTGGACACAAGGAAAAGCTTCTGCTTTGAAAGTGTGGTCAGGCCCTGGAAAGGGCCCTTCTAGCCAGGAGTAGTACTGCACCCTCCCACTTCCTTTCCATCTACCTCTGAACTCATTCAGCTGCAGTACTCTGAGAACAACTGTGAACTTCCATCTATCAAGGAACTCCAATCTTTCTGTCCAAACTGAAGTTCCACTGCATGTCTGAGATCTACCTGAGAAATCTGGATGTCCAGATTTTGTCCAAAGTGGGGAAAACACAGCTCTGCCTCTCCCCGAGCAAGGCTGTTCTACTATTTCTTTAACATGTCTGAAATCATGATCAGCTTTCCTGTCCTTCCACTGGCAAAAGCTCTGTTAGGTTATGTAACTACAAACACTATTGCAGAGGTGTCACCGTTATTTCCCGACAAATAAAGCTTTTCAACATCAACAAGGATGTTTCTGTATTACATGTAGATATAACCATTACTCTTGAAGACAGTCATCTAATTTTATCTTTTGTTTTCTATGATAGCAATTTTAGACTATCTGGCATTTCAGCAACCGTATCAGTTCACAGCAGTGCCTGATTCATTAATGGGTTCATCTCAATCTTAAAATTCTAGGGCAATTAAATAAGAATTGGTGTGTCTCCAGAGAGGCTTGTCCATCTAAAAATAAAATAGAAGTTAGACAGTGACTGGCATTATTTATTACAACAGTTCTACTGGAATAATACTGCAGCTTTCACATGCAAATATACATACATTTAAATGATTAAAATAAGGCGCTTAATCCATTTCTTTGCTTGTGCTCAATCTTTTCATTCACTTAAGAATCTTACAAAAAATGCCTCTCAAAGCAATTCTTCAGGAGTGTGAAGAAATGTCAGCATACCACATGGAGAATATTTTTGTCTCTGAAAGAAGAGATGCCACATAGGAAAGAAATAGCAAGCCAAGAATATTTAAATAGCTCTTTATAAGTCAGGATTCAATAATACACTTACACAGTCTAAAGAGGTAACAAATACATATGTTTAGAAATATACATATCACTGAAATACTAAGACTTTCAACAGGAAACAGGGTCATAGCTGTAAGATTTATCACGTTAAGGTTCCCTTCAAAATAGTTTTAATAACTGTGCCTTTTAGCACCCTTAAAACAAAGTTCCCGTATAATGCTCTGGATCCAACTCCAGCTTACCTCTCCAGAAGCAATAATAATACATAATGTCTATATAAATAATAATAAATAAATAATAAAGTTCCTTTCCAGGGTCAAGCAATAATAAGATCACGTATGGAAACTTACATTTGTGTTTTCAATGCAGTATTTTCTCATGTCAGGACTGTTTACAAGCTTACAGTCTACACTGTTTAGTAACTGCAGCACAAAGCGGCAGGGTAAATCTGAACTGCAGATGTTGTTTCACTCTCTTCCAACATAGAAAGGAAGAAACATTCCAAGCAAGACCAACCAGCTCTACAGGAAACTGTTAGCCCAGGAGTGGTTCCTCAAAATCTCACTATGCTGTTTTATAGTCACGGCTGCTTCTCTGCTACAATAGCACATTTACTTCAAAACCACGAGGCTGATATGATGCACTATTACAAACAGAGAGTATGCAAGGTAGTAGGAAAAAAAGAAGTCTTCCTAATCCCTGAAAATGCTATGAAGAACAATGGATGGAGCAGCTACATAATTAGCAAATATATCCTACTTTAACTCTTATGTACCAGGGCACAACAACCAGCAAACGTTACTAAACTAAACACTCCATTTCTCTAGCTCTCTGGAAAAAAAAAAAAAAGTATTATCTCTTGACCCTCAAACAGACTAATTTTAAAATGTGGAGGCAAGAGTCATAACCCACATCTATTCCTTGAAAGGCAACATAAGTAGGAGAGAATTCAGTGTGTGTCATTTCTGCATGAAAAATACTAATGCTATACATTAGATACATTAGCATCATTCTTTCCCTTTCTCTCTCTTCACTCCTACAAAAAAAATTTTATAGGTTAGAATTCCCCTTTCTTGCTGTGAATATCTTCTGCAAATTCTGAAACTTGTTACAATTAAGCATTAGGTTCTTGAGGGAACACTGCTCAGTATCCTAACTAGATAGGATACTCCAAAAGTAATGCCTCCTATTTACTTCCAGGGAAAATACAACAGATACAAAGAGCATAATAACACTATTTGATAGAGGAAATTCTCTATAAAACACTATTTCTCAATTCTTATTCATTCAATGCAATCCAGGCAAACCAAAAGGTCAGAAACTTGTGGGCTAGGTGATCCAAATGCACCTGATCCTTGAAACCCCTGAACAAAGAGTTGAAACACACTTCACAAACAAAGGCCTCAACTGCAAGTGAATTTGCTTTCTGAAAGCTCTCTGGCAATAGCCTGACTATGCTATTACCAGCAGATGACATAGATTTTATTTATGGTTTATTAATATATTTATTAACAATATTAAATTAAAAACTTAATATATTTATTAAAACAGAGCATCATGATTTTGCTGCTCTGATGACAATCAAGACACGAGATCTGTCTTGATTCCAAGTGTTTATCAATACTGAGTCAAGTAGAACAGCATGTCGGAGTGCCTCTAAACCAAAAGTCATAAGCTATTGTTCTTTCTGATTATTCAGAGTATTCCATTTCATATCTTTATTAAAAATTTGCAGAGCCCATCAAAATCAAAACCTCATGCAGAGATACAGGCACATGAAATATGGCTGAAAGGCTGCCCAGCAGCAAAGGATCTGCGGAAGTGATTGTCTGTCTGTACTCTGCACTGGTGAGTCTGCACCTCAAACACTGTGTTTATTTTGAGCCCCTAAGTACAAGAACAATGTCGAGTTGCCGGACTGTAATCAAAGAAGAGTAATGAAACTAGTGAAAGGATGAGAAAACAACTGAGGAAACAGAGGTTGTTTAGTCTGGAGAAAAAGCTGAATGAAGACCTCATCAATCCCTACAGCTACCTGTAAGAAGGTTGCAGCAAGGAAGTGTTGCTCTCTTTTCTCGGGTGACAATTGATAAGACGCAAAGGAACAGTCTCAAGATGTGCTGGGGAGGTTTAGATTGAGTATCAGGAAGAATCTCTTCATGGAGAAGATGGTTTAGGCATTAGAATTTGCTTCCCAGGGAAGTTGTGGAGCTATTTATGAGATGTATGGATGTGGCATTAAGGGAAACAGTTTAGTAATAGGACTGGCAAATCAGATGGGCAGTTGGGCTTGGTGACCCAGAGGTCCTCCCCAGCCTAGATAATTCTATGATTCTGCTATTTGTCCAAAAATGAAAACACAGTGTATCAGAAGTAAAAAAAAAAAAAAAAAAAAAGTCAGATTTTTGCAAGTCAATATTTAAATAAAGGTTTATTTCAACTAGCCAATTTATTTTAAGAACACCTTATTCCAGGTGCTATGAAATTTAAATAATCTCAAAAGGTTTTTAAGAGTGCAAGTGAAGATTTCATACACCTTAGATAACATTTTTGAGTCGGTATAACTGAGTCATAGGCACTGTCCTCTATATCTAGGAAAACTCTAATTTTACAGCAATGTTCAGCATTATTTTGACTTTCCTTCAGAGAAACTTCCTAACACAAAAAGCTGATGAAGTCCAATTAATTTTGAAAAATAGATGTAGCATATTACAATTATACATGATGACAGTCTGTCAGAACATAAGGACACAAAGATACTATATGATGATGCAGTAATTGACACAAAAACAAATGCTTTCAAGCATCACAATTTGCCTGCTTTATCCTGAAGGACAAAAAGATGAATTCCACTATTCCTTGCTATACCAAGATTTCTGCCTAATGTCTGAAGGTTCTTGCAGTTTCATAAATACTTTTTGGAAGGTCACATGACATCCTAAATTTTACAAAGAAAAATTGTTCAAGGAGGCAAACTCCCAATACTTCTACCACAATAACTTCTAAAGCATCGAGTACGTTAAGCCATATAGAGACATGAATCCTAATATAAATAGTTGATATAACTGTTATAAGATCCCTATATCATGTTGCTGAGGGAAAAAGATAGAAGTAAAAAGTCAGCCATTTCTGTAGCAGTCCACTTAATAGAGGGGCTTCACTTCCCCACACATAATAGAAAGCCACGCAACCAAGGGATGCAGAAGCCATGAGATTGAAGGCTGAGTGTTGCACTGCCTGTATAAAAGATGAGTGTAAGGGACGTCAAATGCATGATAGGAAAAATAGGTGAGCAACAAAATCCACTTCTTAATGTGCATTAAATTCAAAACTTATTTTCTGATATACATTTAATGTCATCCTGTTGATTCAAAATTAACAATTAAAGATACAATACTGCTTTGTCTGAGGACCCAGTAAGCACAATACTGATGAGTCCGTGCAAAGTCATACATGCTGTGTATAATCAATAGATATTAAGATGTACAATCAGTGGATATTAAGATGTTATAATCACAAAAGAACAAGAGAGTGAGGCAAAGTAGACTAAGATAATAAGGAGAATAAATGGAAGGCTTACCCGTAGGCTAGGCTCACCTACAGAAAGCAACAGAAGAAGGGATCTCCACATGAGATCCTTCCCCGCTGGTAGCCAGCTCTTAAATAGGTCTAGGAGGGGTGGAGCCTGGCTCCACCAGTCAATATTCACTCTAAGTTGTTAGGGGTTTTTTTGTTTGTTTGTTTGTTTGTTTTTTACTTTTGCTTGATCATAAAACCTAAAAAGCAATTATTTAGACACAAGGTCTCAGTTCTGACATGACATAGAAAGTTATTCTACACACCAGGTGCTAATATACCCATGGAGTTCAGGACAGCAGCAGAGCTTGCAGCAGCACAGCCAGGCTGGCACCTTGGTTTGCAAATACAGACAGTTTTCACACTATGTCTCAATGGTCTTAGCAACTTGTGTCAGCTCTAGTCAAAGAAATCCTGCGTGCCAGCTCTCTGCTCAGCCTAGATATAGCCAGTTCATCACCTCATGTTCACATTTCATTATGTTTACCCAGATCAACACTTCACACTAAATGACTCTCCCAATTACAAAACCTAAAGCTACTTCTGCCAGCAGCGTCCTCTGCTTGGGATTTCTGTACATTCATTTTTTTCCTGCAATATTTTCTGAATTATTCTTCAAGTGCAACTATTTGTAGAATGCATCTGAAATGTGCTCACGGTGAATCTCTGAATCTTCCCCTAACAAAACTGAGCTTTTAAGAGGATTCCCTTTCCTTACTGAGGTAATGATAAAACATTCCTACCCTCTTTACACAGAACAGACTTCCCTAGCTCACTTTATTTTCCAGAATGGCAATGGAAAAGGCACGAATTTCTAATACAAATTTTTGAATCCGTATCCTATTATTTACATTTTAAAGAAAAAAAAAAATCAGTAAACAGAAATGAAAAAAAACAAAAGCACATTCCAGATTAAGGGACATCAGGTTTGTGTACCATTTGACCCTTGAACAGGCAAAGTTAACATTTAACTGGAAAGTTGCAGAGCACGCCAGCATTTCTCTCTCTTTAGCTACAGTCTATCCTCAACCTAATAAACTTTTATTTACCAGTTGCGTCAAAAATAGCTAATCCTTGACAAAATGCATCTTTTCCAAGACTATTTTTAAAATAAAAATTGCCAGAAAATAGGCCAGCAGCTCTACATAATTAAATAGACCTTTTTACTACAAAAGATGAAAGTGTTGCAAGTTCTTAAATATTTCACATTTTGTATTTGAATTAACAGAAATTTGATTTCCTATTTCCATTTGGCTGTAAATATGAATATATAAGGAAGTAATCAAATATTTTTGTTGAATAAAACAAGTTTTGCCTGTTTTCTTTTCCAGACAAAGCAATAAAAAAACATAATTTTGTACAACTGCTTATGTTAGAAAAACTCAGGAAACCTAAGTAAAGAGATAAAACAGGTGACATTCATAGGTCCTTTTCAGACTGAATCATTATATTCAACATCAAAACACTTTTGAACAATTTATTCCACAACCAATCTTGACCACACTTTCTATCATTTAGACTAAATCCATGTATTGACTTAGAAACTGAAATATGTCCTGGTTTTAAATTCTAGTATATACACACATAAAGATCTCATATAACTGTTTGAGTTGGAAGGGACCTCTAGAGATTACCTTGCCCAATCCTCCTGCTAAAGCAAGGTCCCTACAGCAGGTTGCACAAACAGATGTCTAGGCGGATCTTGAATATCTGCAGAGGAGACTCCACAGCCTCCTTAGGCCAGCTGCTTCAGTGCTCCATCATCTGACTGTGAAGAAGTTATTCCTTGTAAGGAACTTTCTGTGTTCTAGTTTCTGCCTGTTGTCTCCTGTTCTATTGTTGCTCACTACTGAAAATAGTCCTCTCTCACCAATTTGACTCCTCCACTTTAGACGTTTAAAAACTTTCAAAATCCCTCTCAGCCTTCTCCAGGCTGAACAATCCCAGGTCTCTCAGCCTTTCCTCATAGAGCAGATGCTCTGTGCCTTTAATCATTTTGGCACTCAGCTGGACTTTTTCTAGTGGATCCCTGCCTTTTTTGTACTGGGGAGCCCAGAACTGGATGCAGTGCTCCAGATGTGGCCTCATCAAGGCAGAGCAGAGCGGGAGGATCACCTCCCTCGACCTGCTGGCCACCCTCTTTTTAATGCACCCCAGGATATCATTGGCCTTGTTGGCCACAAGTGCATAGTGCTGGCTCATAGCCAACCTGTTGTACACCAGTCTTCAAAGCTTTTAACTAGCACCTTGAGTTTCCCAATGAAATTTCATCTTAAAGATGCATTTTATGTAGTAATAGGATGACCTCAGCTTAACAAAATAGCAAATGAAATAATCCTTATGTACAACCTTACAGATTCATTGCATGTTTTGCTACCTAACAAATCACATGATTTGCACAGCTTAAACAACATATTGGACAGAAACACAAATTATGAGTTTTAAACTGCACAGTACTAGAAACTATCCAGTCCACCATCATTTTCAGGTATTTTTCTTAATTTTTAACTTACAAAAATACATGGGAAAATTGTTACTCTAATTACCTTTCAGAAAAAATAGCAACAACCTGATGTATTTTGAATACTTTATGTTATATGCTGAAGGCCAAGACAATCAATAAACCAAACACAAATATGAGGTTGAAGCAGTCCTACACCAGAAGAAAAAACACACACACACACACGCACAAAACCCTCCAGAAGTCTCCTGAAATCACCTTTTGGTACAACACAAACAAAACACAAGAAAAGCAAAATGATTCAAAGCAATACGCTCAGGGAAGGGCCAAACTTAATGGAAGACTGCATTTAATATAATGTGTGATTCCAGTACAGTGCTTCTTCCAGAGGAGTTATTCTTTATAATCATCAACTTGCTAAGCTTTCCTGAGTTGAGGCAAATCTTTCTAGCTTTGCTTGTGCCAACAGTTCTGGCTCTTGGAAAGTATGCTTCCCATCCCTCAAAATGTAGATTTGGATCCAAATCTCAGTTACACATAGTTTCTTTGTTTTTTTCAGGCATCTGCCAGTCATGATGCATGCTTCATTTCAGCCTGTACACACCACCTTCCTTAACACACACATGCACAGAGGCTTCAAAACCCAGAATCCAAGATAAAGGTGCTCATTCAGTTAATCTTTCCTAGATGCTATAAAACACAGTACTCACATATTGTTCAGTGAGGCTACCTCATACCTCAGGTGTGATGCTAAGGATTGAAGTCAAGAATCTAAGGATACATTTTCCCAAGATCACCTCAGCCAGGTACCTCTGTCTAGTGCCCTACATAGCCATGGTCTGCAGGCACTTGTCCAAATCCTTGCCTTGCATCCAATCTAAAAATCAGAGTGAATTGAACTGATGTTGCCAATAAAGCTGGTCAATGATGTTATCTAATTCAAACGCTTGAGTCACTAGGAACTAGCAGGAAGACCAAGCATAGGGTTACCACACATATTTGAGTAAGAGCTCTACATCAGTCTAGATGCAATGTGAAAACATATGTAGGGTCCCTATGTGATGCAAATAAATAAGCACTTCCAAATACTCCCTAAGTGCATTTCAGAAGGAAGTTTACAATGCCTAAAGATCTTTTTAGCTATTCAAAGCAACAGTGACAGGAGGAAACCCCCCCCAAGGGTGCAATTCATCTCATTTTTGTCAAATAAACAGCCCTCAGAAAATGCCTTCATTGATGACAATTAGTTCAAAACTGATAATTACCTCACATCTGAAGATAGGTCTGAGACTACTAAAAAGCACAAGAAATTCATGTAGGCACTCTAAAAATTTGTACAGAAGTCTCAAAATTCAAATGTTTAAAAGCAACATGAAAATCAGAGTTAGTCTTTAATATTCTGCTGTACTGCAAAAGCATTTATAGGGAATTGATTATATTAGCTTTGTAACACTTCCCGAAGTAAGGTTATAAATACAATATTGTTAAAACTACTAATATACCTGTCACAGCACTAGCTCTGAAATTTATTACTGATAATATAATTTTTTTATAGCCTGCCTAAACTACTTAAACTTTCAGTATATATGACATTCTCTGCAAGAGGGAGCTGATTCATTAAGACAAGATTCAACACTGACGTGTAAGCAGTTAGGAACTTTTCCAACCAAAGAACTGAGTTAACCATATGGGATTTTCTAATTGGAAACAGACAGCAGTATCTTTTCTGTTGGGGTAGGGGTTCTTTTCTCTTGCTTATTTGATCAATAAAGTTTCTCCTTAAAGCAAAAAGCTATTTCAAAGCACTGGATCAGTTTCACTGTTTCAAGTTTCACTGGAACAGGCTGCCCAGGGAGGTGGTGGAGTCTCCTTCTCTGGAGATGTTCAAGACCTGCCTGGATGCCTACCTGTGCGACCTACTGTAGGGAACCTGCTTTGGCAGGGGGGTTGGACTCGATGATCTCTGGAGGTCCCTTCCAACCCCTACAATTCTGTGATTCTGTGATTCTGTGATTCAAAGCTAAATTCCTCTTCAATACTTGAAATTTAAAGAAGGCTCAGCAGGAACTTCAGCACAGTAGAAAAAAAAAATCTCTTCAAATTAGGATTTCTAAAACATTTAGGGACTAGAATATATGCAATTTCCATCACAAATGCCCAATACTAACATTTTGGGGCAGCTGACTGGTAGTGTAGCTGAACTGCTTCCACACTAGACCAGAAGTGTTACCTCAAGCCGAAGAGGTAATAAAAGGGACTCATGGAAGAGACTGCATCTACTATACCACAAGCCAGGACTGCCCAAGCAACTTCCTACATCAGTTAACAGCCAGAAGCTGCTAGTACTGCCAGCTGAAACTTCACCAGCAGTACTATGTAGCAAAGTTTGAGAACTTATGCTTCAAAACTATAATTTAGCCCTGTTAAGCAACCCTGCCTGTTTCAACATAAAAATATACTCTAGAAAATACCATGTTAAACATCAGTTGAAAGATAGAAAGGTAGTATATAATTAAAGCTTAACAGATACTGAAATGGTTCTTTGCAAGAGTATGAATAATCTGCATCCTATATGAAAACAAATTTTATTTCTGAATTTAAAAATTACACGGGTTTCATCTGAGAGAGAGAAGTGGGACCAGTTACACTCTCTGCTGAATAATAAACTGTTTATGTCTTGGATATGCAAAGCATTAGTAAGCAGTGCATTACTGGGCTATGTCCTCACCAGCACAGCAGCAGTTTACAGAAGCTCTTTGACAGAGCTAAGACATGGATGCCATGCCACAGGGCTACATATACAGCTATGCACTTTTCTCTCCCTGCTAATGTTAGGGTTCAACTCAGGAGAGTCTAACAGGCAGGTTCCTATGAACAAAGTTTATTGATGTCCTCTGACAACATGATAACTCTCTTCCACCCTGCCACAGGAAAAAGCTTTAAGTGATTACATTATAAATAAGCTACTTCCTTTAGAAACAACTTAAATGAGAAATCTAACAGCTGTTCTATTTGCTGCTCCATTCCAAGGATCAATGAACACTGGATGTGTCAGTTAGTGAGATGCAATCTATCAAGAACAAGCAAGAGGATGCTGCTGAAGACTGCAGCTTTTATGTTGTGTTTATAACACTGGCCACCTCTGCCATACTAAAATATAATATTTAATTCAAACAGCTTCAGAAATGTACACGAATATATCTTTAATGACAATTATTAGAATAACAACGAATATATGTAATTAATAATTTCTTAAGGGCCTTTGCTTTTTATAAGCAAAATATATCAACACATAAAACAGATAAAACTCTGGCTCCAGAAGAAGGTAAGCAGTAACTCTTTTTCATAGTGCTTATAAGTGCATATACAAACGTACATACCTATGTATGTGCATACATGCCTGATAACTCTGGGTAACTGTCAAACATGCCTTGCAGTTTCCACCAGAAATACTCTTCGAGAGAATGTAATCCAGTTCATGTCAAATTTTTGGAAGCACATTTATTCATTATATGATTAATCTGAGTGCTCAGAAAGGTGCAAGATCCATAAACCAGCATCTTCAAAGTGCAACTATGCACATACTTGCTGTTTGTCCTTTGTCAAGTCAACTGTATGCTTCAGTAATCATTAAAAGATGCAAATGAGCAGTCACTGGCAGCTGCTTCTGTTGATACCCCTTGTGAATGATTTTTTTTATTTTATACTTTAAAATGTCAGCTGAGAACCCTGAGTAGGGAATGAGAGATCTTCCTACAACAGGAGATTAACACTGAAATGTTTAACCACTCTATCACATCATTAGGGGAAATAATTAGGCACTTCACACAGACACGGCAAGCTAAATTACAAAAGGCAGTTTATGAACTACTTTTAACACATTTTGCTTGAATGAAAAGAATGTACCAGCAGACAGACTGTAATCACATTTAATTTCCATCCCTCAGAAAAGTTTCAAAGGACTGAAGTAAGGCTTCATTAGGGGCCTACTCAGTTTTCACGAAAGGATTTATCACTGCTTAATCCAGTAAGAATCCACTAAATTTCACAGACAAATGGTGTTCTGGAAAGGCCAGAGGTTTCAACCAGTCACCATAATCTGCTTTGTAAGTAGATTATTTTTCAGCAACACAAATTTGTTCTAAAGTCAAGGAATGTTCACACAAAGATAAAATCTAACAAATCAAGTAATGAACAGAGAGAACAGCGATCCCCGTATTAAAAAACTTTGTGAAGAAGAACAAGTCAAAGTTTTGACATTCTCAACTACAGCCTGAGATAGATAGTACATGATCTTGTTAAATACACTGGTGCTATATTGAGGACAACAGTCTTCCTTCCCCATGCTTTACATATATCTGATATGCAAGTCCTATGTGCCAAACTAGGGATCAAACATGCTGAACAGAATTCCACAGAGAGGAAAGTCACAAAATAAGCAGCAGCACAATCTGATGGTGTGTTTTCATATATATATCAAGAGCTGGACAAATGTTCACATACATTGTCCAGCAAAGGCACGCTTCAAAAACAAATTCTATAAATCCAATTCCAATTGTAAAAAAACACTTCTTTTTCAGGGAATTGGTAGCAATTATTTCTTACCTGCCTTCAACAACAAAGTAAACATACTAGAACAATCTGAAGCTTGCAACATTCAAACATTTTTCTTAGTATTTGTAAGCAGTAGAAAGAAAATTGCAATACAATATACCCTTCCTAGTTACTCACCTGCTTACCTTGGAATCCTTGTCTTTTTGTTTTTTTAATTTTGTACACCAAAATCTTTTATCTTACCTTCTAATAATGCAGTAGAATCATAATTCTATATTGCCACACATCCAGCACTATCATGCCTGGGATTGTATTAAGCTGTGAAAACAACAACAACAGCAAAAAAAGCTGTTTGCACAAAGTCATTCATTTTTATCCTTAAAATCATATTTGGTCGTCATCTCAAAAAATTTCCGTGCAACATTAAAGATAATGCAATATCACAGTAATAATGAAATTACTTTTCTTCTTAATGCCTCATTACTGATATTGCTAGTATTGTATCTCTGCATCTGATACAAAAGGTATCTCAAGGGTAGTTTTAGGAACACAAATGATAAAGACTTCTGTCCTCATTCATATAAACAAGAAACACACACGTTTCAGTATTTGTAAGCCATTAAAAGCATTCCCATATGCTATCATATTAGACTGCCTTGTGATAACACGAGAAGTTCTAATTTTACACATGTCTAGATCATTCCATTATCAACAGCAGGTCAAGGTCTGTGAAAGGCAGATGATGTAACTTATATTTCATTACATGCATTAAACACTGCCTGTATTTAATACTTCCTAAATTAATAAGGGAAATACATACTTGGAAGCTGCACTGTAGTAGAAGCACTACAGTAATGGGAAGATTGAGATTTAATCTTTATTTTCATACCGCACTTTCCTGATTTGAGTATAAGATCTGATTCTTCTACCCTGTACACTATGTACCATCTTACCAAAAAAACTTAAGGAGTGAAAAGAATTAGCTACGCTCACTTTATTCTGCTGCTTTCATGTCCTATGCCACTGAATGCTTAAAGATGACAGACACTTCACTCTGCTGGACAGCTTAGCTGTGTCTGAATGCTTACACTGCATTGATACTGCGCTGCACAATGCTCTGGCACTGTCAAGACCACAATAATTATCCATCCCCTATACATCACCTTACAGCTCCTAGCTGATCTCTTACAAAGCAGTCTGATTTGGAACTCCTTTAACAACGCAAGTAAGAACGCTTTCTGATTTTAAAAAAAAAAAATCATTAAATAAAATTTTAAAATATATAAGATTGTGTAGCAATTGGACAGATCAATATGATGGGAAAGGCGTTACAACAGAGGTGTGAGGAAGGAAGGACTGGCACAATAGAAAAGCACGACAAAGTTTGCTCACCCATATCAGAAGATTCCAGGTTCACAGGGGAAAGCTTCACCGTCCAGAAAGAGATTGCATTACTTTTTCTGCTCCTGTATCAGAAGTCATTAGGTGACAATCACCTAAGAAGACCCAAACCTTCTGTGCCCCAAAAGGCACGCAAGACCAGAACAGAAAAACTATTACTAGTATTTCTTTTTATAAATTACAAAGTATTTTATTATTTAGAGTCATTAGTCTGTAAAGCTAAAAAAAAAAAAAAAAGGCTAGTACATGTGGGGCTAAGAATTTATACTACAATTTATAGAGGTATTTTATTGATTCATCAACTATTTAGAAGATCTGTATTATTAAAGTACAGGTGCTTTTCATTCAGTCTGTAAGGAAGACATTCATGGAAATATTGTCATACTCCCTTTATTCTGAAAACTGTAGGAAAGCAATATTAGGTAGCTACAGAGAGGATATGAGCAATATCTTCAAAAATAGGCATGCCAAAAATACTTGTTCCACTTTAATGCGTTGGCTTGCCTTTTTTACCAGATCAGCAAGGCCCTATCACGACTTACAGGTATATTTTTAGATAATTTGAACCTTAAACACTGCATGATAACAACAAGCTTTTTCATATACTTGAAACAAATTGCTTAATTTTGTCCTTTTTTGATACACATTACAATTGTCTTCCTCCCCATTCTTTAAGCAGATGAACATACAGGAACTCAGAGAAGTCAAGTCGCTAACATATTCCATACTTCAATAGCTGTTCCTCAACACATTTAAGTCACATGCATTTTACTTCTAGATAATCTATTTCTAATTGCCTCCTAATGATGTTTGATGCACTTGAAATCTAAACCTTGTAAAGGCAGGAGAAAAGTCTTTCATATAAAAAGAGGGAAAAGGACCATTTTCATGGTTCTGTGATAGGGAAAAAACACCAGTGCTGTACAGTGCATGAACTGTATTTCAGCGCCCAGTGTTCCCACTATGCTCCTGAAGATCAGCTTCTTGGAAAAACCACAGTGCAAGATACTGTGCATGCTGGATGCACAACACTCTAAGCAGACACGAACTTCAATACTTGTTACAACCATCCTTTTCACGTCTTCCTTGCACCAAGTACTGACGGCTGCACACAAAGACTCTGCAGTAGGACCATCTATGGTAAACCTTTACCCTGAGATAATGCTACCACCCCTCAGAAAGTGCATCACAACAGCACATGACAGAGAGCTATGATCATCACAACTAAAGCTCAACGAAACTGGGAATTTTTTGAATGAGACTTGTGTTAAAAGATCAACTGATCTGCTTCCTAATACAAAAAGAGGCAGCATCAGCTTTACAATGTTATGTATTCCCATCAACAAAGCTATAAACACCTCCATGAAACACATTCTGTCAAACTGGCTTCCTCTGAAGTAATCACTATTCTGAAAACACTGCACTGGGATCCACCAGTGTGGAACTGCAGAGTGCTACTGAAGTGCATTTTATGCCTGAGCTTTGATGTACATTATGGAACCATCTGGATGTCTTTGGAGAGTGTGAAAAGAAATAGGTTAAGTGATTGGACAGAAGCATCAATGCAATATGCTGGAATGCTTTGCAGCTAGAAGCATTTGGTAACGTAACCATTTGATATTCAAGATACTGAGCTTGCATACAGAAGGAATAAAGATAAACACATGAATCATGCTGTTAGCTTTGAATCCGTTTCCCTTTAAGGTAGAACAGTACCAAATCTCTCCAACATCAAATGAAAACGTTTATCCTGAGCTATGTTATTTAATATTTCAATTCCTCATATTTACAAGCATTTTAACAATTATATTCTATCAGAGTCATGCAATGCCAGTTCATTTCTAGCAATGATTAAATCATATGGCCATGTGCTACCACAGGCACGCACTCAGAAATAGATGTATAAGAACCCAGAATACCCAATTCTCTTGACTGTTTGCAACTTAAAACAATTATTTAAATTAGTGTAACTCGATTGGCTTTGTATTTAATTTTTGTTGTTGTTCATGTACAACTCTGTTTCAGCTACAATATTGGCTCTTACTGCAAATTGTAAATTTTGGTCACTCAAAACACAACAGAAAGCTGGTTCTCAAAATCATGCATAAAGGAAAAGATGGAACGTTAATCAGAACAGCTTGAAAACTCTTTCTTCTACGCACCAATGATACTAAAACGATTTCTAATATACTTACAGTACATTTTCATTGGATTATTCAAAGCATTTTAAAATCCTGAATAAATACTAATTGCTATCTTCCATTCCACTAAATGCCCCCATTTTCATCTGTTGAGAATTACTCACTGAGATTGTTGGCTAATTTTTTTAGTAGAGTATTGATCAACTTAGATGGTTACCAGAAACAAAATGATTTTCACAGAAATACTGATGTGGAAGTCCTTGTTGAAGGCAGTGTACTCAAAGGCTTGTAATGTTCAATAAACACAGGGATGCTTTCACTTTTTAATCTCTAATCTCCCCCCCTACCTCTTACCTTACTTTTCTTAACAAGCCAAGCAAACAAAAAACCCCACAAAGATGAGAACACATCAACAACAAAATCAGATGGGATATGAAACAACATGAAGAGCTATGTCCTCATGTTTCTTACTTGTTTAGAAATCCTTAATGCAATTTTTCTATTGAAAATCTTTACAAACATTTAAGATAGAGTGTTGTACAAGATGTAATACATTGTCAGGATGTGAAAAGGAAATAATGTTTTCGAAGGCTGCTAAAAACACACTATCACTATGTTTGAATTTCTCATCACAATGTTCGTAATTTTCCACAGGTGTCTTCTTAAACTATCATAGCAATATTAAACACTAATCTCAATTGAATGGATATGTTTGTCTATTGAGATCCCTAGTAAACTCTTTTTTTTGAGGGAGAGCATCATTATAATTCTTCTAAATCCGTTCTCACCTATGAATATCTGGCTAAGGCTCAAGTTAACCCCACAGTCTTTCTCAAATCATACAACAGATAGAATTAGCAATTGCAGTTATCCTTCTTCTTAAAAAGGCCTGAAGATGAACAGATATAAAACTTTTACCCATGCTTTCTCTGTTCACAGTTTCCACAGCAACTGTTCTCTTACCCATCAGACAAAATCGGGTAGGAGGAAATATTACGTGTGTGGGTGGAGTGATAGATTTAAGCTAGCTTATTTTCTGACCTCCAAGTAACTACCTTAAGACTAGGCTCATTTTGCTGCTACAGAGATACAGTTTTCCAAAACTTTGGACCACCAGATTCCATGTGCTTTTACTGAGTAGATTCAGCTAAATCTTCTCCCCATTGTCCTGTGACATCCTGCAACCAGGCAACCCTGTCAAAATCTACATAACATTTTTTGTAGCGCGAGCAAAGCTTTCTCACATACCTATAGATTGATTTATTTTTTTTTCCCCCCTGAGGTAAAGTATTGTCTGCAGTTGTCTCTTCTTCTCAGGATGCCAGAGACTGTCACAAGCTTGTCAGGTTGCTGTGTGGCCTTCTCTCACACTGGCATTACCAACATTGCTTAAATATTTCCTAGACAGCAGCTCACACAGAACTACACAATTTCCTTTATCTTACATCACACCTAACTGCCAACTAATAAAACTTATATTCATTCAGTAAACTATGACAATGCCTCAATTTCTTGAATCATGAAAATAGTTCTATGAGTATTTTAAGATCTTCTACTGAGCAGGGCATACAATAAAAGCATATACATATATGGAGTAGATTGCAAAAAGGATGGTAGGTCTTGTAAACAATACAGAAACTGAAACATAAATGTAAACATAAATTTTGAGATTGAAGAGGGTAGATTTAGTTTGGATACAAGGAAAAAATTTTTACGGTGTGGGTTGTGAAGCACTGGAACAGGTTCCTCAGAGATATGGTTGATACCCCAATCCTGGAGACTTTCAAGGCAAGGCTGGATCAGGCCCTGGGCAACCCGATCTAGCTGTGCCATCCCTGTGTATTGCGTGGGAGTTGGACTAGATGGCCTTAAAGGTCCCTTCCAACTCTAAGGATCCTACGATTCTGTAATTCTGGAGTATGAGTGCTGGAGCTAAGTGCTCTATGCTGTAGTATTACCCAAAGGTGACTGTACTACATGAGAGAAATAAGCCTTGAACATTCACATGAAAAATACAGTAAGTTCTCCAATAAACTGTGTGCTGTTTGATTTTAATATTGAACATGGCAAGGACTACTACCACTTGTGATCCCAAGTTAATTCTCTATGGAAACTGGAATCTTAGGGGAAAAAGAGATGTTCAGTTAATAACAATTCCACAAACAAGCAACAGAAATGTTACTGTCACAATTCTTTGTCAACTTGGACCAGGCAGAGAATGAGCTTCTATTTTTCCAGTATGAATCATCTATACATGTGTACATCACAAGACTGCAAAGATAGTGCTTAATAGCTGGCATATGTAAAGTGCTTATTGACCCAATAGTCATCTTCTCCACATTGTGGTCACACAGTCATCTTCTCATTGTCCTAAACAAGTATCACACACAGTGGAAGGTGGCTGGTAAACTGTTATTTTACCCATATGATATCAGACCCGTGGATACTGGAAAAAAAAAAATTGTTCCTGCCAATGCTATTAATGATCAATGCAAAGGGACATCAGAGAACAGTTATGAGAGAGCAAGAAGATACAGGCTACTGCCCCAGAAGAAGGAAATCCTCAAAACATCCAAGCCAGTTCCAAACTATGCTGTCCTTGCAGTGCTGTTCACAATAAAACAAACTGTTCAGGTTTGGATTTTTGTGCATCTCCACTGATCAATTTAAACATTGTTGACAGTTGAAAAGTAGCATTTTGCTGGCAGCAAGATCACTTGTCCTTAGCCACCCAGGGCTTAACACAAGCTTCTGGACTGGTTGTTTCCCCACTTCACTGACCAAGAATCCTTTCTTTTTTTCCCCTAAATATTTGCAATATGTTCCTGTAATCAGAAAGTAAGGGATATCACAAAAGAGGAAGAAAACAGTATCAACTACTAATCAAAGGTAAAGCTGGACCTGTGAATAAAAATAAAATAAAACTTCCTGTTTTGTTTTTAAGCCTTTTTGATATAATGAAAAAAAATCCTTTTTCAGATGAGAGATGTTGAATTTATATGGTTGATTCTTAAAACAACAATTCCTGAATTGGCATTTACACTCAAATGACTCACAGATACTTAGCTACACAATGACATTATCATCTCCAATGCTGTTTTCAAAAATCCACAAAAAAGTTCTGTTTACTTTGATATGAATAGGACAGCAAATATATGAAGATACATCGAAATCCTAACAAGGATAATTTAACCCTGGGTAGCTCTGAAGAGAGTAAGTCTGGAGATGGCAAATCCCAGTTGAAGGCATCAGAATGTATTTGCCTTGTGTGCTAGCAGCTTCCTTCTTCTGGAAGAAGCACTGTGAACTGGTAAAACAATATTTGCATCCAGTTTTTAGGTTTGGTTGTGTTTTGTAACAGATTTCAGAGTTACCATATTCAGAAATATCTTGTTGATTCCACAAACAGTCAGGAGTCTTGATCACAGCCTGCATTGACTGGAACCTGCAAGTTACCTGAACGCCTCTCCATTCCCTGTCTGGCAGGGAATGTTCTGTCTGAACTTTACTTGCTAGCAGCAGAACTGCCACAAGTAACCTGAGGACTGCAAGGACAGGAAACAAACACACCATGGCAGGGAGGAGAAATATTCACTGTTTTAGCATCAATTATATCAGGCATACATAAATAAATCCAAAGGTCACATCATTAAGCTGTACAAGAGAGTATATTTAATAAGCTGTACTAGAGATTACGTGTTGTGTATTAAGGAAGTGTTCTATTAATTCAAAGCAGTAACAGCACTAATTTGGAAAGTCTCTAAACTTCCAACTGATAACGGTCATTATGTTTCCAATTCACTCTGCCACATTTTAATTAAATTATCTCATGGTAAATATCCTATAACCTCCATTACTTTATGGTGTTTCCTTTTTAACTTTCAGCTTCTGAGACTCAATCACAAAAGACTGAAAGGTAAGCTTGGAAAACAGTGCCATCTAATGCTAAGGAGCTGAAAAATTGGAGGTTGAAACATTACAAGTTATTACAGTAAATTTTACATCATTTTTCCACAAAATACCACAACCTAAGGAAATAGCTTAAATGAAGTTTAAAAAACATATGTCAAATGACAGACTTGGAAAATCACATTACTCGTTCAAAAATATTTTATAGACATAAAAAAATCTAGTTTACGTGACTGAGAAATGCTTGCATTTGAACAGCAAATTCCCATGCTACTAGGTTACCTTCCTGTTGTTAGAGAGCACTAGGGAAGAACATCAGGATCTTTTCCCTCTTAGACCTATTCCTAACCAGTTAATAAAAGATGACAATTAACATGAACTGCAAATCATGACACTGAATGGTTCTAAAGAAGATGTAAAAATAATGTTCTCATATACCTATTTACAAAGAAGACAATCTACAGTACAATCATGAAGATAATTTCATAGTGATTCTCAGTCAGGTTTTCAGAGTATGTGCTTCAAGTGTCTTTTTGCTAATAAATGAGCAGAATGAGCAAGATCCTAGTCAGAATGGAAAGAAACAGAAAGAACTATGTATTACTAGGAGAACTCTGAACATCTATCAGCTTCACACTGTCTGAAGTACTTTCTTCTCAATACTCTTTTCTTAATAGCCTCTTGAAGTTTCTTCATACAAAGCAATGATGTATGAACTGTTTGTTTTCCACCATCTAGAATGATTTAAGTATTATGAACTCATATATAAATCTTATACTGAATGAAGGCATACACACACACAGAGTAAAGTATTGATAAAACTGGAGAGCTCTTTGCAAGCTGTACAAATATGAAAGTATAAAGGTGTAATGGTATAATGGGATGGAAAGTACCACAGTAATAGTGGGGGTGGCAAAGTTATAGGCTACAGAAAGTGAGAAAGAGCCCAAACACAGCAGTCACAAAGAAATGAAAGAAACCACCTTTGGAAAGGCTCAGGTGAGCAGGGATCTCCACCAAGTGATGCCCTCGCCTCCACTGCCATCCCTTCAGTGAGGTCTTGGAAGGGATGCATGCACCTGAGCTCCCCTAAGTTGGCTCTGCCTTCCCCCCAAGTGCTTATCACTGGTTCAGGCTGTCACTTAGCATTTCCAGTACAAAAGGAAGAGCTTTCCTCCCAGTATTTCACCAGCAGAAAGTATTACAGAAGTTCAGTGAACTGGATTAATGTAATTTAATTAACTTGGTAAAGTATTAATTCAAATTACATGGACAATGGAGCATTTGTATGAAATTTCAGCAATTGAATTTTTATCTCATTCCATTTCAGACAGTGAGAAAGAACTAATTTCACTTTAAAAAAACAAGCTTCAAAAATATGTTCAAATAGTGGACCCATAATAGATGAGTTTCCTGTCAAGTCATTCAAGGCCTTCCAGAGACACCATAAACTTCTGTTTACAATCCTTTGATTAATTACTGTATGCAACAGCACTCTTCTCCAAGTTCTCCAAGACCTGCTGTGAGATTTCATCCATAGGTATCTTTCATTTAACTCCTCAAATGTCCATAATATTCTTTCCAGTATTTATTACAGGACTGTACAACAATAATCCAAACAATAACAAATAGAGGTCTTGCCATGACTTATAGCCAGTCTTCAGTAAGTTACATGGTCAATGCTTTTACACTGAAATGCTAATAGCTTCAGAAAGCATTATCTAATTCTTATTTGAAAATCAGTCCCATTAACTGCAGCAGGTCTGCCAAATAAATGTGGACCAAGAAATCTAGTTCTTCATTTCAACTATTATCTCATGAAATGTTACATAAATTTATGGCGACTGGTTTAAACGTAGATTTTCTTACTGAGCCAATTCCAATCCAGATTTTACCTTTTAAGTTATTTTTCTTCTTCATTAATAATATTCTAAGTATCACTAAAGTGTCACTATAACTAAATCAAAGCTTTTGATTTTCATTTTAACTTTATTTTAATTAAGCTTTACACATAAAACCACAAAGTGGTTTGCCATCAAAACAAAACAAGTGTGAGAAAGATTAAACAGAAAGCAGACATGGTTAAACAGTGGCTAAGAAGTGGAAAGATGTTCTTCAGAAAGCTGGAGGCTTCACCACAGAAAATAGGAAGGATTGTTAAGTTCTGGAAGGCTCCATAAAGGAATGCAAGCCAAATAAGGACACAAAGACTTCTAGAAACAACTTGCAAGACTCATAAAAACTAATAATATATCTCTTTCTGATATATCAGGAACTATACTAATATGTAGAAGCCATTACTGTTCAAGGTATAAAGGGAATGCTCAGAAAAGATAAGATTATCGCATTAAAAAAGTATTTTTTTAAAACAAATTCATTTTTACGATAGAGCTACTTCCAGTAAGATTCCCTTATTGAATCCTCTAATAATAAGTTGCGTATCAAGAGATTTTTCTCTAGTGTAGCTGCATGATACTATAAGTAAAAAAACACTACACACATTTAACAAGTCAACATACTCAGGGAGTACATTCATCCCTGAGCTCCAGAAGAAATCAACAGTGAAAGTGCTGAGCAGTTGCCTGTGTTGTGTAACCTCTTTCTTAGAAGAGCCTGAACACAAGTGTCATGGTTTTATGATTTTTGGTCATCAGTATTCCACACCATAACATCATGTAATGCACTGGGGGTGGGGTTTGATATCTGCCGAATGTTCGTCCATCGGAGAAGAACTACATTTCCCCAGGAGGCTTTGCGGTCAGCAAGGGGATATAACTCCATGCAAGGTCACCTGATCCTTCTTCTTCACCTGCTCTTCGCTGTCTGCGCTTCGCTATCTGCGCTTCGCCGCCTGCGTTTCGCCATCTGCACTTCGCCGTCTGTACTTCAGTCACTCAACTGGACTGCACTTCTCACCCCAGGATTGTGGTGAGGTCTATACAATTCAAACAGACTCTCTCTCTCTCTCTTTGTAGTTTACTAATACTATATTTAGTAAAATCATTTGTTCCACCTCAGATCAGTGCTGTTGTTTTTTTTCAAGTATTTTGGGGTCCCCTGCTTCCCCTTTCCCAGAGGCGCGGATCCGCAGATCCCTCCGCCCTGCTGGTCACGGAACTGGGCCGGACCAGCCCATAAACCGTTGACATTTTTGGTGGAGAATGCGGGCAACAGTTGCTTTCTAGCTGTTTAGACTCTCTGCTCTCGGAGAGTTCCGTTGGTAAAGCTTATCTGTTTCACCGCTACTCTCTGAAAACGTGACCTTGAAAACTCCAGGCGGACTGCCAGTATCGTAGTATATTTGTAAACTCTGAGCTTTACTATCTTGCCTCTGTAAAAAAAAAAAAAAAGAAAAAATGCTTTCTGTAATGAAACTTACTCTTAAAGGGCTGCACGCTGCTGCCTCTTCTTTCCTAATGCTCAAAACATACCGGGCATTAATTAAGCTTGCCACCTTGCTCTATGGAGCAATCGGCATATACAATCAAATGAAAACATGGGTGGAAATATGGACCTGGCACGTTCGTACAATGTGGCTTACAATTCCGGAGACAGCTGCCAATTTTACAGGACTGGGATTTTTTAAGGTTTCCAGTCTCACCTTTCAGCCTGTAATGCAGTTTTTGAATGAACACCTAGTCGCATTACTAACCTCCCTGAATGTATTGCTCATCATTTCGCTCAGTATTAGTATTTATTATATTTTGAGGATGTCCTCCCCAAAACCAGAGAATACTGAGTGGCAGGGAGTGTGGAGAGGTCTGGGAAAGACTTTAGACAGATGGAAATCTTCAGTCTCATGGAACTTTACTCCAGAACACCTGAAAGACCCTGAGAGTCTAAACAGCTATTTAAGGCAGGAATGTTGCGGCTTGGGCAGTTCTGAGGAGGCACATATGATTTGGGGCCTGGCTAATGCTTATCGGGCCTTATTCAATACTATCCTGGAGAGAGAGAGAGCTTCTGAAATTGAAAGGGAGAGCCTCAGGGAAAAAGTTCAAAATGAGCGAGAGAGTCTCCTGCTCCAGAGGAAAAACCTCCGATCTGAGAGAGATGCCCTCCGAATTGAAAGAGACTCCCTGCAATCCAAACTCAACAATCTTAAATCTCAACAACACACCCTCCAATCTGAGCTAGATACTGTCATAATCGAACGAAACAAGCTCCAAGCTGAACTGGAGGATGAGAGCATTGGAACCGACCAACTTGATCAACCACAAGAGGCACCACAATCGATGTCAGTTGCCCCTGTAAGAGGACGAAAAACAAAGCGAATCTCGACTCAGTTAGAAGAGAAGAAAGAGGAGGAAAGAGGTCCAGAGGAGTGGCTCCGAGGTCCAAGAGAAGCACCTCTGAGTCCAGGGGAGGGGCCCTCAGTAAGACCACGGTCACCAACACCTACAAGGGCAAGAAGTCCTGGAAGAGCAAGAGGTGAGCAAGATATTGTTACTTTTGTGGATCGATCTCTGAAAATGAATGAAATTCGAAGTCTGAGAAAAGACTTCTCACGCCACCCAAATGAGCCTATTGCTACTTGGTTACTTCGATGCTGGGACAATGGGGCCAACATTGTGTGGCTAGATAGTAGAGAAGCTCGCCAATTGGGTGGCATTGCTAGGGACTCCGCCATTGACAGAGGTATTAGTACATGCCAGAACCAGGCCTTCACCCTCTGGAAGAGGATGTTGTTAGCTGTAAGAGAAAGATACCCCTTCAAAGACGATCTGATGCCCGAGAAGAAGAAATGGGCTGATATGGAGGAAGGCATCCGTTATTTGAGAGAATGTGCTGTGGTGGAAACACTACATAGCCCTGATTTCATTCCTGATGAGCCAAATCAAGAGCATGATCCTGAGAGGGCCAGGTGTACACCAAATATGTGGCGTACATTCACAAAGACTGCACCAGAAAGGTACGCCAGTACATTTGCAGCTATGTATGGCAGAGGGGAAAGAAGACCCCTTATAAATGAGTTGGTTAATAAGCTTCAAGACTTTGAGTTACATTTAAGCCCTCTACAAGCTTGTGTTTCAGCCACTGAAAAAGTAGCTGAAAAGCTGGACAGAATGGAAAACAAACAAGAAGATATAATAGATAAACTATCAATTGTGCCTGATGCCGATGAATACATGGTGGTAACAGATACATCTAATGAGGAACAGAATTCCCAAAACAGCCTACTTGAGGGGCTAGCCAACTTGATTTCCTCTCAGTCAGTGTCATCCAACATCTCAGCTATCAAAAGAAGACGTCCTCCTGCTCGAACAAGTGACAACAGTAAGACCACGTCACATTTTGCCTTGTGGCATTACCTACGCGACCATGGAGAAGATATGAAGAAGTGGCATAAGCAACCTACTTCTGCACTTCAAGCACGGGTAAAAGAGTTACAAGACAAATCAACCACCAAGGCGAACTTCTCCAGAAAGGTAATTGCTCCAGTTGCTGCAGACAACAGAGGTAACAAATAGAGGGGCCCTGCCCCCAGCCAGGGGGGGGAAAGGGATAATAGAGTTTATTGGACTGTGTGGATTAGAAGTACTTACAACTAAGTAACCAGCTACCATTTGGAAATAACTTCGAGTAAATAACCACAGTTAAGTTAAAATAGAAGTAACCTGAATGTATCTTTCCTCCTTTTTTTCTCCCCAAGTTTTAGTTAACCCAGTTCTTTACCAATGATTCTACACAGGGCTCACATCATTCCAAAACCACTTGTGCTACCAACAGTCTTTTCACTAAGACCGCAGAATCCACAGATACAGAGTGAACTTCTTTTGCTGTTTTCTAGGTCCCTAATCCCCTGCATCTCTCTTTGCAATTTCTAAGGATTTAATCCTCAAATACACATAGTCCTAATGCTCTAACATTTCAAAGCAACTGCACCAAAGCTACATAGGCAAAAGAGCTTCCTTCATCTGTGGGAAAAGACCTGCCTTCCCCCAGACAGTTCCAAACAAAACTGCCAAAATACAAGAGATAGAGTTCATACTCTATTTTCCAGAAAGTAACTCATACCAGAAACAGTTACAGAAGACGCAATTCCCTTTTAGGCGTCCTCACAAGCCTGTTTGCTTAGATGGATTCAGGAATGCCTGCCTCTGACTTGGCAGAATGCACCCAGCTTTTACATTGCAAGATAATTAAATGGACACAGGACAGGGAACTTCAGCAAATAATGTCACCACAGAGAAATTCTCCACAGAATAGAGGGAACAGGGAAACCTTTTATTTCTCTTAAGTGTTCTGTGTTGGCATGACTTGACAAATTAATAATGGTGTTAATCAAAGTCTGTCTATTATCTGAACAGCAAATAACACTAGACAATGTTTGGTTTCGTTCACGTGCAGTATTACCTAAGGGAATGAGATTAAATGGCTTTAGCAAGTCTGCAGCAAAAACAGCTTTATACTGCTCACTGCTTGCACAACATGGTCTTAACTATACATACTCTGCAATATAAAATGCACATAAAGTTGTCCTTAGCAGAAATATATCTGCCCTCTACATAGAAAAAAAACTAGTATATTATATTGTAGGAGCACATGAAAATTCAAAATGGATTACCTGATATATCATGTTCTATTTATGAATCATTCGAGTAAGAGTGTTCCGATAACATATGTCAGAATTTATAGGCTCTCTGATGAGGCAGATAATAAGCTGATATAATGCACTCCAGGGATTTAGTAGAAAAAGCACTTTGTTCTTTTGAAACAAATATACCTGGCCATATTCTATGGTCAACTCATCCCTGCTGACCTGAGAATTTATAAAACCCCATACCCAACATTACCACAGTGGCAGGAAAGGATAAGGAACAAATCCAGCAAATACATAAGTAGCTTGCTTGTTTTCCTTGCATCTTTCCACATGTCTAGCCACACGAATAATAAGAATAGCATCAATCCTCATTGTTCAATAATGGTATGATTGTTCTACCTCAGTGTGCATACAATAAGACATACATGGTACTTTCCCAAACTTACCAAACCACTAAAAAAAGCACCAAGAAATTAAAATATTATACTGCAAACTGAATCAAAATATATCATAAAGTCTGTTATCAACTAGCCTCTCTAACCATTCCTTTGTGGCTTACTCTGAAGAGATAAACTCCAGAAACTGGGAAAAAGGGGAAAGGTGGAAGAGACGGAATTTCAGCCTCTGCTGTTTTCCCACTTAAAGGAAATAAAACCCTTGAATTTTACTGCAGTATAATTTTATTTCAAGAGAATTTCTCACTCTGATAAGTACTCAAATAAAAAGCACTGTGTGTAAGTGTAATTTATATCACTCTCTACAGTCAAAAGCAAGACTGCTCATCAGAACACACAGCTCTGTAAACGACTTGAGCACCCAATTCAGCTCTAACAATGTCATGTGAGGTGGTCACTTCAGGATATTCATTCACTTATACTGAATTCTTTGCATTGGATGAGGACTTCGCTGAGCCATTTGAGAGTCTCCTTGGAGAGATCACAATGCTTGTTTCAGACAAAGATGGCTGTCCCACACCAGTTCCAGATTGAGTTTTTATGTGTATCACATTATCATCCCTGATGGCTTTACAGCATCAAAAAGATGCTTCACATTTTTAAAGCAGAAACTCCCAACTATACTGCTAATACCATTACTGTGAAAAAGTAAAATCAAATGCAGACTAAAAGTGAAAGGCAGTAGGGATTAGGGTCATTACCTCTATCTCCTACCGTCCCTCAGCAGTACCTCATGTAGTCCCAAAGACTGCTTTACTCCAGTTTCAATGGATAGGATGCAGATGTTAGACTTGCACATCTGGTCCCAGAGCAGAGAAGCTGAAGCAGTGTCTGCAGCTGAGAAATGCACACTTCTCCTCAGTACCACAGAGCTATAGATCTGCCATTATCACATTAGCCTCCACGAGTGCAGATGAAGGGATATGGCTAGGCAGCCTCCACCCTCCTTATGTCACAGCAGTCTCTATCTCTGAGTATTTCTCAAAGCCATCACATTCATTTTGACAATTACATGAAAAAAAGCAGTAGTAAAACCCTTCATGAATCACATTTTACTTCACAGTGGATTTGCTCATTCTGCTTGCATGAAGGTAGCTCTGAGCAGCCAGCTGAGGCATGAATACCGACACACTGCAAACCAGGGAGCATTAAAGAGATTCTTCTTTTTTATTTAATGTGTCAAACTTGTGTTATTAAGCAAGGGTAATACACGGCTGACTTCTAAACACCTAAGTAAATTGTTCATCACGATCTGATGCAATTATTAGTAAAAGCTTAAAAACAGTCATTGTCAACTAGTCATGGAGAAACTAACCACTCAGAAATTGATGTCTTACTGATTTCATGCCCACAGTACCCTGCTTTCTCAAAGGCTACTTCTATCTTCAGTCTTGACAAGATTACTTTGTCCTAAAGAACTGTAATGAAAAGCAGTTCTTATGCTGTTCCTTTGTGTTCAGAAGCAGTAAGAGAGCAGTGCAGCTGAAACAGAAAACCTCATCTTTCACTTTCAGTCTACACAAAAAAGTACTTATGACTACCTGGTATATCAGACATCTAAGGAGAAGAAACAAAAAAGCAGTAAGAATAGGCAAATCACAGTATAAAACCCTGGGATTACAGTGCCTGCTATTTTACTGCAGTAAAACCAGCTCCACATCATCTTTTCTCTTTCATTTCAGGTGAACTGAACAGAGAATAATACACTACAGAAATGCACAAAAATGCACAAAAAGCCCCTATAACAGCAGACACTAATACTAAAATGACACTAAAATGTTTAACTTTTTCATATTAATTACAACCACTAATCCAGTTATCCAGGCTGTACTATGAGTGTTCACCATTTCTTTTGATTTAAACTCACCACTTTCTTGTGCTCCTTTTTCCCTTTTTTTGTGAAGAAATTGCTACTGCATTTAATAAGCCTCATATCCTCAACCAAAGCAGGCATCACTTTATGCAAATTTTCACAGCAAATGATTCCTAGGATCAACATGTGATCTTAAAACAACTGCAGAGCAGAAAATAAAATGTAAGAAAATAAAATGTATTCTTGGTAGTTTTACAAACTGCAGAAGCGATTAGGTTCTATCTCGGCACATTACAAGTGATGATTCAGTTCCAGTCAAAAGCAGTAAATTCAGCTTAGTGGCAAGTGAAAAGTTTAAACCTGGTCTCAAACTTTTCATGCTTTCAGTCTCACACTTGTGTCTCAGCATTTAAGGCTTGACGGGTCTCATACAGAAACACAGTCTGCCTTACATGATCACCTTTCATATTGAAAGATTCACCAGAATCCATATAACGTGAGTTGAACTGTGAATTAGATTTGTTTCATGACAGCAGATCAATAAATAACTTTAAATAAAACTTTGGATTTTATGTTAATGCTCTCTCCACCACAATCCCAAGAGAATATACCACTCATTTTGAGCTTGACAACTACCAGCATCAGTTCCTTTTTCAAAAGAAGCACTTATTTCTCCAATGCATTGCAATCAAAATTCATCAGACAGTCTGTTAGCTATTTTAAGATAAGAACTGCACTCAGCCACAGTTTTATCTTGTCACGCTTCTTTCAGAGTTTTTCTCTTTTTTAGACTCCTTACAGATCTCTATGCTCTAGCAGAGCTCCTTGCATCTCCTTACTGAAAGAAAAGACCATTCACAGTTACTGTTCTCCACCACTGTCATCTAGAGAATAAACTCACAACAGTGCAATTCTTCCCTACTCTTGAACTGACTCAGGGTATCACAAAATCACAGAATGGCCCAGGCTGGAAGGGATCTCAAGGATCATCAAGCTCCAACCCCACTGCCACATGCAGGGCTGCCAACCTCCACATTTAATACTAGACCAGGCTGTCCACAGCCCCTTCCAATCTGACCCTGAACACCTCCAGGGGAGAGGCATTCACAACCTTTCTGGGCAACTCAGGGTACTGCTATCATTCATCAGACACATACACAAATGCAGGTGAACTTTCACAAGCAAGGGAGGACAACAACTCACAGCAGAAACTTCACCAGCCTTCTATTTCATCACAGTAAGAACAAACATCTCAGTTTAATGGTCTAGTTCTGCAGACTGGGAAGCTACCCTTGCCATTTTCAGGGCACGTTCTACAAGAAACCATTATTTATTCGATTGAACAAAGGCCTCCCCACATTTAGGTGACTCTCAGAAGCAATGGGATTAAGCTGTCCTGAAGAAGCACAGCCAGGACCAGTGACAAGCAGCAGGTAACAAAATTGAAACATACTCTTTCAGTAAGAAGAGCTGGCAATAAATCATACCTCAGATACACCCTTCTGCTACTGGATGTTCCATAAGTGCAGCTGGTTCCACTGCTTCAGGAGCTCAAGTGAGAAGAGGCAAAAATGAATCTACATTTCTGGCAAGTGGTGGTAGCACATTCTTGGCATCCGATATCCTTTTAAACAATGAGTTTGCATAGCTGCTTTTGGGACACAGGATTGTGGGGTACTATAGCTTATGGTGGCCTATCTAGAGTTAAGTGCAGATTGGAAATATTGTCTAATCCTGTATTAATATCCCCTCAATTCCACTTGTCTAGATCTCTGAATTTGAAACAAAAAAATAGCAGATACACTCTGGAACTTGAGAAGTCAAGTTTGCAGCCAACTCATGGATACTGCATGGGGTTGTAACAACTCAGAAAGACAGACCCTTATGTAACACTAACTCGAGACATTATCCTCTTCGTTTCACTAGTATCACCACCTAGAGAGATTTACTCTATCTCCAGATCTTCTTCCAAAACATTGTTAGCCTTAGGCTAAAAATCACATTTGTTGTCTCTTCTGCTTTTGCTGCATACAACGCCACACAGCTAAGCTAGCTAATAAAGGTTAAGGTAACAACAAAATCCAACCCTGCTGTTATTTTGGAAATACCCACTACAAAAGTCATTTCCTACATTTATTTCAAAGATACAGCCTGCTTCACTTCAGGGACATAAAAAACCACAATGTCAGATGGATATGAGGAAAGAGACCTGTAAGATGATGTCAGGAAACTTTCAGTGGTTCAAGTTGGTGCTCAATAGATGAACGTGGTTCAAAAACCTTTCATCAATGCGATCATTAAACTTAACACAGATTCATTCAAGTATCCTCGAATAGGGTTCACGCAATTCCATTGCAGAAGATTTTTAACAAAACAAAGTTTTATTGAAGGATTACTAACCAATTGTGTGGCTAGTTTGTAAAGTGACTCTAACAGCAACGGCATCAAAAATTTTACTGTATGTGCAGTATGTTTTACTGTAGCTGAGTACAGGGAAAGGCAGACAAAGAGTCTTCTGCAGAATTTCTTTCACTTGGACTACTGCTACGCCTGGAAAAGCCGGGAGAAGTCCCTTCTTCATATGAGATATAAAAAGTACAGTTTCAAGGGTAAACATGAATTTAGAAGAAGAATATAAATATGAGTTTAGATCAGACATTACATATGTCTCAAGTAGACCATCTCTTAAAGAAAGGAAGATTTTAAAAAATTCTAGCAGGAGTATTTTTTAAAAACATTGAAAAATTAAGTTCAGACTTAAGATACATAGAATCTTCCTTCACATAGAATATTTCCTACAAAGAAAAAATCTAAAAAAAAAATTAAAAAGCCCCAAAACCTAATCCAATTCAGATGTAACGAACAACCAGGTTACCTTGGTCTTCAGTGCAGAATGTAAGAAGAAAAATTTGTTCTCAGTACCAAACACATTACTTTCCTTTTCACCTGGGAAATTCAGTATAAGCAAAACCCTTCCAAAATTCTGCCTAAACATTGTCCTTGCAAATCATTGTGGCTACAGGTAAAGTGCACCCGTTCTAATTTGGCCAAAACAGAATTTACATTTTCATCTACTACAGAAAGAGAAACATACCCACCTATTATTTTACCACTGCAACATTGCTGGTTAGTGAGTTGTACCTGAGAGGATATAATGTGCCTTCAATTCCTTTGGTTTTCTTCTCATCTATGTAAACTCTAGTCAACCTATGGCACTTCACAAACAAATGAATATCATTTTACAAAGGAATCAATGAGCTTGATACACTGAGAAGACACACTGAAAGTTAGCATCCACTACTTCATTTAAAGCTACCTTGACAAAGCACAGTAAGGTCCATGTGGATTTTCATTCCATTCTGTAACGAGAATGACTACTCTTACAACAGTTTGGATGCATTAGATATCTATCAATACCTTTCTATCTTTTTATTCAATCTTTTATTCTATCACTTTAATATTGCACAGTCAGTTGAAGTTAATGGCATTAACCAATTAAGGCAGGCAGCAAATTAATTAAGACTTCCCAGTCTCGCAAATCAAAGAAAACCTTTGTGGAAGTTTAACTGCTGTCTGTTGCATCTCTCTGCCAAGTGCACTGCCCTACAGCATGTGCTTCTCCTTGCACGCCGTGGTAGAGAGAGACATTCAACATGGCAGCCATGGTTCTGCAGTGACTTCTCTGGTTAGACATACTATATGATATGATGTACCACTGCCTCCACGTGAGCATAAATCCACCAATCTGGACACTATGACATGCAGAACAAATGCTATATGCATACTCTTTTTGGCTGATTTATATTTATGTATATTTTAGCAAGAGAGAGTTAAACTGTTCAGAAAGACAAAGTAAACAGCAGAGTAAATCCAGAAGGTCAAAACGAGCAGAAATCTTACATGACAAACCTTGTGAAGTTGCACCATCTGATCAGTCTCTGTAATGACTGTTTTTAACAGAGACATATCCAATGAATTTTCAAGGAGTTCTAACTTTCGTTACCAAATGTTTACAATCTAGGATGATCTGCAATAAAGTGCTTTCTCACTTCAACCTGCGCTTTTTTTCCCTGATGGGCACTGCAATGAAATACATTCTGATTGCCCTAATAATAAGGTACATATTTGACTTTAAATTATAAAAGGCAATACTTTTTTTGCTGTTGTACTTTTAGTAACACAAATCAGGACAGCTGGAAGTGTTATTTCTACCCTGGAGTGTCTTGTGCAACATTTTAAATTGTAAAAGGAAATAAGTAATTCTAACTTTTATGATAACACAATTTATAGTGACTTCTGGTATTATTTGTCTGGGAATTGCTGAACATTGCAGAGTAACGTAAACTTCTATGAGCATCTTGAGGAAAACATGCATTTAAAAATTTATTTAGGCAAGGTAGAAGATTACATTGAGAAAAAGATATTAGCATATGCTAAGGAGAATAGAGCCAGCTCTCCAGCATGGCTTTGTTTTTCTCAGGCTTACGTGAAAGACTGACTGTAAAATGCCTAATTCCAAATGAATGCTGTTTTAACCTTTATATTTCTATCAAGTCCAATACACTGGAACACATGCCACATAAGAGTGAATGCAGACGTTTCTTTCATTGACATGGGTTCCATTTGGTAGGTCCTTATCAACACACCCCCAACAGCTGTTTGAAAATATCAGAAAATTCTTATGAGTGTTCACCTTATTGATCCATTCTCAGACACTTCTTTACCTGAGCTTTCTGAACTAGTTATGTGATCAATTTGAAAAGAAATGAGTTAGAGAAAACATTTTGGTCACAGTGCTTAAACTTATGTGGCTAGTGAGCAACTTTCCAAAGCTGAACAGATTGACCATGAAAAAGTGTACCACTACAGTGCTCAAAGTACTGGAAATACCACTGCAGCATGACACAGCACCTCTACAGGAGCATTTTCAGTTGGGTCTGTTATACCACACCATCTGCAAGGCATACTGGAGATTTCTTCTGTTACGCACTCCAACTGCTTACGAATACAGAACTTTTCAAGTTTTCATACATCAGAAACATAAGTAGCCTCCCACAACATACACTCTCTGTTCCAAAATCCCACTTCTTCCTGTGTGAAAACTGCATTTAACTTAGCCCAGAGCATAGCACATGCTGATGCCACTAGGATTCAATTGTAGGGAGGGAGAAATTTGCTGAAATTCTTCCAGAACTTATGAATTTATCAGTGAAAGTGATGAACAGGAATTTACAACTAAAGGGTGCTGTGGGTAGCTAACTCTTATTACAGTATCAAATCTTTTTGTAAGAGCTTCTGTATGTCGTATACAAACTTTACTTAACCTGAATCTGAACTTTTATCAGAAAGTTGCAATCTGGCAATCATATTTCAGAATAACTAAGTGCTCAATAAATAAAGACAGTTCTTCCTGAGCAACATGAGCTTGAATGACAACTTCAACTACTATTTATTAAAAAATTATAAATAAAGTTCAACAATATTCAGCCTGGAAAAATAAACTACAACTTTAATTGAGAAGGAGTATGTGTCACAAGGACTTCTACATCTTCATTCAACATTAGTTCATTTCAGTTACTGTAATATATGCTACAAATATAGGATAAGCAAATACAGGGAAATCTGACAAGCCTGAAAGAAAAATGCATATTCTTGTATTTCACACAATATTATTTCATTCTGAGTCGTCTCTGTAATGCCAGCAGTCCCATTCCAGTTTAAGTGAGAACTCTTCTCTCCCCTCCACACTTTCTGTTTGCAGGAGTTACCAAATACAGTTCACTCCCACACAGATTTAGAAATAACTGCCCCACCACTCTGATATAGTGAACAGTTTCTAAAAAAGACAAATTCCCTTCCTGTTATTACACTTAAAAAAACATTCTGTAAATAGTATCAGAAGGGAATATTCCACAGGTAGAAAGAATTCAAATGTTTTTTTGACAATACGTTAGATTTCTAACAGATTCTAATACTCTTTCAGTCCCACATAAAGACAGATATGTTAAAAAGCATAATTTGAAAAGACATCATTAAAGAAATGAAATTTACATTTAGCTGCATCTCATTATACAAGTTACACAAGTTGCCCTTTCTCCATTAACTCTTCTATTCCTCAGTTAGATTTTCCAAAGAGTGTAAATAGTATGATGACAGCACAGACTGTTAGAAGTCTCTCTTCCAACTCAGCTTGCAGGCAGCAATTGAGTAAGATTTCATCTTGTAGGAACTGGTATCCAGGGCATATGAAGGAATTGCATCAATAAACTTTCTTCACACAAAAAGCACTGTCCTAGCAGTTCTGCAGAAATGGCGGGGAACTGGTGTATAATAAACTATCTCCTCTGGTGGGTACATAAGCAAAGTGGACCATTGCACTGTTCAAAGAGAAATGGAAAAAGAACCTGAACCCTAAGGGTGCTTAGTATATAAGGTGCTTATACACTAGGAGTAGAGGTTAAAATACCACAGACAGGCAGACATGTTAGGGAATTTATATTTGTGCTCTTTAAAAAAATGTTATACAGATTGTAATAATTAGTTGCTTCTTAACAACTCTTACCAAAAGGAAAAAGCCCCTATTTTGAAAGAGCATTTTTTTTTAATAGCTTTCAAATTTTAATTTTAATAGCTTTCACTGAGCAGAAGCCTAAAGTCGTAAATACAATAAATTTTACTCCCATGTGTTTAACAGCCACATTCCTGTCAGACATTGGATTATGAACAAGCTAACAGATTAGTTTAGGAGAATTGTTCTGTGCAGCGCATTAAACGGGGAAGAAGCAAACATCTCTGAGTGGGAGGTGGGCAAGCTCAAATTATTACCATGACAAATGTGATATGCAAGACCAAGATATGAAAGAAAAGGAGATAGCAGAAAGGATGGTGCAAACCCAGTCAGCAAGAAGCTTGGAAGCAGTAACCTGTCATTACTCCGTTCTGTCTTTCTGCAGTTGAATTTCTGAATTTATTCTAGTTTGACACTTTTGCAGCTTCAGTCTTCAAGATGCAATCCAGCCTATGGCTCAGGATGAGGATCAAACATTGTTAGAGCTAAATGGTGGTTTGTCAGATTGCCAGAATGACTCCTTAAAAGACATACATTATTACAATTTTAGCAAGTCCATTAATGTCATAGTCTAAGCAAGTACAATGGGCATTAATTTTCCTGTGTCATTCTAGCTATATGCACTCCCAGGATAAATGATAAGCTACCACCACAACTGTTTCATTTTATTTTTTTTCATCGTACAAATCTTCCTCCCACAAATGCACACAGATTATGCCAATTCTTCATGTTTTGCAGCAATACACAGAAACCTCAACTGAGATTAGGGCCCCAGTGTGCTCCATATGAACAGCACAATACAATCCTTGCTTCAAGCAGCTCACAGGTTAAGGAGCCAAGAGGAACATCTGATAGGAGAGATAATAGAGAAAGCTGGTGAGTTACTTGCTCAAGGTCACTGAGCAGGCCAGGAACAGAGGCCCCTCTCTTTTTCCCTTCCTGACAGGCCATATGTCCTCTCACCTTTGGCTGAACTTTTATCTCTATCTGTTCTTGGTTAGTTATGAATAATTCATGAAAATGAATTATTAGCTCTAAGGTGAAGATTACTGTTCACATGTAATAGCATTAAGCAGATAAGAAAACTTATGGTATCATATTAAAAAAAACTAAAAAGCACACAAGATGAAAACCGAAACTGATACTACTGTGATTCCTTTCTCCAAACACATCTGGAATGTTGTTAACAGTGTAATTTATTTTGTCACTTGCCCATTGCATGGTCTATGAATTTCTGCAATTCATAACATGAGACAAAAACAAATTCCGTTTTCAGCTTAACTGTCCCAAAACTATTTTGAATTTGTAGGTTTTACTGCAAACAAGTAAAAGATGTAGTGGCATAGAGAATTGTGAATTCACACTGCTAAATAATGAGTTTAGCATTTCTTCAGCACTTTTACATACAAGACTGAATCAATCACTCACCAAAATTTTTTGTTTATTTAGAATCTTTCAGGCTTCAAGTGATTTGCACTAGACTAAAAAAAGAAAAAGAAAAAAAACTGTTGACTTGACATAAACTAGCCTAAATTACTGCACTGAGTAAAGTCCATTGACCCTGATTTCTGGAAGCAATTGATACTGCTGCTATTGACCCAAACCACATTCATAAATTGACATTTTTAGCAAAGGTTGTCTGCCGCTCAATTATCTTAAATCAGTTAGTCAAAGAGTGCTCTCTGGCTACCTTCTCTTAATTACATTATAACATCCCAGTTGTAAATAACATGCCCTAAGCCTTTAATAGGAATGCTGAACACTCTTTCAACTCCCAGTGTGAAATCTGTGCTTTTCTTAGTTAAAGGGATACAGAACACACACTGCATAGGACACTGCTATAAACTTTTAAACCCATCCATTAAAAAAGGAGACTGTGCAATAATTACAGCAGAGATAAGAAAGCTACATAAAGTATGGCAAACAAATCAGTATCAATAGGAGATTTCTTTCAGTAGTTCAAATTGCTGGCTCTCATAACAGAACCGTACTCCTTAAACTAAATAGGACAGGGGTCCCTTCAACCTAGTCATCAGCAGCCAGCTTCCAGCTCTCCTCAAAGACGGTACGTATGGTCTGAATAAAGAAGGCAGTATGCAACTAACCTCTGTCTAGCCCTTCGCACATAAATTATATGATCTAAGTATTGTTTGATACATCTTGGAATATACCACATCACGTATTTTCCAGTAGCGTACTATACATAATAAAATTTGGATACAGCATAAAATTACAGACTAGTAAAGAACAAGCAGATAAACTGATACAGAAAGCACATAAAAGACTTCCAACTGAACCTAAAACAAGGGGGACTGTACATCAGGGACACCTCTCAGGACAGTTTTGAATGTGGGGGCTCTTTGCAATTCCCCAACCTAGCCAAGAGTCATCATCAATTTTAGTACTCCAGAAGTGATGAAAGAAGAGACAAACAGGAAGTACAGCATGAGGGTACCCTGCTTAGTATAGCAGATGAGACTGCACAACTATTAGGCTATTATTATCGTGAGCTGGATAATAAATTCATGACTTCTTAATAATAGGCAGGTTCCCGTGTCTAAACCCTAATTACTCTTCCCAAGTCCCAAGTGATCTTACTTGCAACAAAGCCAGTGTCAAAAAATGAAAAGAAACACAGAACCAAACAGGGCCACTAAATCACAGTCTTTATCTTTAAAGCTGAATAGTGACTTCACTGAGCAATGTGTTCTAAGCTTGCTTCCATCTGCATGCAGCGATGGACACAAGGGCTTCTAGAGATCCCTTACAACTTTCCACTGTTCTACGTAAGCTGTGAAAAGCTTACCCTGCCCTCACAAGGGATCACACAAATCTTTTCTTGAATTGAAAAGAAATGGGAAGGGATTTTAAAGGCAGAAAACTTGCACCGTTTTAATCAGGTTTAAATGAAATGAATAGGAAATAGAATTAGTTTTTTAAAATGTTTTTTTTTTAAAAAAAAAAAACCTATCAGTAGATAAAATCCTGTTATCTCTTCTGGAATATTTCAGAAAGTGGCAGTGGCTGTTCCCATTACAAGCAAACATACCTGACCAAGATGTCAATATTAAAAGCACTGAAGAGAGGGCAATCTTACACTGGAGGGAGCAGAGAAATATGCAGTTAATTAATTCTAATACATACTGCAGTTTCAGAATTTAAAAAACTCCACGAAGAGTTAATTACATAATCTTAATCTAAAAGCCCCACACATTCTACAATTTTCACCTAATTCAAAACACTTATTTTTGCAAGTTTTCCTTGCTTCTTTTTTCACTGTCTTCTGAAATCCAATCACAGTGCAGTAAATTAGTTCAGTCATTACAAAGACAGGCTGAAGCATGGGCTAGCAATAAAATCAAGATGTAGAATCATATTAAAATAACAGAATTATTTGAGCTGTATAAAATTATATATTACTGAACTGCTACTACCAGTTTAAGCATATACAACCTCACGTGCCTCATGTTAACACATCAGGAATTAGACAATAAAGAACAGATGCTACATGTGACTTTCAATCTCGAGGCAGATAAAAGTAGGGTAAAAACCTCCCCCTAAGATGCAATTCAGTGTTATGTGCTCTACTGCAGCTTCTCCCTCAGCATTTTTAGCACAGTGCTACCACAGGATGTGTGACAGGATGAACAGCAGCCCTTTGCTGCAAGCTATTTTTCAGTCTTCAGTGAAGTTTAACAGAAATATCCTAAGTGAAATAGATCCTCTCCAGCCAGAGGGAGAAGAGAGATTTCAGAGTACAGGCATGAGCATGAGGAGTCAAACATTTCAGAAAAATTCAGAAAATACTTTTCTTCCATGTGTTGCAAAGGGAAAGGAGAAAAACAAATAACATCAAAAGGGGAGAACAGCATCCACAAGAAGCATCATGGAAGTATGACCAAAGTCTACAGTTCCTACTGAAATTGAGATGTCCACATTACTTTTCTGGCAAAATGGTATTCATGCAGCTACAATGAACATGATTTCACTTTCTATTTTAGTTAATGCAAATGCCCAATAATGGGATATCTAACTTACCATTTAGGAGGGCACTAACGTTTGATTTAGGAGCCTTCAGAACAAAACATTTCCTGAAGGCATGTTAAAAAAAGCTTCCAGACTCTTTCCATTAATTTCATTTATAGGAAGCAAGAAAACACAAGACTTTAGTTGCCTAAATATCTTCAAAATCTGCACACTGCTTTAAGTATTCAATTACTTTCTTTCCTCTGGCTTTCAATTAGTTTTTCATTCAAGCAGTGCTTATAAGAAGAAAATCACCATAGTTTTGACAGATTGCTTCATGTGAAAAGTTACGTTCTAATACCATAGACATACATTAAATAATTTCTTACTTGTTTCATGGCACATAAGTCTCAAACAGACTTTTCTCTGGAAAAAAAACACCCAGATTTTGGATAACCAGAAACCAGAGTTTTGATTTGAATTTATTCAATGCTATAAACAAGGATTGATTCCAAGCAATGAAGTTTATCCACTTCAAAGTTCCTGTCAAAGAACTCCATAAAATAGGTAAAACACTCTGAAGTTAGCACTACTATCATTAAACCAGGCATCAATTGTTGCCATAACAAACATTTTGTGTCCAGAGTTACAAAACAGAAAAGACAAGCCTTTCACCTTTAGAGTTGGTGCCACTTCTGATCATAGCCTGAATCTTCTGTGAATATTCTTCTATAACCTGTAAGAAATACAAAGAATTCCGCTGAGGCAGGGAGAGACAGATGTTCCTCTAATTAGTAGACACGTGCCTATTGCCAATCCTACTCAAAACTAAGTACTCCATTCAAAGCAAAAGAGCATTTCTAACGTTTAAAAACATTACAGCATCTTCTGACATGAATCAAACATCCAAAAGAAATAAACAAAACAAACAACAAGTAATTTGAATCATTATGAAACCAGAATGAAAAACTATCTACAGCGAAGGGTTTTTCTTGTTGTTGCTTTTTGTTGTTGTTTTTTCCTTTTTTTTTTTTTTTTTTTTATTAATATTTCTCCAGTCTGTGTAGTAATTTACACAAATTATAAGCCAGTTATATTTTCATAAACAAAGAATTAAAGGATGTTAATGCAATTAATGCCAGCCTGGGTACGTTTATCAAAAATGCATCTTGACTAACTTGATGAGATTAAAAGTTTGTCTCAAAGATAACAGCTTGATGAAGTTAGAATTTTAAGTGAGTAAATTAAACTTGGTGCTTCCTGATATGTTGACTGAGAACCTAGAACAAAACAAAGTCAATATGTCATGTATTAATCAAATTAAAAGTTGATTAACTGACAAATCTCAGCTGAAAGTCTAAACAAAAATTCCTCAACAGGAGGAAGTTTTTAAATAGGCTCCTGCAGGCTCTAAAGGCTTTCATTTATTTATTTTCTAACAATTAGCCACCTGAAGGGAGAAAATAACTTGTGAAGATGAGGAGACTTGGAAAATTTTCAGTGGGAAGCAAGATGCAAAAAAGTCAAACACCAGTGGAACCCAAAGCAATGTCTACTTTACCAGCACTAAATGCAAACAAAGACAAACATTTTGGCACACAGGGTACAAAATTCATGATGCTTCCTGAATCTCTGCTTCCAGAGAAGTGGGAGATCTGAGGTTTGAAGCTTGTTTGCTGTATTTTGTTTTCTCACAAAAAATCAACTTCAATTCTTTAGCACACTTCATTTTAAATGGTTCCCATACAGGTGCACACCAATGTGTACATATAAATAGAAATGGAATTTTTCCCTGTGGATCACTAACATCACACAATGCCTTCATTTCATCAACTATATCCCTGGGAGCTAGAAAATTGCATTTCTGGTGACTCCACCTCCTCCTTGGACAGGGCATCCCAGTGTCTGACCACTCTTTGAACCATAAGGGTTGGAAGGAACCTGTGGAGATTATTCATCCAACGCTCTGCTAAAGCAGATACCCAAGAGTAGGTCACACAGGAAAGCAGCCAGGCAGGTTTTGAATATCTCCAGAGGAGACTTTACAGCCTCTCTGGGCAGCCCAGTCCACTGCTCTGTAACACTCAAAGTAAATAATTTTTTTCCTCATATTTAGATGGAACTTCCTGCATTCCAGTTTGTGCCCACTGCCCTTGTTCTATCACTGGTAATCATCAAAACGAACCTGGCCCCATCTACTTGACACCCACTCTTTAGTTATTTATAAGCATTGGTAAGATCCTCTCAGTCTACTCCAGACTGAATAGTCCCAGTCTCTCAGCCTTCCCACATAAGGGCCCCTAACCTATGGCCCTCCATTGGACTTCCTCCAGCAGTTGCCTGTTTTTTTGTGAACTAAGAAGACCAGAACTGGACACAGTATTCTAAATGTGGCACCACCAGGGCAGAGTAGAGGGAATGACCACATCCATTGATCTGCTGACCACAGGTCAATGGATTTTTAACGCTCCCCAGGATATCTTTGTCTTTGTTGGCCACTAAGGCACACTGCTTGCTCACGGCCAACCTGCTTCCTGTCTAGTTCACCTGTTGTCTACCATCACACCCCAAGCCTTCTCTGCGCAGATCCTTTCCAGCACATCAGCCCCTCATTTGTACAGATGCACAAGGTTATATCTCCCCACATGCCTTTGGCTCTGCCCTTGCTGAATCTCATTAGGTTCCTTTCTACCCAACTATCCAAACTTTACAGGTCTCAATGAATGGTAGCACATCCTTCTGGTGTCTTTGCATATCAAATATCCACAAGGTTCAAACAAATAATGAGATTCAAATATGCCTTTAACATGAATACAGCTGTAGTCCTGATGACTAAAATTCCAGCAGTTCCTGTGGTAAATTATTCCCTAAGAGCAACTGAGAAGTAATTATTACAAAGTTATTGGGTTATCAAACTTATAATGATGTTATAATCGCTTTCATTATATAATTGATTTGTCACAAATGCTCTTATTACAATTATTATTGACCTCCTGCCACTGCTAAAATGTAATTAAAGGTTCAGTTCTGTTTAACACACTGTCCTTATGTATTGTTGAAAAATCAGACAAGCTCCAAAATATACACAGTCTCACTTTTTGGTTCCACAATATGAGACCTAGGACAGTTATTTTGCCACCTCTTCTCTGAACTCTTACATTCCCTATATTTTATTTTTGTTTTTAATGCCCTACTCCATGTATTTAGTGAAGCCTTATTTACCCAACAGCATCATGTTTCTAACCAAGCACAAAACATTTTGCTGCTGTTCTGCAGTTTTGTTACGTATGCTCACTACATTTGTGCCAAACCAAAATCAGTTTCTTCTTTTCTTTGCCTGGCATTTTTCCTCTCAATGTAATAACACTGCAAATAAGTCACTCCCACATTTTTTTTTTCTTTTTTAACAAGTTGTGCTTAACAATTTTTCCTATTCATTTCCCTGGAGATTTTACCAAGTCCAATAGTTCAGAATAAAAGAATAACAGGAAGAGCAAGTACACCATTGGTCCTAACTCAGCAGCCCTCCCAGCCAACTTAAGCTAGGTAGACTTAGTACCATGTTACATTCAACAAGCTGTTACTTTCAAATGATGTTAAAGATGTGCAAGAAAACTTCTGAAAATCTAAAATATAAAATCCTGTATTTTTGATCTGTTTATTCATCAAATTTGGTACTTCCATGTAAATCTACCCAAGACCCATCTTCTCGTTATCTTCCCTCATCTCAGATTGCTTTGCAATTTAACTGATGGAAGTTGAAGTGCTTACTAGCAACAGGAGGCTAATGTAGTTTAACAGCTTCAAAGAATTTCAGAAGTCAAAGACATGAACAATTCCTCTGCCTAAAATCACACTGTGTGTGCAGAGAGGACCACAGTTTTGGAGCTTCAGACAATTAGGGAACCAGGAAGAATAATAAGGATGAAAAAAATAAGGATGAAAAAAATATCTATAAAAAAGAAATATTTCTGTAGTGTGATAGTTCATGTATAAATTTAATAAAAATAAATGAATCAGTAAGAAATAATGCCAAAAAAATAGAAAATCAAAATTTTCTGTCAAAAAGTAACAGTAAGTAATATTTCAGAGTTTGAGGCATTCAAATTAGTGCATTACCGAACAAGGAGGGAGGGAAAAAAAAGAATTTATATAAAATAAGTATAGACTGAAGGAAGGATAAATGAATCATGTGATCTAAAACACCCAGGGAGTTTTCAAAGTTGCCTTTATATTTAAACATAACTCTTACCTGTGAAGGCATCTGGCAAACAGAATATATGTGATACTGAATAAAGACTCCAAGAAAGGACTAACGGGACCCAACCTGCATTGCTGTTACACTGGTATAGATCAGCAGTGACTTCAGTGAAGTCAAGAGAAGAAGAACAAGTCTGGCCCATCACCCAGCAGCCATATTCATACATAATCCACTGGCTGACAGGCAACAAGATGACAAAGTTGTAAATATGCGGGTGAAATTCTAAAGGCAGATTTCAGAATTCACGTTGATCTCTAATACCTTGCACCTTATCTCACTATTTAAATTCTATCAAGGATATCCATAAATATTAAATTCAGAACAAACCATTAGCTACATGGCAGTTTAAACCATTAGATCAGATTTGAAAACAAATGAATCAAGTGTTTCATTTATCCTGTGGACCACTGTCACTTAGGTGACAAAAATGACAGACAAAATAGAAGGAACACTCTCCTGTGAAGCAGGTATTACAATTTTAACCATAGAACTCAATGAGTTAAGATAACTGTATCATCAAAAATAGTGTCAACTGGCTTAGGAGAATGCAGGCCAGAAGATAAATAGCCTCTCCAAGTCGTACCAACCTGGAGAGAACAGAAAGCACTTTATACAGCACAAGGCTTTTGTTTAATACTTTTAAAATAGAGCTATGTGCTATGCAAAAATCAGTTACAAAATCTGGAACAAATCCATAGAATTACAGAATGGTTTGGGTTGCAATGGACCTCCCACACTCACGTATCAACTTACTTTACCACACACAATACTTGTTCAACTCAGTAAGACACCAGAAAACCACTCACACCTCCTCTTGTATTAATTCTCTACAGGCTTAGTGAGCTGAATCAATTCTTTGCAAGATCAGATGAACAGAACTGAAGCCATATAGGCAGAATTGTGGAAGGACATCACATCTTTTTGGTGCCAAAAGCTCTTAGGTCACTAGAGCGCATCTAACTTCAACAACTAAGAGTGACTAGAAATTCAATTTCATTTTTCATTCTTAGAAAAAACTGTTTTTGTCACAATAATGTAGCAGAAAGATAATAGGGCTAGGCTCCCAATGTTTAAGAGCTCTTCAATGGAAATTCACTACACAGAAGAATGTTCTAACTCTTTAGAAGTGATCTCCAGCAAGCTGATGAGGCTGGCAGAGAGGTGGAAGAGTTCACTCAGAGCTAAAGAAACCCAGCAAGGATATCTTTTTCTTCCCACTTTGGAAGCAGAATTTTAACAAAAGAACCTCCTTCTTTCCATATGCTCCCTGGTATATAAGTGTTCTGCTCAGGACTGTACAAATAAATTTAAGTACCATTTCTGAGGCATTAAATCTCCCACCAGTGCGCTCTGTTTGAAAGCACTTTAGAAACACCAGGTTGAAATAAGATGCCAAAAGGAAATTCAAACAGCAGGACTGAAGATAATCAGAACTAATGTAAAAATATCCAGGGAAAGCTTCTTTCAAGGGCTTTATCTTACATTCAGGCACAGTTTGACAATGCAAACATCCACTGCTATTACACTGAGAAAACACGAAGCACAATACTTATTAAAATTATGTTATTATTTATCATTCTTAGAATCCTGAAATAGTATTTCTAGCTGTAGAAAGACAAATGTAAAATCTAAAAACACATAAAATTTGAGCAGAGGAAATTTGATTGGTTTCCTCCCCCAGCTCCCAAAGACGACTGAAGCTAAGTATCATTAAAATATACCTTCCTCTATGAATTATTAGTCAAAAATCCGTTAGATGTCTGATGATCCATTCTATATCAAGAAATTACAAAAATATAGATTATGGTATTGCTGTTATTTTCTTGCTATTCTGAGTTTAAACTTACTGAATTTCTCCTGGGAATTTTGCTCTTTCTTGGAGAATTAAGCCACATTCACACATCCTTTCCTGTTTCCACACATAATACTATAAAATATTGAGGGCTCTGTAGATTAATAACTCCAAAAAGAATGTATACAGAAACTGGCAGAGGATTATTGATTCCTATCAGATGTAATTTATCACTCTGCCAAGAACCTTTTCTTACTCCTGTGCTAAATTCAAATTCAATTGGCAACCATCAGTCTTGACAAAACTGACATCAAACTCTTCGCATGTGCCAATGGGTCATTCGTCACAAGAGATACCACGTTAATATACAGACGTATTACAAATTTTGTGTTTAAATAAGTCTTACAAGAACTTCTCCTAATGTATGTAGAGAACAGTGAAGTTAATTGCAACAAAGACAGCAGAAATTGCCACTTACCGGGTATGCAGATGACATCTTACAACACATTCCATGAAGTACAAAGGCTCACCATCACTTTTAGTATCTCCAAAGGCAGACTTGTTAGACAGCTATCAACAGAGTCCAAGATCCAAAGACCTCCGCAAAGCCCACAGTCATAACTACTACATTTCTTTCACCCCACCAAGAAGAGCAACAAAGTTCCTGTATGCAACAGTGGCAAACAGAAGACACTTGCAGGAAGAAGCATTCTACTTGTTAGTGTTAAAAACACAGACTTGATAGGAATTGAGGACAGCAGACATCTTAAGTCACGCATCCGAGAGGTCAACATGTTTGAGCAAGAAAAATTGTTAGTGATCATTTAGGAAAATTTTACATTCTGTTTTCCCCTCTTTCATGTGAATGAATTACATTAAGGCAGATCAAAGACCCAGTCCACCAATGGAAAAAAAAAAATCCATTAAATCATTCACTCACAGCTGTTGACAGAGCAGCAGTATGCTGGCAGAGATGGCACAGACTCTAAGACTTGCAATACTAAGTACTGTTTTATCTAGACACAAGCTCTGTTTATTAAGTCCCAATACTTGACAGTATGAGTTTTAAAAAAATATATACAAAGAAATTTTAAAAGTATGGTATATTAGCAGAATTGTAACATACAACAAAAAGACACAGCAAGAATTCTCAAGACCCAGAGGGAACCAAGCCTGCACATTCCAAAGATGAAATATGGAAGCAGGGAAATACTACCACTGGCTCAGTTAAAGAGCACTTATCCAGTCCTTGTACCAGAGAAATCTAAGAAAGTTCCTATTGAAACTGCATCAGTCAAGGTGACCCCAAAGCAGTTTCCCTGGGCACTCATACTGCATCCTACTTATACTGCACAGAAGTATAATTAGCTCCAGGTAGAGAAACACTTAAAGGCCCACACAGGGCTTCACAGCCTTTGAAATGTGCAGAAATTTGCTAAAGATAATCGAGTTTTGTTATGCAGATTTTCGTACATCAGTTTGCTTCTGTATACAACAATGAAAGCATTTACCAAAACAGCCGGCTTTTAACGCACTGTTTTCAAATTCAAAGTTTAAAAGCTCACAAGCACTGGCAAAAGAGAAACACGTTCACAGTCCTGGATTCATGTGGTAATTTTCAAGTGGACCTGAAAATAATTTTAAGAACAAGGAAGAAAAATCCAGTATATAAAGCAGGAAAAAAAGTTCTTTGAAAGACCGCTGATCTGTAAAAGATGAATTTCATATTCCTCCCAACCCCAAATACACTCATATCTGAGCAAAGTCTGTTCCATGTCTCCCCTTTCCCCCATACAACATTCAGGAAAAAAAGCTCTCACTCGAGGACACTGCAGGTATCAAGGAAGCCCTGCCAACCTAGTTAAAGGACAGGAAGGAACAGGAAATATAGTTTCAATGAAGCCAAGCACTGGGCTGCTGTCTTGAAATATTATGTTTGATTTCAAATATAGAAAAATGAGTATTTTCTATACATGGGTTTATTTTATAACATCTTTTGTGTCTGAAAGTTTCAGAAGATACGTTGTAAGGCAATCTGAGATAAAAGGTATGTAGTTTCTTCACTACAGACAAACACATTTATGGGGACGAACCACATGAAAAACATGTTCCTCATACAAGATTTTCACTTGAAATTCCAAATGCTTCCACAGGTGAAAATCTCAAATTTTCTGAAGTGCACTGGTAGATTTTCACTCTGTTTTCCCACTTTATATATGTGTTTCTCTTTGTAAGCCCTGGGAAAGGAGCTCAGAACTCTTACACAGAGCCCTCCCGCAACCTGACTTTCTCACTCCATCCAGGATTAAGCCTCTTCAAATACACTGAAGAAACACACATTGCTGCCTTTCTATTTCATAACAGTCGCTTTTTGCCCAGACTACTGCATCAATTTAAGATAACTTTAAAAGATAGTTTAAGTGCTTCCAAATACTTAGTGTACACTACCAAAAAACACAAACCAAACAACAACAACAAGAAAAAAAAAACAAATGTAATTTCCTGATGATGTAATTCGTTTTTGGCAGCCTCCCTCCCAGAAAATCCACATTGTCAAAAAAAGATGAAAGCCATGCTAGCCCCAGGGCAGAAGGGCAAGTCACCTGCACCCTGTGAAACTCAGCTGTCAATGGAGATTCATAAGGACCACCAATCTCACCCCACTCAACGCACAGCATCTGTTACTATGGCAGAGCTTCTTCAAAACTGCTGTACCATAAAGCAGCTGGAAGAAAAAAAAAAAAGTAAATCCTAAAACCGTTCTGGAAAGATAAAAAGCAAGCCAGAATGCATATGCATACATTTTGATCCATTTACTGTCAGTGCAACTAATTTTAGTCTCTCTATGCTTTGGCTTTAGACAAGGATTTCCACTACTACAGGCAGAATTACACCAACTTCAATCGCTCTTCAAAATACATATTCTAACTGTCCAGATTTCATGTTTTTAATATATATTTTTAATTACATGTAAATACATGTGGCATATCACACTTTACCTGGGAAGGGATGACTGACCGTAGCTGCCCCTAAACAAAACTGCTCTTTTTCTTAATTCTTGACAACTACTGCATTTGTGGAACTCCTTTTGCTGTTTTGTGACTAATGCTGCTGCAAAAAGAGACTGTCATTACACTTTATATTTTGCAGTTACATTCTGGGTATTTTAATACCATTCTTTAACTCCTGTTTTCTTAGCAATTAGTTGCTTAATATAATGTTGACTGCAGTACACAGACAATGTATCTAGGCTTTGCATTTTATCAAAGCCAGTGAAAGGTTTAAGCCATTGAAAATTACTCTGGCATTTACACAAGGTCAGTAGAATCTACTGGCACCCATTTTAGATACAGCAAATCATCACATCTCACCAGAAAGCTTCAGACACTTCAAAGAGAACAGTAATTTAGCTATTGAAGAGACAGTAGTTCAATAAATACTTCATATTCATTAATACTTAACAAAAAAAAAAAAAAACAATAAACAAGGAACTGACAGAGATGTAAAATGATAGAAAATAGGTAAATTAAATACCTACTTAAATACCCAGTCTAAATTAAGGATTAGTCACTAAGGTCCATACAGCGCACCCTTACAACTTCTGACACATTTCTCAACAAGACTGACTGACATGGTGCTGAAGCTACTGAGTTTTTTCAGCTCTATAAAGAAAAAAATAGTAAGCCTAAGAAACACATAATGCACCCAGTTTGTTGAAACATTGAACCTAATGCCTAACAATGGTTCCATACCCTTTTTGGTTACACTGAAAGCCAGCATGTCTTCCTTTCCTAAGGAGGACAATTTGGTTTATTAGCGTGTATTTGTTTATGGTGAGTTAAACAATGAAAGTTTGAGTAAAGTACATTTAAAGCTAATATCCAAGGAGAAATGATATCCTATCAAGAAGGCTTTCTTGTTGCTAAATTAATCTTTGAAGTATTTATATATTTATGATATGACAAATATACAAAAAAGGTGCCTGAAAAATGCTTAGAAGAATGAGACTCTTTCTAGTTTGACCCTGCACTTGAAACATCCTGTACTGCCTGCTGACTTTCAGGAAAGGTTCTTTTAGGAAGAAACCAGTTTCTGCTGAAGTGAATGTGTGGTTTTCCCTAACAACTTTATGGTGACATTTCAGAAATAAACTCAGCGAAAGACAATTAGGCTCTCTGGTCTTTGTATAATCTGACTTGTATTCAGGAATTATCCATTTTTCATACAGTGTATTGCAGATTCAAAAAAAGTCAGTGTCTGTTTGACTGCCTCCTTTGATGTTGGAATCATGCACCATCTCTCCAGACTGATTGTTACAACCTATCACAGAATTCAACTGGAAAAAACTAAATTCATTTCATTTCAAAATGACATCTCTTGGGTGAAGGCAATGAAGAGGGACAGAAGTAAAATATTTGTGACAGAAAAACATTTTAAGAGGAAGATAAAATATAAAACTAACACTTCCAAACTTTTCAAACTGAAGTTTGAGCTATAAACTCATGGCAGTATGAAACTTAAACTGCTAGACCAAAAGAGAATGAAGTGCTGTGTCATTCAGTACGTAATTCAATGTGATGCAATGCGGTACTGGAAACACTTAGTAAAAAAGACAGACTGTTTAATCCATGAAAAGAGTTCTGTAGAAAGTACAACTGGCCTGAGTGCCTGGTCAGAACTCTGTATAACTGCAGCCTCCCATGTTCATGCACAAGAACTTCCCAAGCAGTTATATTTAGTGAGTTAAAAACAGCTAAATTATTTCTGGCACAGAAGACAGGTCCCTATATTCACAGATGTTGTTTGGCAAGAAGTATTTTGATGAAGAAAGCACTAGGTTAATGAGCTCATTAACGAGAAACGAACAGTACAACAGTTCATGCTTTGCTTTTGCAAAAAATATTATCAACACCATAAGCAAACATGAATATTTCACTAGTCAGCATTTATATGAAACCTGTTTGATGCAGTGCTATCGCTTCTAGGTGCCCAAACTGCTGAGATGTCCAGTGGCAACTGGTGGTTTCCTGAGCTTTAACAAATGCACTCATTTTGTTTCTTTCTTCCTTCTTTCCCCACTGTGAGCTTTTTTTTCTTTTTTTTTTTTTTTTTTAAAAAAAAGGAATTCCATCACTTATTGCTTCCAGGACTATAGGTGGCAAAATAAAGCACAAAAACACCACTTGTCATTATCAGATAGCTTGTTATATATATATTTTTTTGCATTCCAAATTGTAAGATCAACTACTACTTAACGAAATTCATTGATGTGTAGTTATATTAAAGAAATAATACACTTCTAAAATCAATATTTCAAGTAGACTGTCATGCTAATCTTGCTATAATCAAAGCTTTTAATTTATCTATTAAATTATTAAAGAGGGAATACTTGCTTTGCTTGATCAATTCTAGAAGGTTGTATGCTTATGAACTAAAGCCAACTGAAGTGAAATGGGAAGCTTTCTACTCATTTCTTTTATTCTCAGATTAATCATATCATTTTCTGCATAGATTACTGAATTACATACACAAGAAATTCAATGAAAAAGGCAAAAATGGATGGACTATTGGAACAGCTTAAAAGCCCATGGAGAAGCTCCTTCAAAAAACAAAACAGCTCCTCCCTCTATGTGGAAGCAGAATATCTTGGCAGTAAATGCTGGAAGATGGGAGCTATTCTATTTCAAGGCCAGGTTGCAATGAGGAGGAGCTACTATAAAACAGGAACTCCAAGGTGTCTACCTTACTTTACACCACTCATCCCATTGAGACATAATTGAGTTATACCTCATGACAGTTAGCATTCATTTACTCAGTTGAATTTCATGCAAACAAAGACAGTACTCATACGATATGCAATCACATTCTGCCTGTGACCTGCATGGGGTGGAAGGTAAGGAAGGTGTTTTGAGTACTTCATGTTGCAGTTCCAATGCACAAGATAATTAGTTAAAATATACCAGAATGCATGAACTACACTCTCTCACTAATGGAACCATTAAATTCCATGTAATTACAATGCTAAGTTTTGCATAGGAACGGAGAGCACTACAACTGCTGAATGATTTTACTGACATCACTGTTACAGGCGTGAAGTTCAGTACACAGAAAAAGAACAGTCTACTTCTAAAAGAAATGTACCCATTGCATAACTATTTGAAAACAAACAACAAAATAACCTGTAATTATCGTCTTTCACAGTAGCTCTTAGAAACTGACTAATGCTGTAGGCCTCAAATTACCATAGTTTCACAAAGCGCTTTCCACACTCCTGCTGACAGTAAACGGCTTCACTCTGACCAGAGCCACACTGTGCAAAAGGTGAAAGGGCAAAGGGTTCCAAAGACTGACTTAACAGAATTTTGATGGGTAATCATAGATGAGTTGCTTGCATGCACAGATTTTGCGCCTACTTCTCAATTCTTCCCTTTGGAGTGGTAGCAGAATGTTGAGGATTCTGCAGATTTCTGACTGGTGAGGTAGGTTGGATTTAATATCCCTTAATAGTTTACCATCACTCACTGCTGGGAAAACAAAACAAAAGAAGCCTTTTGCACTGACCACTCAAAAGTCATCATCTAAGGTATAATAAACTGATACTCAAACATGCTTTGCTTTGAAGTCAATTTTATTGATGGTGGCTGCTAAAATCGATTACATCTAAGACCACACACTATCAACAATAAAATAGTGAGGAAATCAAGATATTTATCAATTAGAACTATTTTCCCTAACAATTAAAGCAATTTAATCTCTTATGTAAGACTAATTAAATTGTTAGAGTACACTATTAGTAACAACACTGAGTCAATGAGAATGTCCTCCTACTTAAAAGTAAGCTGGAAAAGTAACGTGGGAAGTCCTCTCTGTATCTGTCACAAACAGTATTTTCTGTAATGCCAGATGAAAGAAAAGAACACAAAAGAAGTCAGTGTGTCCAGTAACTTTAAGTCTCATCAACCAAACAAGTCTCAATAGCCTGCCAAGCAAAGCTGGGTGGAAAGGCAATTTCACCAGACCACCCATTCCTTTAACAGTCCCATCATTTCTTATTTCGATCTTTTCCAATGCATCAGCCATTATCAGAGAAAAGGAGGTGCTCAAATCTGTGCAGCATCATCTCCATTACAAAAATTGGAATCATATCTATCAGATAGCACAAAACCAAACGCCTCCCTACTACTCAAAACATCTCCAGCACAAGTAGCAGCAAAATCTAGAGGAGGGAAAAAGATGGCATGGGATGTCAGCTCCTTCACAGGGAAATACATAGGTAATCTATCCTCCACAGAAGCTGTGCTAGGGCCCCTGATTTTCCTAGTGAATCTGTTGCTTTTTCTCCCAGGTTAAGACAAGGCATTCAGAGCAAGTGTTAAGAACACTGCTAACAGCATGGAAGACTGTCACTACAAAAGGCTGACAACAAACAACGGTGGTATATACTACACAATTCTGCAAGTGATGAGAAACAATAGAGGGCTGCTCTCAAAACTGTTGCACAAGAGACTGCAGAGTCAGTAGGGAATGGTGCTTTGCATTTCTGCTGTTGCAAAACGTGTGGTGGAGAAACATTTGTGAGGATGAATGACTGAAGAATTGCAATGACAGGGAACAGTTCCAACGCCATCAATGGAATGCAGCCAGTACTATCCTTGATGCTTGTAAATGGTTCCAGCAATAATGACAAAAGCCAGCTGATGCTGCTCAGCCATGTGGAAAATCAAATTTGCAGTGTTTGCTGACAGCGATCCACAGCCAGAGATGACTGCTTTGGTAATGTCACTTACCTCACAATACCCCTTGGTGACCCCAGATGCTGCGAGAACTTGGTAACAAAGTACAGCACAGTTTGGAGAAAACTAAGGGGACAATGCTTTTATAATTTGATACCAGAATATTTGCACTACAAGTTTCTAGGGCTGCTGAAAATGAGATCAAGCAGTCAAAAGTGGGCATAAATAACGGTTTTCTTCTCTCATGGCCAGGACATTATAGACTGATGACAGTACAACCATCCCAAGTACACAATCAAAAGGAAGACTTGAGCCAAAGTAGGTGGATAGCAAACAGCACAAAACAATTTGCATACTGTTGGAGAACAGAACATGAAGTCAAGTGGTGTTTCAGATGATAAAGGAATTGAAATGGCTCCATCCAAATCACAGATGTACTTGCATTAGGGAGAAAGAAGGAACAAATCACACAAGGGAGAAACAAACGAAAAAACTTCATAGTAATTGGCACAAATACACACATCATTAGAATGAGTATGTGACACAAAGAAAAGTCTCATTCTTTAGAACAGCATACAGACACCATAAATTGATTCGCCACTCCAAAGGAACAATGCTACAGCCCCCCAGTTAATGGATGTGGACTGCTGCTGAGATGCATCATTTAGATATATTTTGGAACCGTGCTACCTTGGGTAATGTTATGGCATAATTGCACACAACTGTTCAGCTTAAGTCCTCTGTTACTGGAATACAAAAGTTCAGAAAAATTAAGAAAAAAAAACTCCAGTAATTACTTTGAAATACATCTAAAAGGTACTTTAGCTTCCACTCCAATGAGCATATTTTTGCCTTCTATAAATTTGTGCTACCCAGCACTTCAGCTTTATGTATGTGACAGCCAGTCTTCACTGAAAAAAAAAAAAAAACCAAACCAACAATCTTCACATTATTATACAACAAGATTAGATTTTGGCTGCTTAAGTCTCAAAGAATTTTAGCTGTTTAAAGTCAGTAAATGTTTCACACATTTATTTTTAATAGCTTACAACTGCCTACGCAGTTTCAACTTGTGAACTATTTCTGAAGTTTAAATGAGTCTAGCAGCTGGTTCCGTTCTTGCGAGGGATGGTTCCTGTGCACAGACACCTTACAAGAACAACATGTTCTAAACACACATGCAGTAGCACTCAATTGCTGAAGCAGAATTAACTTAATTAACTACAGGAAGGATGTACATGTTAAGATTGTAAAGAAGAAAGAGCAGACAATTACTTGCCAATGGACCATATTTAACCAGCTGTTCTTAGCTAGCCAACAGTAAGGGTATCATACCCAGACAGCAGCACTGCAGTCCCATCACTCTAGTGCCTGGTTCTGTTCTCTCTCCTATTTCTGAACTCCTGTTTCAGAAAGCCAAATACTCAGTGTACTATGGAAGCTGACAAAAATTGGAGAACCTGTTCTCTGTGATAGTTATGTGTTGCACAAACTCCAACTACTGTTTCGCTGCTGATATTTTCTTTGCAATCAGACACTGAACCATCACACCTGTTAGCTGGAGTCAACCCTGCCCCACTTACCTGTCCCTAGGATTTTCAGATCATAGAAGATTCCCAAAGCTAAACTACGCATAACAGTACTGAGAAAGCAATTTCTGATGTGCATACAATTAATTATTCCACAAAATGATAAGCAAACTGGTGCTTTCTGTGACAATACACTCACTCTTTTGTGCCTGTTCAGTAGAAACAAAGATGGTATCTCACTTTCAGAACCTCCTCACTGCATTTAACCTCAATAGCACATCTGTGCATTTTTCTTTTTTTTTTTTTTTATAATTCTAATGCATTATGCAGCCACTTTATCACCTTCTACCAACTGGAAATAACGCCAGATCACCACCTGATATTACAACAGACATCAAAACGTATCTGGAAAGGCAACAGATGAGTATACAGGCAAAAGAATACATAACAAGAAAAACAGCTGGTTAATTTTTACAGATTATGGGGTAATTTCAAAAAATGACTGTTTCCAGAACTATGTTCCCACTAATTCCAGACTGCATTTTGTTTTTTTCCTTATTTGCTGGGAATTTAATTCTTGCTGAGGTAACACATGCACTACAAATAAGACGACACTGTGAGGTTGTCCCATGTGACACTGGTATCCAAACAGAAAGCACTGCAGTACACACAGTCCTCTATTTGTACCACAGTCCTTGTTGTTTCCTAGTAGCTGGAATTAAATGGAAAGATACGCTCGTGATTTTTGCTGCAAAGGCTTTCGGGGCTTTTTTTCCCCTCTCCAAAAATCACACTGCATCATCTAAGTTTACACTGGAATAGCGGGCAGCTACTTCTGTAATTAAAGCAGCTGACTAGTTTCTAAGATATGGCTGCTGTTACATTTAATTCAAAAACTCTGCACAGAGTTTCCACAGCACAGGCATAACTAAATTATACCCAGATCAGAGCTAGTTCATTATGCTATTTATTCTTCATATACGTTCAGAGGTGATCACAAACGAGACAACCTGCACTTAAAAATCAAGAAAGTAAAGCCGATTACCTCGGAGTTAATTGAGTGGCAATAAAAACACGGCTAGATACAACAACGAAGCTGCTGGCCAGCTGCAGCACAGCACCAACACTGAAAACACACTTCGGATCACAATTCAGGAGAAATCCTTCTCACCTGTGATGCACGGACACATGCATTACTCATACTATGCATTTTCCATCGGACATTCGTTCTGCTTGAGGAAAAAGGGAAGAACATAACCGAGCATGCTCTGCTACAGCAAGCAGCGCTCCCCCGCCCATCAGCGCGGCCTTGAGGATAAAGCTGAAGCAGAAGCACACGAATCCCCCCCCCACGCGCAGCACGAGCGCGCACGTGGCACCCCCTAGCGGCGGCCCCAGGCACGACCTCCCTACAGGGCCCAGCGCTCTGGAACTTTCCAGCAGCTGGCAGGCTTCCCGCCCACCTGCAGCGCGTGCCCAGCCAGTCTCTCCATTGGCGTTCTGAAGCACAAGATAAAATAAATAAAAATTTTAAAAAGGTTAGGGACAAGCAGGAGGAAAAAAACAACAAGAACGAAAACAAACAAACAAAAAACATCCGAGAGTTTGTAAGCAATATATCTTCCAGGCAAACTTTTCCTGCAAGCTCAGAGGCAGGAATGTTCACCCTGCTGCCGTGAGGGCTCCCTGCACGTGGCAGTGCGCTCCGATCTCCGCCTGTGTCCCACCAATGGGTCCCGCTCCACCTGCACAGCAGAGAAGCGCTCACCTGACCCCGCGCTGAACAACCAGGGCTCTTAACTCACAACACTCTTTCAAGCAACAGAAAGAGATTCCAACACAACTGTTGATGGAAAAAATAAGTGCAATCATCTTAAGCTTTGCACAGTCACCATACAGCATTTATCCTCTTCCGGGATCTCTCGCTCTCTCTATAAAACAAGATTTACCTTTTGGCACAAATTTACATTAAAATAAGAACTTTGTTAATTTTACACATATAAAATAAATTTATGTAACCAATTTTAATGCACGAATCAGGAATCTTCAAAAACAGATTTTTCTACCTTAAGATTTCTCCCTCTAAGATAATGTATCAGTAATGTCAGCTGAAAAGTATACAGGAGAATTTTTCAGCGGGCTTTCCTGGCCCAATTATTTGCAATGATTAATCATGTGCTAATGAAAATCAATAGATATAGCAGAACTTCTGCTATACTGCATCACTGGCAATTAAAAATAATGTGATGCAAGTAAAAACCTCATTCAATTTTACTGTTTTACAGAACTAAGTATGCTATTTCTGTTTGTTGCGCTTGTTGTTTATGCTGTTCCTATTCACTGGAACAGGTTGTCCAAGGAGGTTATGGATGCCCCTCTAGGGCATTCAAGGCCAGGCTGGATGTGTCTCTGGGCATCCTGGTCTGGTAGTTGGTGATCCTGCACACAGCAGGCAGGTTGAAACTAGATGATTGCTGTGGCCCTTTTCAACCCAGGCCATTCTATGATTCTATTTTTCAGAAACTAAGAAAAAATATTTGTTTGGTGTGTGAAGTTCAGCAAAGCAGTGCAAACCACTTCCATCCATCAAATGATATCTGAAACCCATGTTAAATATCAATTTGTTATCCTTCATCTTCAGAAATTCTTGGAAGCCAAACATTAAAGCTTCAGTAAAAAATAACAGTGAAAACAAGCAAGGCCATAAGAGGGAACAGAGCTCTTGTCTTTGCTAGCAATTAGATCTCCTGGATTCTTTTATGCTTTGCCTCAGTAAATTGCAGGTCATTTCCATCCCTTTCATTTGCTTTTTATTTCTTAGAGAAAACATTTCTTTCTGCCTATTTGCAAACAGTAATTCCCATAGTTACAGTTTTCTGTACACATAATAGCTAAAAATCAATACCCACTACAGTTCTTTTAAGTGTATGATAAAGTTCAATGCAATGAAAACTAGTTAAGGTTCCCTAGTTGCAAAGACTCAAACACATGAAAAAATCTACCCAAAATAATAATTATTAGAGGGTCAAAGCAATTTGATTATGAATGAAGAAAAGTTTTTTTCCTGGAAGAATTAACAACTACATGTATTTATTACTTTTTTTTTTTTTTTTTTCTACCTCCCCTCTCCCCCCCCCCCTCCTTTTTTAAAGTTAAAGTTGTTAACTTTTTCACATTTTACTAGGCTCATAATATCCACCGCTCACATCCATCCCTATCCTGAAGAATGCCTCATATAAAATGTATAGTGCTTTTAATTCAGTATTCCAGCGTTAGCATGGGTTTCATCTCTCTAGATTCACTAAGGAGCCTCCAGAGTCCCATTATGTTGTGGGAATGCAATATGCACGCGTTACCCAGAAACAAAATATTAAGCTAAATAAAATAATCATACTTACCCCTAAATCTGTATTTTTAAAAAATTGCCTTTCTGCTTACCACCTGTGAACGAGAAGCACAAGATACTTATTTCTGCAGCACGGTTTTCTAAGCTGGTATTATTCTGTTTGGCTTCGAAGAAAATCTTCCTCACATACTCTACAGAATCTCTGAGGAAAACGAACATCCAGCATATGCTAACAAATAGCTTGCGTCTGTTACAGATACACTGATCAGCTTCAGAATGGAATTGGCAACACTAATCAAGCGCTGCTCTGCAGCCCAGGAGATCAAGTGCCTCTGCAGCCCAGGAGGCCACAGAGAAACTGGAGAACTGTGTCAGCCATCTCTGCAGAAAACACCAGGCAGCTCTACTCAATGAGTCTGTGCATGCCACCTTTCTTCCTGGTGACATTTTCTTTTTGCATAGCCACCAATTAAATTATGGTTTTGTGGGAGATCTAAAATGACGGCACAGTTTTCATAACAATGCTACAGACTTTCAAAATCAGTGGAAGCCTTACGCCAAACTTTGTATATCCTACAGCTGGCTAGGAACTGAGTTCTTTAAGAACCTCTTTAAAGCAGTAAACTTGCTGTAACCAGTTTTGTACAACATCCTTTTTCATAGTTTTCATCTCACTGTCAGATGTCAAGGTGTACTTTTTATGCTCAATAAAATAAATTGATTTTAAACACCTTCTCATACCCTGAGTTTATAGCTGCTGCATTTAATCTCATATTTTACTTTCTATTCCCTTTCTTTCATGATTCACTAGGACAAATGAAGTGGGAAACATTGCACATTTCTCCTTGTAAGAATATGGCATATTTAAACATCCTCGTTTCCCTTTGTTGTCCATTAAACTAAGACACAGTCATCACTCATAGATCATAGATAGATAGGTGCTCATAGATCCAGTTGAGTTCAGGTGGTTGATTCAAACTTTCAGACCTTCACAAGATTCCACAAAAGAAGAAATATTTCATCTGGAAGAGGAAAACATCCAGAGTTACAGGTTGTTTTTTTTCTATTATCTACCTGTGGAAGAGAGATAAACTCTCACATTCTAGGTTGTAAGGCAGCTTCAGTTCAACTTGAGTCAAGATGAAAGTTCTTCGCTGCAAAGGTTTTCCATCATTCTCCTTTTCATGACTGTTCCTTTCCTTCTGAAGGTGAACTCTTCCCACAGAACAAATCAAACCTCCAGTACCACTGGTCCAAGTTCTGGCAGCCTGTCTACTCACATAGTATTCAACTTTTAGCAAACAAGAAAAGAACAAACAGACCAACTGTCAGGTGGGATTGTTTTTCTTCCCCCTCCAGCATGGCAGTGCTAATTAAAGTTCTCCCTAAATAGACTGGGTTGATGTGAGGCCAGGTTGCCAGGTTATATAACCTAATGGAAATTATGTGCAAAAGAAAGCCATATAAACCACTGAATAGGGCTTTTGAGTAAAGGGAGTATTATATGAAGGCTGAGTAAATAAAGTACTTCACAAAATCCTGATCCTTTCTTACCGCTTTGTAGTTGTTTATAATCAATATACCACTATCACAACGATGAAGAATGCAACTGTAAATGTTTTATTGCTGTCATATACCATCCTGCAAGTGCTGTTACAGGTCTCAGTATTTACAGTGCCTCAATATGTTGTTAGAAAGTTATTCCTCATTAAATGTATTGAAGAATATAATACACAAAGAGCTTTAAAGTTAAAATTTCTCACCAAAGACTAAAAGCCTAAGTTTGGAAAGAGAAAAAAAAATACGAAAAGGCAATTATAGGGCCAAAGTTTTTTTCAAAAAGAAAAAAAAAGGCAACAAATCTTTAATAATCATGACTCTATTTCTTGCTAAAACTTGCACTCTAAATAACCTGCCAATTCTGAAAAGGGAGCTCAGGATTGTAATTGCCATAACAAGAACTCAATCAACTGATAAACCAACTTATTTGTACTGCCAGATACAACTTCATACTACTCCCCTCAACACTGGGTGAAGGTCTGAAAATTCTCTGAATTTTTATCAAAAGGCAGTTATTTCTTCTTTGCCATGGTAAAAAGCAGGCCAAAATATGTTTCTCCCTCTTCTCTCCCCTCTTTTAGTATTTTATGAAGTCTACTATGTAGGAGCAGAAACATCAATTAAAAAACTGCATGAGTTACCACGGAAGCCATAGACAGTGCCTAATGCTCAGTTTTAGACTACTGCTATAATGTCTCAGAAGCCATTACAAATAGCAGAAAGTTCCCTCTTACTATCACGACAGTAAAAATCTCTTCTTACAGATGATTGAAAGGAGTACTGGAGAGAAAGAATGAACTTAAGACAAAACTGAAGAAAAACTTCTAGTATGATATATAGGGACTGTCACTGACTAGAACTTATCCATTGTTTATGCTGTGGCAATTTTTTACCTTATATCCATTTGAAAGTACTCAACATCAGCCTTTGACAGATTTTTCTCTGAAAACTATTTCTTATAATAATCTAGTTTACTTTTCATTTTCCTAGATGCAATCCAAGGTGATTCAGAAATACAACAGAAGCTATTGGGTGTAATTAGGTGATTTCCTTATATTTAACTTTGCTATACATTCTGACATTCAGTCAGAAAGAGCAAACTATGGAATTTACACAGTTTTTACATTATGCATTCTCTTACGGAAAATGGCTCCCCAGTATACATGTCAATTTAACTGCCAAAAAATACAGTTCTTACTTTGTCTTTTATCAGATGCCTATTCTACAGCCTAACAGAACACCTGAGTGTTCTGTTGAGTCTCTGTGTCTTCTCTGTGCAGAAGCCTGAAGGTTACAGTTTAACAGGTCCCCATCAGAACTCTTGCACAGGAACAGCCATGGCTCTCCTGGAAAGAGCACTTGGACTTTCACCCATCTCCTCAGTCACTTTGACTTGTGTGCTGGGTGAGATTACAGGAGAAGCAAAACGCCATCAGCTTCCTATTGTACAAGACAAGGCTAATGAAAGCAGTGTTTAAAGCAACTTGCCTGAATTTGAATGTGCATTCAGTTTCAGAAAGCTGAAGTGCTTTTGGTGGTAGAGTTGTAACCATATGACAGTCTCCTTAATTTCTCACATCTCTACCTGAAAGTATTAGTTACTTTAGAAATCTTAAATTCTGTCTAATAATTTTTAGTTTTCATGTCCATCAATACTGTCACGCCAGAGACACCAAAAATGAAACAGTGAAATGTTCAAGAGATATACTTAGCAGTATCATAATCCAATGACTTAAATAGTGTCATCAAGATAAACATAAAACAATCTTACTTTTTGATACCATGTGTATTAGAAGTTTAGGATATAATCTTTATTACTATGATGCCGAGACTGTCACACGTAGAACAATGGTTGCAGTTTTTAACTGCAAGATTCAACAGTTCTTGTGTACTATTGAATGCATCTTCCAAGTCCAGCTATATTAAAAAACAGAGTTCTGCATATGCACCTGTAAGCACAGTGCATTAGGTGACAGTGCAATCCATTTTTCATGTGGCTAGAATGACATTACACAAAAGTTTGGGGTGAAAATGCTTAAAGATATTTAATGTGTTCAAAGCAACTCTGTTAATACATTGATGTCAGCTTCAAATACACCGGAGAGGTGTCAGACTTACTCAAGCTGCTACAATCCAGAAAAGCAGAGATTACAATATTTGAAAAGCTAAAAATAAATTTTAGTCCAGGATAAAAGATTTAAATAATTTGGAAGAGTGATTTAAATACACTGGCACAACATTTGACCTTAAGGAAATAAAGAAGCTTCGAGAACTTTCAAGTTGTGCTAACTTTCTTTTCAGGTAGACTTTCTTCAGTGAGGTGGCCTCAGCTTCGTAAACTTAAAGTAATTGCTGTATTTTTTTCATTGTTTTTCATGTGCATCATAGAGTGGCTTTGCTTACAGGACTGGCCATTATTAACCACGTGTACTCCTTGGCACAGAAGCACAGCAGTTCGTCATGCACTAAATAATTTCAAAAGCTCTGCGCTAGCTTTGATAAATCAACAATCTTTTAACCCTTACACCTCAAATTTATAGCTACGGTTCACACTTCTGGAAGCTACAAGGTTTTGGTTTGACTTCCATCTCATCAGAAGAAACCTCTCCTATGTTTTCACTGAAGAAGTGGAATAAGAGTAGTACAAAGTAGCTGAGAACACTGCTAAGCAATAAGAATGTAGCACTCAAAATGTCTGGGCAACTGAGTTATCGCAACAGCAACAATTCATTTTGAATGCAATCCTGCTTTGAAATCTGGGCTACATTAACCAATATGTGAAAAAGCTATGATACATAAAGGTTTACATGCCACTCACAACTAAGTACCTCTTTAGTGAACCTCTTCTGTTAAATCATTTTGCTTTTATACTACTTCCATCATGTTTAAATCTGGCTCAGCTGCTTTTGAAAGCAGTTAAGTGTATTGCTTGCAGCAGGAATTAATACAGGTATTTTCATAAAGATAGTTTACTTGATCTTCAAAGTAGGAAATATCATAAAACAATGGAGTATGAAAAAATAAAATAAAATAAAAATAAAACAAGCTCCAGGAGTTTACATTCGCAGACTAGACCAGACGAAAAAAAATGAAGCCTCTTGTCCTCGTTTCCTCCACTTTAATAAAGACATAAGAGCATCCAAGGAATTGACTGTAGGTATCATGGGGAAAATTGGAAAGTAAAATGCACACCATTTTAAGCATATGAAAAATGCACTGACATTTTATTTAAAGCTCTGTCAAAAAGCCTTCTGAAACCACCAATTATGTGGGGAATATGAACAAAATGCAAGGCTTTCAATTGCAAGGCTCCACGTGGGAGCTTTTGTACTGAACCTGGATTAACATCCATTTGAAAACACAATGAGGGTGTAGTTATACAGTGCTGCACCAAGGTCCAGCCCTGTTTACCTTTCTCTCTTGCACACTGCAGCACAGGTGAATTGCCTTCACTGTGCTCCTGTGGCTGAGTCATGGCTCACCTCAGGTGATCAATCAGAGGTTCATGCGGTGACTGAGCAGTTCCCATACACCTACCTTCTCCAAACTCATCATGTGAAAAAAACTTTGGAGTAAAACAAGTTGCCCCTATCAGCTTCATGATATACAAGCTGCCTCATGAAAACTGTAATTGTAGCAGTCACTAAATAGCAAAATACATCTTGATGTCACACCTTTGTTTTTCTGATACAATTCCTTAAATTTCTTCTGGAAACATACATTTTTATTAATACTGACTATACTGAAGCATCTGTTATCAACATTGCATTTCCTTGTAAATAGAGGCAATATTTCTGTTTCTTTTTCAAGGCTATAATCAAGCTGCACTGCAATTTCATATTTCTGCTGCAAGATATTCACATATCCAGATACACTCCCGCCATACAAATCTAACAAGGTAATACCACATGTAGTAATCTAGAATAGCATCCTTAGATATGCTAACAGGAGTCAACTAACATTTCTGGTTCTGGAATGAAAATCCAGGCTTGAGAAATAGTTACAAAAATAGTGAAACATGCACTACTTTAACACATTTCTTAAAATTTCTTTTCAAACACTATTAAAACAACAGCAAGTATTTCTGTGATACCTAAATTGCCTTTGATATCCAATCCAAATATGCGCTATTACTGGATTTCTAAACTGTTCTGCTTGTTGGTGTTATCTCAGAATGATGTTGAAATGCTGGAGAATGTATATAAACCAACAGAGAATGCAGCCACACCCTTTCTCACACATTTAACAAATCAAAATTAGGATATATATCATGAAATATCTGTTTGCTTACTTGCTGTCTTGGATTTGGCCTTTCTGATGACGAATGAGTTTCTGCTTAAATCATAAGTTTCCCATGGTGAGTAACAGAATGTTTTCACCCTTATCCTCCTGATGCTGCTGTGCAGTGCACAAAATGATACAAAGATATAGATAATTTTGGACACATTCTGTTTGCAAGAAAGAAACATTTCTGTATTCCAAACAAACATTTTACCACACTTCTTCAAGTATATCTGTCAATGTAATCACAGCATCCTCCCACTGTCATGTTCTTCAATATCAGGGTACAGTGTATTGTAACAGTGCAAGAAGGTTGAGCTGTTGAAGTAAGAGTGTATTAATGCATTATCACTTTAAAAATAATGGTATTTCTGGAGAACAAAACATCTTCCTGTCCTAACAGGCAAGTCATCATCAGGCTACTAGCAATTGGCCCAGGTCCACTTGGAAACTGAAGAGCACCTCTTTCCATCCTCCCTGTAGATGCTGTCTGAGAGCCTGTAGTTGATCCTTGAAAAAGTTTGGGAATTTCAGATTCTCAGTATAAAAGCACACAGCCTTGGCTTGCCCCAAACGAAGAGTGGTCAGGCACTGGAATGGACTGCCAAGGGAGCTGGTGGAGTCACCGCCCATGGAGGTGTTCAAGAAACATGTAGATGGTGTACTAAGGAATTTGGTTTAGTGGGTAATACTGGTGGATGGTATACAGTTGGGCTAGATGATCTTAGAAGTCTTTTTCAACCTTAATGATTCTATGAGTCTATAAATCAGACAATCCATAGACTGTTGTCTCACAAAGCTGCTGGACTATACCGAAAACCAGTGCCTGCAGTTTTTGCACTACTCAGTTAAATAGTCCAGCAGCAAGGAACCAGGTCACAACCCTTTAGCCATACAATCTTACACCAGTGACCAGCCAGTCTTGTCACCTTGCTGTCACCTCCAAAACCAGATTCTCACTGAGTCATGAGAGTCATGAGCAGAACCCGATACCAGAAACACTGTAAGAAAAGCCTCCCACATCAGCGAGGACAGAACAGGCACACGCCTTCAGTGTTAAGATGAACTATTCTTTTGCCATAAATATCCTGAACTGATGTTTTAGTCTCTTATCCTAAGCACATAATGAGATAAAATAAGGTTGATTCTCAAGGGTCTACAAATGAAATATATGTGTACATTGCTGATCCCTCCAGGGAAAATAGGGACAAAAAAAAAAAAAAGCCATCACCCAGCACACAATTTTTTGCCTGCCAAAAAAACACCGAAATTCATTCTGAATGGCTAAAGAGCCCTTATGCCACTCAGTACATGTCCTCACGCTCCCTCAGATACCGTAAGCACTCCATGACAGTGTAGGGAACAGTGAGATGGAAAAAGAGCTCTCAGAACAGCATATATTTTCAATGGTAACATGAGGCATCATCAAATCCCCAGCATGGCAACTTAAGACATTGCCAAAGCACTAGTGAAGTCCATAAGCAGGCAGGATGATACCCCTTATGATTATAGTTGTTTCAAAGGCATAGCTTCTTAACAAGGTTATCACGCCACTCAAAAAATGGTTAAGCAATATAATCCAATCCTAAAAAATTCAATTTCCAAATAGTAAGTCTCTAACCATTGTCTTTATTTAGTGTATTAGTGATGCCTGATTTTGTTACTATATTTCTTTTTTTTTTTTCCCTCTAAAATAGAGAACAGTAAATTCTCCAACAAATTAAAACAATAAAAAATTTAAGTGTGCACTAAGTCAACAATTTGGTGATACAATCGTATATTTTCAATTAGATATTCATAGTGTGCAAGTGAATTTATTTAAGCCAATGTGTATCAGCATCATCAACAAAAATATTCATCATCATTATCACTTTCATCTGGCAGAAATTAGTAGCAGATGTTACGGAACTTTTCCATGTTTATATTCATAGATGCTTGACATTCTCCCATTGAGTTCAAAACAAGAAAACACAAGGAACAATAATTCCACATTCACAGAGCACTATTTTAAACCATAGTCCGCACGTAGTTTCAAGTCACATCTCAGACTGCAGCAGCCATTGTTTTTCAGACTCAGGCTTCAGCAAGACAACTTGCTCAGAATAAAACACACGAAACACAGAAATAGAATATTGGCTTGCAATTTAATTCTTGCCCAGTCACTATCAGTATTCCTTGAAAAGTCTATCTGCATAAACAGCATACATTTCACACCACAGCACAGTATTACTTGCCAGTCCTGTTACTCTGTAGACCACTGGTAGCTTACAGCACAAGATTTACTCGTATACTATGAGAGATCTTTAAATTATGTATGATAGCAAGCCTCTCTTACAATGATTGTTTTCTTAGTCTAACCACATTTTGAATTACAAGTATTTGTTCAGTAATGATAAAAATCATAAAGTGAACAAAAACCACTGAGACAATTCCAAAACCCAGTACGCAATAATCATGATCCCATTGGCTCTTAGAGTCAAATAATGCCTGTTCTTTCTGCTAATTACTAATCACATAAAACACATTAGTGACAAAGTTTGGGAAGAGCACAGAGGCAATTTCCTGCATGAGCACGAGAAACAGGGAAATAGTGTTTTCCATAGTCAGATTCAAATATGAAACACACTTCCCCAGAAAATCAGGTCACACGTGTGCTTGTGCTTTGTTAAAACATAGAGACAAAGAGGCAATGTTTGCATTATCTGTTTCAATAGACCTTAATTTATGCTTCTTAACACATAATCAAACTCCTTTTGCTTTCATATGATCACACTATTGACCAAAAACTAAGTCTACTGAACACTACCTTTTTTCTTCCAAAAGCTTCTTTAATAAATCTATTTTCAGCATGGGAACAAGAACATGAGTGCCAATACAAAGAGAATAGCAGGGACTCCAAACAAGGAGCACAGGCAACTGCATTTGCTGTAGACCCCATTCATTTATCAGGCTAAAGTAACTACTGCCATGCCTCCTAGGAAACAGCAACCAGGAGCTGAAATGCAAAGGACCCACACCATTGAAACATAACAGGAAAGGACAGATTTATTTCCACATTTTAAGTACACCTTGCTCTTCCAAAGGACCCTAATTCATGAAGTTTATGTTATGCTTTCGTAGTGTGCTATCTTGCAGTCTGCTTCAGCACACACTGGGAACTGTGAAAACCTCCAGCACACCCATAGAAGACACAATACACATTATAATTTTGAATTAATGATGCAGAAGAACATCTTTAGATTAATGTAAACTGTTACATACGCATGCAGTTATTCAACCAATCTTCAAATCTAAGAGTAAATTTAACAAAGAAGTCAAAGAAGTAACTAAGTGCAGTATGGTTTAACGATATCACAGTAGCTTTGAACACACCAGCTGGTTACTGATGAGAGTGAGAACTGCAACAGCACCAAACTTAACTTGAATTACCTTCCCAGCCATCATTTCTATAACTGCACTGTGATATATTCTAATTCTCCTTATTCTATAGAATAAAGTAGTTCATACTTACACCGCATTTCAGAGGACAGCCTCATTCCAGTATTTACTTGTTCGGATTTACTGATTTTTTTAGACACAGCTATAGAAAAATATGATATTTTCTGCAACAAAAGACTGAGAAAGAACAAGAAGATACTGATAAGTGCTGTAAGAATGTGGAACATTACCAGATTGTTAGCAGATACATTTTTTGAAACACTGACATTTAATGCAGTAATAGAATCTGATTACCTCTCGCCTGATTTTTGTTTGCTGTGTAGAGAAAAGAATATTTGGCACATACTCATTGGGCTTTGAGCTTCACTGTTTGTATAATCTTCCTAACCCCAACTCCCTTTTTTTCTTTTTTTCTTTTTTTCTTTTTTTTTGGTTCTCTGTTTGTTTATTTTTCTGTTGGTTTGGTTAATTTTGTAGTCAAGTACTCTTTCTTTCTGCCAAGAGAAATTTTGGCTAAGCAGAGATCATGTATGTAATGCCTCACACTTCAGACTAACACATTCTCACATATTTAAAAAGAGATTGCATGCAGACTAAATATGAAATGTAAAGTTAGGCAAAGCCTGTTGAATACAGCTTGGTAGAGACCTTTTCCCACCAAGAACAGAGCAATTACACTGTCTAGTTTTGAACTATCAGCAGAAGGTACATTAATCCCACAGATAAGTTATCCTTAATTAAGTGGCACAGAACTATCTGTGATGAGCTGGTTGACAAACCACAGAGGAAATAACAGCTGCATCAGTAGAAGTACCCTTTAAAACTGTTGAATGGGATCAGCATTAAGAGAGAGAGGAGAGTATCTTGCACATGGTAGATGAAAAAGAGTATTACTCATTTTTTGCAGCTCTTCAGGAACACTGTAAAAATGAGCGGAACATAAGATTAAACCTCTGAGGAAGATTCCACAGCCAACAAGGAAAGCAGCTTTAGTATGGCCATGCAAATTGATGTTCTGAGTTCAAATCAGACTGAGCCACTGAAAATGAACTATGTTGAGTGTTCACAGGGCAGGTGAGATGATCTAAAACTTGGGTTGTTTATAAAAACAATGTGCAAACATTCAGCAGACATAGAATGAGTCATTTATGTGACTTCAGTAAACAAGGTTACATTTTAGACTGCCTTACTTTTTAAAAGTAATGAGAATTTAGTACATTTTTGAAGCTCTAGAGATGTGTAGGAGTTTCAAACTAAAGATCAAGTGATTCAGACATTTTTATTTTTGAAAGGAACATCTATGCAACTACAGAAGAGTTTGGTTTGTGATGCAACTTCACAGTCATCATTCATACCTACAGTAAAAAATGATCAGTTTTTTGCAGATCTGAGATGGACATCTAAGGCCTTTGCCTATAAAAATTGCTGAAGCTGGATTCAAAATCAAGATGCATTATATGTCTGGCGTTAAGATAAAATTGAACTTGTTTTGTGCAGCTTGATTTAAATTATTTTAAATAAAACAGCAGCAAAACACAAAAGGGAGTGGATACTTGGTGAAAATGAACACACAGAGATTATTAGTAGACTGTAGTTATTCCTTTCTTCTAAAGAAAGAGGATGAGGAACTCACACTGCTTTTAATGCAGAAACCAAATGTCACCATGGAGCTACTATCAGCCCTGTTCTTAATGGTTAACCTACTTGTTTAAATCAATACAAAGATGTTGATTTGTAGGAGCTGATGACCTGGTATTGACCTTGTAATAGAAAAGCACAAACAAGACAGGACCTATTGTGATCCCCACATCAAGTTTATAATTACTCAGTTTCGTTAAGAAGCTGACATGAATACACAGACTGTATTCAAGCTGGTGTTTAAATAAGGACACTTGATGCGTTTTACTTTGCTGGAAGTTAAATATATCTTTGCGATTGCAGACATAAGCACACTTGCTCCAGATCAGATAAATGGTATGGTGGTTCTCCAAATCAACTGGGACAAGTCAGGTGACAAATGATTTCCATTAGCTTCAGCAGAATAGAAACAAAACAGATCAATACAAATGATTTGCAGCAAGTTCAGATCATAAATTTCCTTCTCCCCACTACCATCATTTTAAAATACAAGCATTTTCTCCCCACACAGTATGAAAGAGGCAGTAGGATCCAGGGATTTGATACAGTTAGAACATGCTGCTCATGATTTCAACATGGATTGCTTTTTAATCAAGCGTTAATTTTATTCAGACACTTCATATCATTTAAAAGATAGCAAGCAAACAAAAAAAATAACCATCAGATTTTTTGGAAATGAATTTGATTCTACTGCTACATAATAGCCCTAGCAGTTCTAAATTCTTCTTTTATCACACTAAAATTAACAGTTATTTTGCTTACTCCATTCTTCATTTGTCTGAGTTTCTAAATTGTGTTGTAGAGGTTATTTTGGAGTCACCAGTGATTACAATTTTGAGATTAAAAAAAAATAAAACACCAACAACAGCAACTTCTGATACATTCTTGTTCTCCTATTCAACAAAGTTAACTTCTATTTAACAAACTATAGTCCAAAACAGAATAACCTACTGCATATTGAGGAGGGGCATGCAGCGATTTATGAACCTACTCTAATGATGATATCATCTGTACTAATTGAAAAAGATGTTCATAAGCAAATGCAATGGAAAACTGTGAATTCCTTCAGAGAAGGATCAGGGTACCCTCTATAGGGGCTACAATACGCTTCCACAGGAGCACATTTGGGGGCAATTCTTTTGTAATGTTACTTAATGTACTGGTAAACTAATATGTTGAAATACTAAGATACAGATGTTTGACATTTGCAGTTCCTTCTTTCTCTAAATACATATTTATCAACATTAATGATGCCTTCTTCACTGGCTGATTCTCTGCTCACTATCATGTAATAACTACTTTCACTGATTAACTTTTAATATTAAAAGAAAATAGAAAGCTTCCTATAAGTTTCAGTGTCTTTTCTCTTTGTCTCATCACTAAAAAATAAACAATAAAGAACAAATCAATTGTTTTCCATATTGATACATCAATAGTATCTCTTCAAAAAAATATCTCCTTATAGAATATGGGAAGGTGTAGGCTGTGAATTCCCCTCAGCACTGCTGGAGGACACCCTGCATGAAGGCATTCCCCTGTCTACTTGGCCTCCCACTTGTCCCTGCCTTCACCAGTTGTTATTCAGCAGACACAAAAACAGGTCAATGGTACAAAGCACACCTCACCCCAGTACACAACAGCCCCACCTTTTTATTTTTGTGCTTGACAATACAAACCAACTGCTACACATCACAAAATGATTCAGTTAGGAGTTGGGAACCTATTTCTAGAAGCAACATTCAAGAAAGGCAGTGAATCAAATCAAAACAGCGTCAAGGATTACAAGATAAAGCAGGTACCATAGTCTATTTGTATACATCAAATTTTCTCTAGAGAAATAAGTAACTTAATTTATGAAGAAAAAAATATCACCAGAACACGTTTTTAGTGTTTGCTTAAATAAAACAGAGCTGTCTGGGAGCTAATTAGGATGAAATAGCCTCTGTTAGAAAGCTGGAATAAAAAGCCTTAAGGAAATATGTGATTTACTTCACTCAGGATAGGACAGAAATTCAGTAACAGTGCAAGATTATCAGTGCTGCAAATTACTCGAAGCACCGAGCAGCATTTTCTCCATAAACACACAAAAAAACAAAATTCACAGATACAGCACCTGATAAATATTAAGCAGCTGTTGCTCATAAAATGATGTGAAATGCATTAGCATGATTTTATTTCATTTGAAGAAAGTACAGTACAATCTGATTTTAACACAAGTCCTTGGTGTAATTATGAGACTTACCATTAAACTTGGATTTTACCTCTCTCCAGCATACGTATGTACACACACATGTGCATGATTTCCCTTCCCAAAGGTTTCATTTCAAATCCAAGCTTTTTTGCATATATATATAGTTTTTCCAATGGAAGTACCAAATACAAATGCAAGCTGAGTAAACCATATGCTCAGAAACAAGCTTAAATGAATACACAGATACACACCAAACAAGTCTGGGAAATTTAAAATTAAATTTCAGAATTTTTATGCACAGATCTCTGCCACAGCCTGCCAAACTATCACAGTCACGTCACTGACTCTGTGTCTTCATTATTGTAATGATAAACCCTATAGCAGCTCTGACCTGCACTGCAGAACATCTTAAGGTCATTTGCTGAGAGGCTCCATATAACAGCCACATTGCGAGTAACACCCTGCTCAACATCTGCAAACATAATGCAATGCAGTCAAATAGATTTAAGTTTGGTTTTTCAATCTGTCATAAAACGTGAACTACACCTGGAGCATTGGAAGCCATTATCGGTTGTCCATCACTATTATATTCATTCTTCCCTTCCCGAATTCATTGCTTAGTTCAACTCATTTTACACCACTGTTCCAGGTGCTGACACAGGCTGCCCTGGAGGTGTTCAAGACCAATTTGGATGGGGTCTTGGGGACCTGCTCTAGCACCATATCTGGAGGTTGGTGGCCCTACCTATGGCAGAGGGTTGGAGTTTGATGGTCCTTGGGTCCCTTCCAACCCATGACATTCTACGATTTTATGATTCTGCTTTAAGTGAAAAGCTCCAATCTTTCATTCATAGAGATCTAGATAACAGAAGCTTACTATTTTAATCCTCCTTAGCAGATATATATAGAAAAATGCAAATTAATCCATTTTAAATTTACAGTTTACTTCATTAGTCAGTTTAACATCTAGAAACAGGAACTTGTAATCATTTTTTTAAATGCAGTTCACTGTAATGCATCAAATCAGGAAGACTGAGCAAAATCCAGACAGAACAGTGTTTGAGAGGTAGGGAGTGCATTTACTCAAAACTTAAAAGATTAGGAACAGAATAATTAATTATATTTTGTATTTTTATATCTATGAGAAAATAAATGCAATATATGGACAAACATGGAGTTAGTTATGAAGTTTCACAGTGGAACGGTGGCATTTCTCTGCTTTAAAAAACAAACCAAAACAAAGTAATAAAAAAAAAAAACGTTCACTGGCAAAGCTATCAATAGAAAAGACTGTAAGTTGCTGTCTGTCAGCTTTTCTAAAAGGCTCCAGGAGGTTTACGACTTTTCAGGTGGAAAGTAAGAGAAAAATAGGAAGAAAAGATGCAGCTTCTAAAATGGTGAGCAAATGGGCACTTTAGGGCTACACCTGCTTCCCTCAGCCAGATGCAGGGACATGCAGCCACAAGAGTACTTGGCAGAGATGTTCAAAGTGGAGACAATTACATAACGTGTGTTCTATGGTGTTATGTTTCCCCTTAAACAAATTCTATTCCCAGATGGCCTGTAAGATATTAAACTATTGCTTATGTCACCATTCCAGCTGGATACTGTATATAAACTAAACCACTTCAGTAAGCCTCTTTACAGTTCAGTGGAATATTTTCTCTTACTCTAAAATAAATCCCTTTAAAAAGATACAGGTAGATAAATATGAAATACATAGAATTTCAAGATTAACTTATCTCTACACTGAGGAGTTATTAAAAAGAAAAAATTTCTCTCGATCAAGAACTTCTCTTCATCCAGCCTATTAAATAGAAAAATCAAATGTACTGTAATAGGGTAATAATTGCTCTCTTTGTCTTAGAACCTCTTCTAAATATTAATGCAAGACTGAAAGCAGGAGCAAAGATTCAACTGAACCAGGAAACTTGTCAGTTTGGAGCAATTTATGAAATACTTTGTTACTGTTGTTGCTCAAGCAACTGAGTAGTTGCACTTTAAAAAACAGTCAAAATAAATCCTGTAAAAAGAATTTGTATATATTTGTATATATATTTGTATATATTTGTATACATTTGTAATTGCTGGGCTCTGAATTAAGCTTCCCTGTAAATATATAAGGACCAAAGTGATGCTGAAAAACAAAACTGAGAGAACAGACACTGGATAGAATAGATGTAGAGTAGATGGACGGAGAGCAAAATGCTTTTAAGAAATTAAAGACAAAAGAATGCTAAAAACAACTCTAGGTTTTGACATTCCAAGTATAAGTGAAATAAAACTTTAAAAAAAAAAAAAAAAAGAATTAGCTCTTGCTGCTGACGCTGCTTTCCTTTTAGCAGCATCTGATAGCTGTCCACTTTGTGGGGAGCGTAAGAATGAAAAAGCAGCTCAGTCCATGGAAATAAAGATCCTTGTAAGAATTATCAAATGTACATCAGCTCATTTTTGAAGTAATATTTAAAATGAGTTAACATAAGGCTTGAGCCAGTTTACTTAAAATTTTGCTTCTTATTCCTATGAAATTTTGTGTGTGCGAAAATTGTTGCGCACAATGTTATATTGGTGTGGATTTCTAAACTGGGACACTCATCCATGGACACTTTTGCACAACCTTCAATTTACATTTTACATGCAGATAAACCATTTATTAAATGATAGTAGCAGTGTCTATACTTCAAAATATATTTGCCTAAGGTTTCGTCAGCTCTACCTCCTTTTCTTCCAAGTAGCTGAATCTTTCAGCAAGCATATCTGTAATGTATAAATCAGTGGCTTCGTGTATGGTTGAGACCTATATATATATATATATATAAAAAATTAAAAAAAAAAAAAAAAAATACAAAAAAAGAAAAAAAGGAAGATCCTTCCAACAGTTACGGAAAGCCACACTGCTACACTATTAAGTGTGGTCTTGGTCCATATACCCTGCAGAGTCGTAAACTTTGAACTGTTTAACCTAGACCTCCCAGAAAAAATAATTAACATTTCTCATTTCTACATTGTAACTTTTCTGCAAACTTCTGATCCTGCTTTTACTTTCTGCCTTTCTGTGTTGTGCTGATCTTCTGCCGGTTCCCTGCCTCTTTCCTTCCTGTCTCCTCAATGCTCTCTTCCCTATAAATTAATTCAAGGCAGAAAATTTCAAACGCACAATACATCTATGTTCATTTGTTTGCTGACAGAGGTTCAAAGACTACTTCAGAATTTTTGTCCATTTAATAACAAATACATGCTAAAATTAGATGAGGTACAGGGAAATCTTCTGCAACTTCTATGCTAGCTATGAGTCGCATCCTTCTATCATTTTGATCTTAGGTGAACAGACAAAGTCATCAGCAAGGGAAGAAATTTGCTGCTATGCTAAATTATTCCTCTGTTTCCTTACAGACCTTTTAGTTACTTCTTCACTCTCTCCATTCCCTTTTATTTTATTTATACTGCTGTAAGATGGGAATAACAGCACATTTATAAAACAAATTGCTATAGTCAGGCTAAATGGATAGCAAACTTGACTTATACTTGCTGATGAGAGGCTCAACTACTTCAGAGGAATGTTGATAAAATCTTGGGCAAATACATTTTGAACTATAGACATTCTTACTATAATGTAACAAATGGCTTGTCTGCACATAAAATTTGAAGTATTCTACAGGTTTTATTTCTTAAACCACACGACACCCCCTATTCTGCCCCCACTAGAAGAGAGGAAAAAAAAAAAAAAAAAAAAAAAAAAAAGCGTTCCCACTATCCCTCTAAAACAAGGATGTGCAAAATTTGGATGAAGAAATAGCATTTTCTTTTATTAACTACACAAACATTTTGGTTTAAGCTGTTCAGGGCTTTTGGAGGGAACTCAGATAGATACAATTATGTGACAAATCATTCCTATTTGATTAGCCCAACAACTGATTTTAAAGGGCAGGCTTTTTTGAGGCTGAAAGTGGCAGAATTAGTGGCTGATGTTTTGCCAAAGTAAAAACATAATAGGTAATATCCTCCTAATCACAAACAGACATGGAAAAGTCAAGTAGCTCTGTTGATCTGTGTGACATCTTACTGCCAGAAGAGTATTGCAGTCACCCCACACTGAATCCTTAGATAAACTAAGCAGATACTGTTTCAGTTAATGTCAGGTGGTTCAACACCAAAAGCTAAAATTAGTCCCCATAATATAGTCTAAGAGTAAAGGGTGCTGTCAAACACCATTTTTACCTCTCAGCGAATCTGGGGTTCTTGTTCACAGTACTTGTTATTAAGATTATATTACTATCAAAGCAGACCTCGTATATCTAATTATAACTAATAAACTTCTTTAATATCGAGATGAGAGAAGTGAGTAGGACAAATTTTTTCAGCAATCTAGGCAATTTAATACAAACTGCTTCCTTGCAGCATTAGCAGTGCCTCTAAAGCCAGGGCTGCCAGTGTTATTCCTAGAATAAAAAGCAGTCAGCTTGATCACTGAATACATATTGGTTGTTTTGAAAATATGAAGTAGCAAAGTTGGGTACTAAAGAATTTTTATCTGCAGAAAATATTAACTGAGCATAACTGCCATAAAATCGTTGGCCATAGATACAGGCTATAGGAAAACACAGCAAGCCTACAGCATGCTGCCTTCCAGAGAGGAGTTGTTTCCCTGGGAGAGACACACAGATCTGCTTTCCTTGGCTCACAGTGTCCCAGCAGATCTCTGCCTAAGAGACAGAGACATTTTATTTGCGATGCTGCTCTGTGGATAGAGGAAGCACTGCTGAGCTTTTATACCACATGACGAATGTCCTTCTGCTGCATATGTCATACTGTCATTCTTGATGCACAAAATCTATGCATTGTCTTTTCTCTCTTCTCCATCCATGTACCAGCAGCTGGAAGGGACATAGAAACATAGAATCATAGAATCATGGAAACCTTAGAGTTGAAAGGGAAATCTGAAGACTATCTAGTCCAATTCCTCTGCAATGAACAGGGACGCCACAGCTAGATCAAGTTGCTCAGAGCCTTATTCAGCCTCACCTTGAAAGCCTCCAGGAATGGGGATAACCTGTGCCAGTGCCTTACCATCCTCACTGTAAAATATTTTTTCCTTATACCTAACAAAAGTCTACCCTGTTTGAGCTTGAGACTATTTCCCCTTGTTCTATTGTCACAGATCCTGCTAAAGAGTGTGTCCCCTTCTTTCCTACAGCTGCTGTACCAAAAGGCTGCTATCAGGTTGCCTTGCAACCTTCTCTTCTCCAGGCTCAAGAGCAACAGCTCTCTCAGCCTGTCCTTGTAGAAGAGGTATTACATTCCATGCATCATTACATTCATTGCATTTTTGTGGCCCTTCTCTGGATGTGCTACAACAAGTCCATGTCTCTCCTGTACAGAGGACTCCACATCTGGACACAGTAGTCTAGGTGAGGCCTCAACAGAACAGAGTAGAGGGTCAGGATCACCTTCCTCAATATGCTGGTCATCCATCTTTGGATGCAGCCCAGGATATGATTTGCTTTCTGGGTGGCAAGGCCATGTTGGTGGCTCATGTCCAGCTTGCCATCCACCAGTACCCCCAGGTCTTTTTTGGCAGTGCTGCACTCAATCCTTTCATCCCTCAGCTTGTATTGGTAATGGAAGTTGCCCCAGTCCTGGTGCGAGATCTTGCATTTGGATTTGTTGAACCTCATTAGGCTCACCTGGGTTCAAGCCTGTCTAGGTCCTCTGGATGACACTCCATCTCTCTGGTGTGTCAACTGTACCCCGCAGCTTGCTGTCATTCTTGAGAGTGCATTCGACCCCACTGTTAATGTCACTGATAAAGATATTAAAGAATATTGGGCCAAGCACTGACCCTTGGAGGACACCACTCATCACTGACGTCCATCCAGACATTGAGTCACTGATCACCACTCTCTGGACTCAATTCAGAGACAGTTATTTGTCCACTGAACAGTCCATCCACCAAATCCATTTCTTTCCAATATGGAAAGAAGGATGTTGTGGGGTACTGTGTCAAAGTCCTTAACAAAGTCGAGATAGATGACATCAGGGGCTCTTCCCTTCTCCGTTGATACAGTGACACCATCATAGAAGGCCACTAGGTCAGTCTAGCATGATTTTCCCTTGATGAAGCCATGCTGGTCCTCTTATATGATATGCCTCCCTGCCTTTCATGTGCCTTAGCATCACTTCCAGGAGGATATGTTCCATGGTTTTCCCTGGTACAGAGGTGAGGCTGACAGGTCGGTAGTTCTGGGGTCATCATTTTTACCCTTTTTAAAAATGGTATGATGTTACCTTTTTTTCCAGTCACCAGGGACTTCACGTGATTGCCACAACTTTTCAGATATCACAGAGAGTGGCTTGGCAACCACATCAGCCAATTTCCTTAGGGCTTTGAGACCCATAGGCTTGTGGATGTTCAGGCTCCTTAGGTGGTCGTGAACCTGATCTTTGCTTACAGTGAGAGGGGATGTTGATTCCCCGATCCCCTCCTTCTATTTGTTCCCCAAGTTGCGTGCATTGGAGCAGAGACACTTCAGCTGTGCAGCTGGTCTTGTCACTCCCTTAAAGGATAACTCCTTAGATCCTTCTATGTATTTTGCTTGAATTTCCCCACTGCTTTCTCCTTTTGGCCCAGCAGTCACTGCCTCATCATCATAGAGTTGTTCCCATCTACTGCTAGTAAAGCTGTGCTACACACTGGCTGGCTTCATTTCCAAGCATCCCATTCCATAAACAGCAACATTCAAAACTCAGCTTATATAACTACAAGTCCAGTCATGGAAATTGCACTGCTACCCAGAGATGCTACCTTTTATTCTGAGAAGTCATACCATCCTCTGATTAATGCTCGAGGATTTGACTCTCCTCTCACTGGTATTGTGAATGGGGCATAAATTGGCACATGCCAGATGAATTACCAGCAACAACAAAAAATACACAGCTAGATGGCAGCCAGAAACAAGTCAGCAAAAGCACTCATGAAAGCACTGATGTAGAAACTGAACCACTTTCAGTCATGCAAAAGTCTCCATCTTGCCGCAAACAAATATTGTAAGCAGAAATGCTTATGGAGAGTTCTCAAAGTTTAAGCTGATACTAAAATATCTTTTATTTCATGTTCACCCTCCTGAAATCACAAAGCCTTCTTAGAATGATGACAATAGAATTATCTTTTTTATTTTTGTCTACTGAGAGTAGAGCAGCTAATACATGCAAACAAAACTAAGTATATACACATCCTATTATAAACGGATTTAAAGTTCAAGTGCAAAAGAAAACAATCTTATTCTCTTAACTTGGTAAATTCCTAGCAAGCCCTAAACCCTGGGGAATGATGAACAAAACACATCTGTGTTGATTTACCAGGTAAGCACTATAAGCATCTTTTTATGGATGCTTCATCAGTGGAAAAACTCTGCCAGACCTTGGTCCTTTGTCATCCTCAGTCAGAGCCAACTTGCAGCACAGCACATCTCACCATACAAGAAAATGTCATTTGAAAGTCCACACGCTCCTGCTCGCTATTTTATGACTAACATTTTTAAGGCATTCACCTGCAAATTATGCTCAAGCACACCAACATTTTCCAGAGCACTACAAGACCAAATATAAGCCCTAGGGTTTCTGTTTTTACAACAAGGATGTGCTTGACAGCTCTCAGCTACCTTTTGTATTTCACATTGCATAAGCATCACTCAAGTTTATTGCACTTAAAACATACAAAATGCTTCTTATCTTTGCCCACTACATTCATATTTTGAACTATACAACATTACAAATGAACAATTACAATGCTTTAAAACTGCTTTAAGGAAAGAAAGTCTTTTCATGTTTTAACAACACCTTATCTGCAGATGAGAAACCAGTCTACTTTTAAATAGTTTCTTAATTAGTGTTTTTCATCTGATATTCCTGAGACAGAAGTCAGCTTCTCATTTTAAATACAGAAAAATGCCAAAGACATCAGATTAAGTTCTACTGACTCCACCATGTCAGTTTGACATAAACAAACCAAGTGCCTATCTTCACTGGATCCTATTGTTTCCTCTGAAGACTATAAAGGTATAATAAAACATGAATTATATCTGCACAGATTGGCATTTCTTTGTCATGTCAAGGAAAGTAGTTTTCCAGATTCACCCTGGAGAGCAGAAGGCAAGAGCTATGTGCAAATCGATGTGTATGTGATGCAGTCCTTGAAAACAGCTTTTCATAACAGAATACACGGAAACTGCTGAGCAACCCAACACTGATAACCCAGGTACAGTCTGAACAGAGTGCTGTGCAGCCACAATCATGTCCCATAGTAGAAGGCCACACACCCGCCCATTAATGACACGATAGCAAAAGCCATTTTTCTGAAACTTTTCTAAAAAAAAAAAAAAAGCAGCACTAGCTGAGGGACAGCTTCCATTCATATTGTACCAAAATCAAGAATGCTTGGATTCCCCCTTTTGCCCCCAACTACAAGGGCCAGTGCTTTTGGAAGAATTCACTTATTTCTATCATTCTTCAGAAATTCTGGTTTCCTTCAAAGTAACAATCACAGACACCGAGATAAACAGATATTACACCCATCATACAAAGATGTAATTAAAGAAAGTATTTAGTATCCATAGAATCAAAATACAGTTCACAACATACATGGTCAAGTTCAGCTCCATAGATTGTAGAACTTGACTTTTCATTTGAGGAGAAACAGCAAAATGCTTGTCAAAATGCTACAGATCCTTGATGGTTAAATTAATGGAATTCTAATTTGCAGATTTTAGCACATAACCACCACCTGATTGCTGCAGAAGTCTGATAAGGTTCTTATCTTGCAAGCCAACCACACTACAAGATGTGCAAATCGTAAGTTATTCTTTCGTGCCGCTTCCTCTGGGAGAAAGGCCAAAGTGTCTGCATTCAATAAGGATGAGGGCAGTACAAGACATCAGCACCATTTTAAATTCCAGCTGCAGTAGATTTAGCATTTAATATGGTGAAATGGATGTTCTGGGAGGATTTGTTCCTCCCCACCTTTTTTTCTTTTTCAGGTCACTATGTCCAACAGTGGACAAACCACCATTTTTTTTTTCCCCTGGAGGCAGAAAATTAGAAAGAATGCAAAGGTGAGCCCACCTACTCCTCCCCCTGCCACTGACCCTCCTGTCATAACTTAGAAGGAATATCCTAGAGCAGCAGCTTCATGTCGTATTTCAAGACATTTTAATTAATTTATTTTCTGTCAGAAGATTCAGCTGCAAGACTCCTCTCTCCCCCCACGCACGCAGATGCACATCTTCATATTTTGCTGGGCAATTTTCAGACACATAAGCTGAGGTACTACACAGCTTCTCTTATTTACAGCAATCATGCATTGAAGGAGAGACCACTTACATTCACCAAATACTCCTCATAGCTGACTCTGCTGACTTTTAAGGCTGTTGAATATGACTCCTGCATAAGACTGTCTATTTTCATCTCATTCCCATTTAGTATGTTCACTATCCTGTCACAGCATAACAGACTAGAAACCATCCCCTTGATTGTCAGCTCTCCAGATCTTCATTCATTTGTACTGAATAATAAATCAAACACCAATACGTCATAACTAGAATATTTTGCACTGTCTGTACTGAGATAAATGACTAAACATGCAGAACAAGAGAGATGTAGCTATAATGTGCTTTGTTCACTTTTTTCATTTTTTAAAGCACATCTACTTTAGTACACTCTAAACAGAAAACGGAACTGTATCAGAATAAAGGAAATTGTTAGCCACCAAAACAAAGTACTGAACATAAATGTAAAGTACTCAAATTGCAATTATACAATCTGATACTCTACAGTGGCTCTAGTGATCTAAATATGGAAAACCATCTCCCTTGGCTGTCTCTGCGAATTTATCTCAGTAGTGACCTGCACCCATAATACCACTGTTCTCCAGTACACAAGTTCTTTCCCTTTTCCATTTGGGTACATTCCAGTAATGGATACACTATATCCTACTTGCTTAACAGCGGATCTTCTAAGAGTCACAACAACAAATGCAGGTATAAGGTAAATATATTTTACTTTATCCAAAAAGCAGATAATATGCACACAGGGAGAGTTCACAAATCTTTTCTGTGTTGTTTTTAGGTATTCCTTTTATCTATGCTTTGCAAGACTAACAGGCCTTCATGATTAAAATAAAACCGACAGGAAGCTATTATATTCCAGACACTGAGATGATACTGTCTATATTGCCATATGGAATGGCCTCTCTCCCCGTGCCTAATGTCTTTACATTATGGAAGTACCTACTCTTTTCTCTTTCTTGTGAATTTCACCATTCTCAAATGTTTTCAAATTCATTATTTCCTCTCTTTACACCTTTGTTTTAAGTACATGAAACTCACAAACCAAACCCAGAATTCACAGAGAGGATTCCATGAGAATGCAATCAAATGATCACACATCACAGTGCATGAACTCTATGTCAATCATGAAATCAGCAAAGCAGCTTCAACCCAGCCTTGTGCCAAAGCTACCATGCTCAATTTTGCCAGGTGGATTGGATTAGCCCAAGAGCAGTGATAAAGGGGCAGCATTATGATGCTTTTCACTCTGCAGCGAGGTCAGTGTCTGCCAGCTTCATGGCACTGCCAGTACTCCAGTGCATAATAAAAACACATCCACTTACTTAAATTTTACCACTCTTGCTAAATCTCAACTTTTCAAAGCATCTGGAAGTCATGAAGTAGCATGGTTGAGAGAATGGTTAAAAGAAGTCATGCTCTTTTTCTCATATAGGCTTACCACCAAAGCTTCAATATTTTGTCCTGCAGCTTACCATCATCCTTTATCTTCTCACTACCTTGCTACTGCCAGTGACACCACACTTATAAAAGTACTCCATCATGTTTCGGTTGAAGAGGTTTTTTCCATGAAAAATCTGAGTCTAACAGAGCATTCCATCATGAGGCCCATGGCACATAGCCAGGACTCTGAAAGGGAGTTTGATGATAGATAAAGGTAATTATAGTGTAACATTTGCCATACTACAATTTAAGGCTATGTCAGCAGTTTCCTTGCTTTAAGAGGCTTATAGCTCTATGAGAGCCTCTGGCCTGAAACTTGATAAATACATCCACAGAAAAATAATCTCAAATGTGAAGTCAATGAGATGCCTGGAATTTACAAGTAGTAATGTCAGAAGTAGTCCTGGAGTGATAGTGGATGAAAGATGAGATATGGGTTGCAAACAGATCTGATAGAATCAAATACTAAAAACAGATCACTTTTCCACTGATGTGTTTTGAAGAACTGTCAGTGGACAAGATGTTCAGAACATATACTCCGCAATTCTTTGTAAAATTAAGATAAAATTTAAAAAAAGAAGAAAAAGAAGAGGAGACAGTAAGACTAAATACATTGTAGGTCTCAGCAATTGCTGAGTTAAAGTTCTACCAACCCTACAAAACGTTTTCCTTCTGTAGAGCAATTTTGTTATTTCCTCTTGGTGTCTCCCCCTCCTAGAATTTTAAGTAAATTGCATAATTAGGTAATTGGCCAATTCTCATTTTTCATGAAGAATCTGAATATAAGCTCCTACATCAGGACTGCACTTTACGGACAACACTCAAACCATGCCTTTCCACTTGGGTACGGAATAGGTCTGTAGAGACCCAAGCTCCTCTGGCCCTGCTTATGGCACCAGCCCCAAGCCAGCTCTGGTCCAGTAGCTCTGCAGGCATTGGCTGGGTGATAGACACCTGAGCCACTATTTCACTGCTGAAAATCTCTGAAAAACCATTATGATGAGCCACACTTACCTGCAGTTTTCACAGCAAAAGGATGGCTTGGCTTGCTCAAGGCAGCTTAATTACAAGTCCAGAAGAAGGAAACAGAGTGTCTCCACTTAGGAAAGAGAGATATCTCTATTTAATTTGGCTGCATCTTTCGTATGCGACAATGAGCTGCATAATATTTCCCAAAATCCCCCATCCATCTATTGTACCATTAAGCCTCTTCCATCCTACTGCACCCCATGGAGCAAAGCAGAAGGCAGGAGCCCTGGCAGCCCCTCTTCCTCCCAGGCTTTGATTTCTGTATTGTGCCTTTTACAAGAACAGCATAAAATTTCACCTTCTGTGTTTTCAATGTAAATAAAAGAAGAATTTCATGTAGTCATAAAACAGTCTTTGACTGGAATCTGTCCTCTTCAGTTACAAAACAGCATATCTTCTTTTCAGAGGGGAAAAACACCATTCACGTCAGTAAAGTTACACTACTATTTTAAAAACTGGAGAATAATATAGCACTTAGCATTTCTTTAAAAAGTCATCACAGATAGCAGGAACAACGTAACGTACCCACTTACTCTGTAAAACAAAGTAAAAAATCATATTCTGATAAATCCCATCACCATTTCACTACCATAAATAAGGCAGCAATCTCCATTACTTGGCACACAATGTAAAAATGCAACCTGGCACTGGTCTGATAAAAATCTTATCAGCAGGTAAAGTCTCTTAGGTGGAAAGCTGTAGGAAACAGAGTAGATAACTCCTGGTTACTCCTCTTGCAGGAATTTCTGTGGAACGGTCACCTCAGATTAGACCTGATTCTGAGGTACAGATAGGAAAGAGTAAGCGTACCCTTGGATAGCAATTCACAGATAATAAAAACCTAAGCACAGCAAGCATGGAGGTTGGAACCTCTAGCAGAACAGGGCAAGTAGTCCTACAGAAGATTTATATGATGTAAAGGGTCTCCCGTTAACACTCACATGCTGTCAGCAGATGTAACTGAATGACCAAGAGAATTTCCAAAAAATGCAGGGCAATATACAAATTAAATTATATTGTACTTGAGAGACTGTGATTGTGAAGGGGAAACTGCATAGCAATGATCCCACTAAGACTTCTGTATAAATAAATTTTAAAAGGCTTATCTGGCCTTCCATATTAATAAAGCAAAGAGGATATGAGAATGATTTTAAGATAATTTCTGAAGAGCTTTTTGATATAAGTAAGCCAAAAAAGTAAACTTAAATTAACTCATTTTAGTATTACAGTTTGTAATCACCAAGTAAGAGAGATGTAAATGAAAGTGAGAAAAGGAAGGCTGGTTCTTTACGAAAAAATATGGATGTATTTTTTTATGATCATCTCCATATTCCATATAGTATATAGTGATTTTATTAACCTGCTGCACACATGAGAATTGTGTTGTAAAGTAAAGTGACACCAACTCTGCACAAGGTAGGGAAAAAAAAAGCAGGAGAACTTGCTTAGACTGGAATCAAGGGCAATGCAAGATGATAAAATGGCAGTAAAAAGAGAAATATATTAACCAGGCTTAAATAAGAAACCAAAGAGGTGGAAAAATTATTTTAAATGAAATTATACAGCAGTCGTTAAAATCAAATTCCTCCTTGATTCCCTTCTATCCACTGTAAGGTAGCCCACAAGTGGTTCCAATGGGAGTGGATGGTGAAAAAGTCACAAGCTGCCAAAAGGTCTTGTATTCTACTCTTGGAGGGTTAAAAGCAGAGAGCATTGAGCTAGTACTAAAAGGTGGTGCAATTAAAATTCACAAAGTTATTGATTTTAGCCCTGCTCCAGTGGGCCCTCTTTCAGCTCTAGCTCATAAACAAGATGACACAGAAAGGAGCTATTGATTTTCACATGATATCTTTTCAGATGCATTTTCCTAGAATTTCAAAATTGCATCAGATATTCATAGAACAGATAGACCTAGTGTGGCCACATCTGGCAAACAGCACAACCCATTTGCTAACTGTTAAAGAAGGCAGGAAGAAACATAGTACATAGGTTCAACTTTACACAAACAAGCTTCCTACCTGGTAACTAAAAATGAAAAATTAATTGCCTGGATCTGTGTTGAAGTTCCACAGTGAAGAAATTTAAGAAGTAGGCACAGACAGAATAAATTTAACAGACTGGAAACCAGTAAGTGACACTATTGCATAGGTAAGACTCTCAAACCTTTCCAGCATTCTCCAGAGCAGTTGTCCTCCATGCCTTCGTCTCCTCCAAACCACAACACCTTTTCTTCAGCACCTGGCTCAGTATTTACTGTCAACAGGAGACATCCAAAGTCCAAGTGGGGCTCCACCTTGTCCATGCAGACAGAAATTCCTGACCTGATGTGACATCTTTGCCATGTAAAGCAGCTGAAGTATGCACACATATCACACTTTAGGAAGATCACTGCTGTTGTGCCGAACACCCTCAGAGTTACATCAAGTCTGAAGAGAATAAACAAAGCCAAAAATCCACTGGCATATGCAATAAAGGGTAAATTTTCTTCTACTCGCTTCCAAGTGAGCCTGTTATGATTAGTTAAGGACACTCTAGCATGGCAAGAGCAGTCTCAGGTACCTCTTAGCTTTATCCTGATTGCAGTGTGAAGTTGATGGAGAATCTCTCTGCCAAAGAGAAGGTCAGCTCACCCAGCTGGTGGCAGCTTCTGGAGCAGAGGATCAGCTGGGCAGCCAGAAGGAAGCATGGGAAGGAAGGGCACTGCAATTGAAGACTGCTTTACTGGAAGTTGGGAGGGAGTATTGTGTTGGAGAGGAGGTTACTGTTTGTTTGTTATTTATTTGCTGTTCTCTTCCTATCCTTTCAAAATGACAGCAAGTTCTGTCCTTTTATGATTACATATCATGCTAATCTCCATTATAAGTCTTTCACTCACTGCTATTCTTTTCCTTACCGCCACCTGTGGCTCTTCCCACTTCTGGTAAAAAGCACATCCAGTAAAACATACACAAAGAAAACAAAAAACAACAACAAAAGCACAGTATCTTAATGTTGAACTTACCTTCCTTTCCAACTATTTATCTTTTTCTTTTCATTGAGAAGCCACCAAATTGCCATTAAATTTGTATCTCACAGTTATGCTTTCAATTTCCTCTTTCTCTTTCCTCAGTGTGATTTCTCCCTTGCATGACACGTAAGCAAATCTTACTGAAGTGTGCAACCTCTTCCTTTCCTTTGTTTACAATCTCTTCATCCTCCTTGACTGCACTCCTCTTGAGATCTGGATGAAGTCATCTACTAGTCACAAGAAGATCATTTTCACATTACCTAAGGGAGGCAGTGCAGTAAAGGAGAGATGAAACAGCCCTGGCTAATTCATGTTCCTGGTCTCCACCTGTTGCATCTGTCCATTGAAAGCTTTTCTTTACAGGAAGTGACTTCTAGCACAGTAAACATCTCAGGTTTTACAGTACCTTCCCAGTGATCCAAATATCTTTGCACGGGTTGGAACACCAAGGTGTTGCTCAGCCATCACTGCCACGTTAGACAGCAAATCATGGTTAGATCACTTCTGGCTGACTCATCACATGCACTTATTCTCACAATTAGTTTTAATTGAAAAATTAGGAGTACCACAGCAGCACATCACACCTAATGTGTGAAGTATAATCCAAATGCACACTTGTGCCTATGCATGCACTAAATCTTTCTGATGAGTGCTCTCTTGTGGGTTCTTCTGGTAGAAGCATTGTAAAACTTGGAAAAGTAGAAAATATTCTAAGGAGTAATGACAACTCTGGGTTCTGTTTTTCTGTTGTATGATCAGATTGCTCCAGGCAGCTTTTTTTTCTGTCAGACTGATTTAATAATGCAAAATTAAGAGGCTCCCACATTCTATGAGGAATGAAAGCAGTAACTCTATATGTATTCTTACAAAACAACAGAAACAACAAACAAAATCCCATGGTCACAATGCAAGTTCCTCGTTTTCATTTATGCTCTTTGTTCACTACATATTGCACTCCCCACAAGAGCAATAATAAGATGAAATGCCTATGCATTTGATGACCTGTGAACCAAGATGGAAGACAGTAAGCATAGATCTTACTACCACAAAGCTGCAATTGTACAAGTTCTTTAACCGATATAAAAGAGAAGCTCTTATCACACAATCACCTTAAGAGCACTGTACTTCTCTGCAACAAAAAAGTTAACCCTCAACAATTCCAAACCTTTAAATCCTATTTAAGTGAAACAGTTAAAAACAACACTAGTTCTATTTATATTGCAGGCAGTGCTATCTATCTGTCAGGGCCTCAGCTTGTAAACAAGACATACAACGTTGCAACCACAAGAGTGACTATTTTTTCCTATGAACTGCTCACAGCTGAGGTCATATTAAGGGACAAGAGAAGAAAAATTGTGAGAATATAGTAAAAGTGGAAAAACAATTTTTCAAATGCCTGATGAAGGCCTGACTCTACAGAATGCCAGGTGCTGTGAACAAAGCAGTCGATGTATGTATAATAGTTGCTATTAGAGTCTGTCAGCTGAAAAGTACGTCCTGCTTAGGCAGACATCCTGTGATTTCACACAGAAATTTCCAGGCTCCATTTTAATCCGTGATCTATACTTTCTTCAAATTGCAGCTTTGGAATCTATTCAGGTGCCACAGAAATCACCAATCTGCTGCCAGCGCACACTCGACAGCTAGCCTTCCCACATGAGAATGACGTACTCAAAAGGCATTTCAATTTAGTTTTTCCTGTTTCTCTTGCAATAAATAGGGATGTAAAAATTGAGTGTTATGGGACAAAAAAATATTATTCTCACGTATTCAGACTAGAAAATATGTAGCTTCACTTAAAGGCAAAATCTCAGCCCAGAAATTAAGTGGCAGTTCTCCACAAGGTTCAGAGTAAGGGACAAAGGTATACTATAAAATTGAATTATAACACTGTAGCTGTTAGAGACCAAATCTAGACTGAGTCTTGCTTTGGTAGGAAAACTAATTCCCCACAGGTATGGGAAGAAAGATTGCAAACTCTTTTCCTCTCTCTCATTTCCTCTCCTCCTTGGAGAAGGAAATCTTCATATCTATCCAAGAGCACAGGCAAGATACAAATAGGAGAATAAATAAGAAGACACATACACACACACACATGTATACAATACACTACTTTAACCATTGTCCTTGGTCACAGAAGTAACTGCTGCATTTCTTTCCCCCATCATCAAGAGATAGACAGTTTTGTTTTCCACTTTTCTAGCTAAAGTGTAGTCAATTTAAACTTTCCCCCACTACTGACAACCAGGGAATATATTATTGTGTGAAGATCATGATGACTTTAAAACATTCACTCTCACCTTATTCTTCACTTAATACATTTATAAGAGACAAATCCTGAAGCTATGCTCACAGGTAGCTCTGGAAGGTAGCTAACTTCACTTAAATGTGAATACTCAAATGTCTCCAATTCACCTTGCTTTGCTCTGTCATCAGGATTTTTGCTGCCTGAAGACTAGTTGTGCTGGCAGAATCATTGAGGAACATACCTTAGGGGTTCAGAACCCACTTCCTTTTGTAGAGGAATACTAAGTCTGCACATACTGTGCCCTGACTTTTTTCATGTGCCTTTGTATTTCCCAGCAGAAAGGTTTGCGGTGGAGATTATGGGGCAGACTAGATGGTCAGCTAAGTTTATGTTATCTAGTTTTCCCTAAGACTGGTTAGGGCATATGTTGCAGCCTGAGGACTCCAGCAGGTAACATCGAGAGATAACTCATTTTCAGAAAGAGCAGTAATACTAAAGGATTTAAACCTTTTTTTGTGTTTGTTTTTCATAATAACTGCTCTACCCAACACTGGACTTTATGTATTTTCTCACTTCACACCCATCATCTTCACATCTGAAAGCACACTCTGTTTCCTGGCACTGTAGGTTGCCCAGACAGAAGTATGTCACAGACTGCAGAATTAATCTTCAGGGGCAAAAAATGCATTTTTCTGTCTTAAATATTTCTCTAACAAAGCACTTCATATGGAATTCAAGCTTGACCCTCTTTCAAATACAGCTTTCACCACCCATTCCTCCTTAAAGCAAAGCAAAGCAAAAAAAAAAAAAAAAAAAAAAAAAGAAAAAAAGTAATATTGTTAATCATACCATGAAAATACTGAAGTGGAGACTTCGAAAATACAAAGCAAATAACATAAGATCACCATTGCTACTGTTTGCTATATTTGGCCAAAAAAAACAAGTCACTATTAAAAACCACACATCAAAGTATGTAAATGCAAGACGTAATAAGAAGTACATGTCTGATTAAGAACCGTGACTGCAGCCTCACTAGCAGAAACTGGCGCAGCTCAGCTGGCATCCAAACTACTCCACATTTCAAAAAGAAATGTAATGAAATGTAATGGCATGATACAAATACAGAAAGTAAAGGTGTCAGTGATGCCCAGATGTTGCTCACGCTTATCCTTTCTACTCCCTTAGAAATATATCTCAGTCTGACCTCGAGGCACATGCTAACAATAAGTGTGCAAATGTGTCACCTTGCGCATCCCAACTATGCAGCCCAGGAAAAAAAATTATGATGGTATGAGTTGTAACTCACATAAAACTTCTTTTTTTCACTGCACGATTCAGAATTGCTAGATGTGAAGGACCAGTGCCACCATCTGGTGCCTTCCAAGTCCTGGATATTTCTTTCTAGTCAGAAAAAAAAATCCATAGTTTCTCTAATTCAATACATAAAGGGGACAAAGAAAGAAAAAGATAAGCAGCTCTGAAAAGTAAGCAGGAAGCTTTGAAAATCTTCAGTGCAGCCACTGAAAAAGGAATTCACTATGAAAAAACTGGAGAGTGAAACACAAATACTAGAAGCTGAGGGGGATTAAGAAACTGAAATAAAACACGTAAGGTCTCATCAGAGAAAAAAAGGATAAAAATAAGAAACAAAAACACAGACCATTATTCAAACTGTATCTGTAAACTCAGCCTCCACAAGTTACAAACTTGTAAAAATACTTTTCATGTAGTGCACACAAAGAGGCTGGGAATCATTCAAGCAAAACATTAACCGTTTTCATGAACTTCAACATGCACCAAAAAAATGCATTTCAAATTCTTATTTTTCTTTCTTCATTACCCTACCAAAACGAAGTTAGGCCCATTCTTCCCAGTAATCAAACAACTAACTCTATTTTAAATCAAATTTTTCAGTCCTTTCATTGATTTTACATCATACTTAGGGACATGTGGGAAGAGTGGAACAACCCCATCTGCCTTGTTGTTGAGGGTGAGGGAAAATGATGGCAATATTCATCAATACTGTCTCGCTCATTTCTTAGAGTGGGTTCTTGAAGTCAGAGCTACTTCATTTCTGCATTTCTGTGGGCTTGAGTTAGCATTAATAACCTTGTACAGTCAAAGTGTATTGCAATCTTGCCCATGGCACACCACAGCAGTGGCAGAAAATCCTCCCCATGGCAACTCCACTGACATAATCACATCAAAAAACATAACCTACATGTGCACAAGGCTGAGAAACAGCTGGTGACAAAGGGAAGAGCAAAAGGCAGAACTGAGAAGTAGACAGTACCTCTGTGTGCTGAGTAGCCAAGGCAGGGCCTGGTGTGAAGACCTTGAAAGTGTCTTCACACCAGGGGTTGGAGGGCACGCAGGGCTCAGTCCCAACTTCTGCTTGAATAAGGCCTGATACAGTGCTCCAAAACTCATTACTTTTTTATTTAAAGCAAGAATCTGACTTGTACCACGTGGACATAACAAATACAGCAATAAAAGCAGAGGCAAACTGAAGCTGAGAGTGCTGCTGAGTGGGAGCACACTGCTGCCTGGTTGTGGGAGCTCCCTGCAGCCTTGGCCTTAGCTGGGCAGCAACATATACGGCCACACTAATTCTGCAGCAGAGCTCTACCAGCATGGCTCAGGCTACTTCCACTGCTCCTGGTCTGGCTGGTTACACTGCCCAGAGCAGACCGGCCTCAAGACACTTTTCTGGAAATTAAGCAGAGATCTCCTAATTCCCTTTTAGAAAAATGCACCATTTCCAGTTCCAACATGTCCTTCCCTTACCATTCTTGCCTCCAGCGGCTCATCCTGCTAAGGAACACAATGCCCAGAATAGCTTTAAGGACAAAGAGCAAGTATCTGAGGGTTTGCTCAGTTAAAAACTGAAATACAGTCTAATTCTTAGCAAGCAATTAATGGAAATTATGAACCTAAACAGTAGGCATTAATCATGTAGCAGGAGAGGCAAACCTGTGGAGATGCACATGCACAGCCACTTGGGCATTTGTTAGAATTGAATTTCAGGTACTTCAGCATTCAAGGCACGGACATCACTTTTCCGTCTTCCCCTGAATTGACAGTTGCTCAAGTTGCCGCCTCCAGAGCCCTCAGCATGACACATCTTTTCCTATACAAAAACGCCTCCAGCTTCCACAGATGCACCCCCATCCAATTAACCAATAGTTTGTTTGCAAAGCCATCAATCCACGGGACCTCCTTCCAGTTGTGTTTTGTGTCATTCTGCTTCTCCTCTCCAAAACCTCCCAGAGGCAGGCTGAAAGGGTCTGTCACTGAAGCAGTGACGATGAATTACTGGAGGGAAGTTGCCAATACAGCTTTGCATTAATTATTTCATAATTACAGAAAAATATTTCCCATAATCATAACATACTAAATTAATAACTTAGGCACACATTAGTCTGAAGATTATGATTCACATAGCCACCCACATGCTGTAGCACTTAATCACTCCTCAGAAGTTAAGACACCTGTCCTAAGAAGATCACAAGAGTAACATCTAAACTTCAACAAGTTTATAGCTAAGTGGTGCAATTAATCAGTATTCTCATCAGAATGGTTTGATTTATCTTTGTCATCTCTGCTTAGCAGCCACACTTAATTGCTTTCCACAATTAGCATTTCATTGGTCCAGCTTCATTAAAAGAACAGTTTATATATGAAGCTTTCTAAAAGATTTTTTTAAAACAAAGGCTTAAGACAGATAATATTAAATGAGAATCATATATATCATACATGCTGTGAGTGCTATGTCAGAGTAACAATATGCAATTTTTATCTCAGAGAATAATATTAATATGGAGATGGACAAAAATAATATTTATTTAAATCAATTGGTATTGGGAATCAATATTCTCAAATACACCTGGTGAAAATCTACAACACAGCTGAAGCAGAAGGAAACATCCAAGGTCTCCCCATATTTGATTTGAAGCCCAATGCAGTAAGCTGCAGGTTCTTTCCTTCCTGAGACCTATGAAGTGGTTTGTAGGTAAGTTTGTTCTGTGGGACAGCAGCAAAAGGTAAACAATTCTAATCCTTTACTAAACATCACATACATTTTAAAATCTGAGTTTTCCCAAACAAACACTATCAGCTATTTATACAAGAAGACATTCAGGTCTTTTCAGTCAGGGTGAGAGAACTCACATTATAGGCCTACATTATGATTTATGGCCCAGTTGCCCACAGCATAATCCAAGACTCAGAAGCAACCCTTCCAGCTTGCAGGATGTTTTGTCTGTTTGTTTTAAAAAAAAAGAAACTCCCCCTAGCTTATGAATAGAAAATTTTTCCTGGAGTTGGCCCAGAACTTTCCTGCTTATTCCTTCTTGTCCTCTGACAATGAGAGAAAATTATTTCCCTCTCCACATATGTTGGACTGTTGTCTGAAAACTGCTGTAATCTCCCATGTTTTTAATTTGCCCTTTTAAGCCTATGCAATCACAGGTCTTGCAAACCCTCCAAGATCACCATTCATCCGCCTGCAGCCTTTGCTTTCTACCAGGTTACTTCTTCCCAGACTGCAACCCGCTCAAGGTCAAAACATGAACCAGCTGTGATTTGAATTTGGCAGCATTATAAGCAAAGACGGAAGATCACAATGCATGCCTCTCTTGCAGAAAAAAAAATCTAGACATTTATTCTCCTTCATACATCTTAGCACAGGGTTAACATTTTTCACAACAGCTATGCATTGTTCACATTGAGTTGAACACAGTATAACAACCCTCAGCATCTTTTCTGAAGAACAGATTCTGAAGAATCTGGTATCTGTGTGGATCATTTTCTTACATTTGTACCTGTTGAAATGCTGAATTGAGAAAAACAAAAATTTTTTCTCAAGTCCTTCTGTAACTTGTCCCGTTCATTTGGAATTCTGTTCCCTGACAGTTTGGCATCATATGCTCATTTGGTAAGTATACTCTCAATCTTTCATTCAAGTCATTCACTAATAAATAAAAACAGAAAATCGACTGAGCAGTACCAGAAGAGACTGCTGTGAACTCCAGTCACTACGTCCTTCTTTTGCAGTTGGCTGCTAACTATCCTCCAAGAACAGTTTTCCAGCCATTTACACACCACTAGAATCTGTTCTTCCTAACAAAGTCCCTTCACAAAACATGAACTGCAGCAGGAAACCCCCGATTAGTTCTCACGTACAATGGCAGATCTGCCAGAGCTGCCTCTATTACTGCCAGGTTCAGTCTGCGCCAATATCCTGTGGTGCGTTTACCTGCAAAACATAGAGGAGTGGAAGCAATACAGCAGGCTGGTAAGAGCACACTCTGTCCTTACCAGACAGAACACTTTTACAGCTTCAGTAATTGATTGTCTTTGCAACAATCACACCCCGCCAGCTTCATTTTTTCAGGAAAAAAACATCAGATTGGAGCAGATGGAAGCAGATCAAAACAGACTGCACAGAGCAGCCACAGCCCAACAATGAATTGGGAATACTGAGCAAATGTAAAGAACCTTGTCTATATCTTGTCTCAACTGGAAATAGAGCTCTTTCATAGCAATTTTGAAGTGCTGGTGTAAATGCTTGTGTATCTGTGCTGACAGCTAAAGGCTAACTATCAGCTACGCAATAGCCTTACTCATTGCATGAAAGACGCATTTCAGAATAGGATTGCAGACCTGCACAAAGAGAAGTTGCACAGAGATGAGTTCCCCTTTGCTCACAGCAAGCGAGGAAATCCCCACGACAAGAGTCTCATGCTCCAGCAGCCCACAGTTCATCCCCCAAGGGTGCTGGCATCAGGGCCCTGGGAGTGAACACTCAGCCATGCTCAGCAATTGGACCATTCAGGTTGTAACCATCTTCTGAGCAGCATGGAAAGAATATTCTAATTGGGAGTAATGATACAGGAAGTTTTGATAAGGAAAAATCAATCATTTTTAATGAAGTTTTCTACAAAGATAAAAATATTTTCTGTGACAGTGAGGTAAAAGAGGACTCAAGATTAAAGCTTTTAGGAACCAAGTCCATTCAGAACCTCTTTGTTTCCATTCTTTCTACTGCGTACAGTTAGTTGCTGCCTATACATCTTTTGCTTTATATTTCTAAGGAGTCGTGAGAACAAATTCCATCTTAACTCTTCATCTTTTGGATTAATTATATTGATGGAGTTTTGCTGTGAGAACAGCAATGTATCAATCAAGTTTTCTTGCATTTTCACTCTGAATGATCTTATTAAGATTTAGGGTTGCTTGAGGGCTTTTTGAACACTTGTAGCACTGACATTTCCTTTAGTGATTATATGCAATCAGTCAATCTTTTCTTTACATAGCAGGCTAAATATACTATTTTCATCTCTAATTTTATACAGCTAAAACTAGTGAATAATATATATATATATTGCTACAAAATATGAGCTGTAGCATTTGAACCCATCGTCTTAAAAAACAAAATGAATTAATGATCTGCAATTTCATTACTAGAAATGAAGTATTTACTAGAAATTATCTATTTTCTAGGGAAAAAAAAAAAAAAAAAAAAAAAAGAAGACCTCTGCAATCCATGGAAGAGGGAAGAAGATGATTATAATGTCAGGTTATTACTGATTGTTCCAAGCAGAATTAATTACCGCTTTTTGCTCTTTGTGAATGACGAATACCTGCAGGAAGAGTTATATTTTCAAACAAGCATTATGCTGTGTAGTCAGGAGATGCATGCAGAAAGTAAATCATATTTACAAAAGCCTTCCCCTCCTCTCTGCCTCTGTGCTCTTACCCAGCTGAGCGATTCAGGCATTTAAGCAAATACCATGTACATGCCTAAAAGAGGAGAGCCTCCCTTCAGTCCTTCCCATAGGTTTCTCATTCTTTTGTCAAGTCAGTGTACAAAATCCTGCATGTAGCATTTCACTATGGAACGACCTCAAAGTCTAAGGAGATTTTTACTGTTCTACTGACTTGTTTTTTGATACTTTTCATGCAAAGAAAAGCATTATGAATGCCTTTGCCGAGTCTGTAATATAGCTTGTTGATAGAAAACTTTGAACTGCATTAAGCTCCACTGAACTGGTTTTCCTCACACTATTGCTGTGCCTGTTTTCATTTCTGTGCTGTGCTTTCAGTCACCATGATAACTAAGCAGGAACTAAAAGGTGCGTTAAACACATGGGGAAATGCTGACCCCTACAGAAGGGCAGATAGTTAGTTGTTCTTGGTGTCAGTGTGTACATCAGGGTTTCTTATTCTACTGTGATTATTTACGTGGACCTACTGGATTTATATGAAAGTCTGCCAAGAAAATAAGCCTGATGCACTACTAGTGCTCTGACACAGTACTCATCTTGCAGTAAGCATATAAAATCCCTAGGATGTTGGAGGTAAGACAGAGTTCACGAAAACCTACAGGTGTCAGTTTTCACAGCAGGGACAGAGTCCAAGAGAGATGGCACTGCTTCAGGCAAGCTCTTAAACCATCCTTCCTTGCCACTGAAGGGACAGAAGGGAATCTAGGGTGTTTTCAGAAGGTTTCCAGCCCTGGATTCCTTCCAGGAATGTCTGCCTCAACTCTGGCCCACAGATTTCCCTACCTGCAGGGACAGAGAGGTGGTACTTCAGCTGCACATCCATCCAGGACAGCATGGTGCAGTTACAGTCAGCTCTGCTCTCCAGCTCAGATCTGTAGAGACTGTGCTCATGCAGAAGAGCCAAGAGGCTGTGCTCAGAAAGCGTTGCTTACCTCTCGGCTACTTCTGCCTTTGATGAGGAGAGCTCTCATACAATATGCAAATGTAAAGCCCCAAAACATTTTTTTGTTTTGTTTTGTTTCCAGGGCATGTTATTAAAAAGAGCACAGCAATACCTCAAACCGAATATTTGAATCCAAATATCTTCAAAGAAGTAGGATAACAGCACTTGTTTAATTCTTTTCCATTTAAATTGAACAAAATGGTTTGCTGCATACATGCTGCTCACTTCAAAAGACCATTCTTAATCCATTAATAAATAGCAGCCTACAAGGAATCATACACAAGTAAATTTTTAATGTGTTAGCCAAAACAGCAACCAGCAGATGGGCATAACTGAGTTAAATGTGTAAATTTTTCCTCACTTGTATCTTTGCAAACCATGAAATTAATAGTACAAAGAAGTACTACTAGGGAGCAAGATGTTTGGGTTACTGGTGAGGAGTTGGGGATTTTTTTATTTTTATTTTTTTTGTAAGAAATGAGATCTTTTGCTGTGAACTGTGGTTTTGTTTTTATAAAATAGAATTTCCTTTAAAAATGCATTGTATCTGCACAATTGTATCTATCAGTTACATCAAAAGGGTAACGATGAAATCAAAAGTTTGATGTAAAGAAAGAAAACCTCTCTTCATATAGTATCTGTCATTTTGGCGGCCATCTCAGGCAGGTTTCAATTAGACTATTTTGAGCATCATACACAACATACATACTCAACAGCTGAAGTAGAATGAACACAGGATTATCGTTCATAGACTGATAATTACCTGAAAACACTGTTTCACCTTCTGAGAAAAATCTTCCCAAGTCATCCTGGGCTCTGACAGCTTTTTACTTTGTCTCCAGCTCCTTGAATTACCCATGCAACAGACATCTGAAATCTGAGTTACAATAGAACATTCCTTGTAATAAAGACAACTGCCTTCTGGAAAGTTTCATCCTTTAGCATGCTTGCTTACAAGAAGCTCATTAGCTTTCTAGAACAGATCAGCTTCTGTTCTAATCACTCAATCAAATCTACTTTGGTAATATCAAGCTGTAGTCATGGTCTGAATCATAATTTCAACAGTTTTGGAAGGAATCATTTTTTCCAAAGTAATGACTTTCCAGAAAATATCACAAATACCTATGAAGAAGATCACATCATATCTATGAACCTTCATTTTGAAGGACAGGAATTTTGAGATTTTACCCTTTACCCTCTGACGAGTGCTTCTCTGAGCTTCCGCAAGTTTGGGATTTATAGCAAAAGTAAGCATGATTCTATTAGCCCCATTTCTGCTACAAAAGCATAACAGATCCATAATTCTCTATCCTACACTTCATACTCCTATTTAATGCAAAGAGTTGTCTAACTGGGTGCATAAACAACACTTGAAAACTTGCAATTTCACTTCAGCTTTCACTGTTGTTTAAAGGAATGATTAAAAAAAAAAAAGTGCTGCTGTTGTTAGAATAGGAATAGAAATCAAAACAGATCAGCATGTCACCACTCGCTTCAATCCTCCTCTCAAACACTGTGCATAGAATACTGTATAATTAGGAAAGTATCAGGGTAGAGTGGCCCATGTTCTGTGCAAGGAACAATTTGGTAGGTTAAGGCTCTCAGCTGGGAGAATAATGCCAGATTAGCAGTGTAACCTAGTCTGTTAACTCTAGAACAATACGGATAGATGAATCTGGAATAACCTCAACTGTCTCACTATAAGAAATAGAGTACAGCAAATGAACTTATCCAATGGTAGAGCCCAATCTAGGAAACACAAAGATTTCTCAAAAGCGAAGGCCTGGGAACTTACTGCTGAGGTTTTTGCAAATGCAGGAATCCATTTAAAAGAGTTTGGTAAGCAATTAAACAGAGGTTAAAAATCCCTTGAGCCCTAAGTACAAAGATGCTGTCTCTGCCTGAGGAAATTTATCCACTCCTGGAAACAGTTTCCTGAAGTATCGCCACCACGTGCACTCAGTCTGATGCATAGCGACAAGGCTATTTCAGAGAGCTGCAACCACTGCTAAATAAAATGCACCTTGACACCAAGAATCTATCCTTCACACCACAGTTATATTAAAATTTTAAAAAGCAACAACTTCCACCTTAACGTTTGAGGACCTTAAGTTTAGAAGGGGAAGGGGAAACAATGTAATTCATTACTGAACTCAGGCTTTAAGCTGAAGGGTGAAGTCTGCCATAAAAGTAGAGCAAATGGCTGCCCCCTCAGACAAAGCCTTTGCTGCACTTTTGCTTCCCTTTTGCTCATTCGCAGGCATGTGCTGACACAAAAACCTCACCTCCATGATTTTGCTTATGCCCAAGTCCAAACACAAGCACCCCTGGTCCCACAGCAGACCTGTGGCACCCGCCTGCATCAGGATAAAGCTGCCAGCACTCCCCCACGAGCCTGCAGAACCCCCTTTTCACCACTTTTCTGTGTGAGACTCAGCTTTGCTCCAGGCAAGGAGCTTTATCCCATGTATTTGCTGCCAAACAGAGTAATTAAAGTGTTAATCTAGCCAAAAATCTTACTGTACATACAGAAGCTGTTTGACTGTCTCTGACTGTATTTATTTCTCCTCCAACCCAATAAGTAAGTATTTACCCTTTCTTCTTTGTGATCATTACTTGAATCACATTCAGTTTCAATATAGCTTGAATTTAATTTAGATTTTGCTTTATTCTATTATCTTTCATTCTCTGGGCAAGCATATACTTAATCTTGAGAGTAAAACTGTTACAATGAAATCTGTGTATTTAAAGGTAATATAAATTAGAGGGTAGAGATGAAGTAATATGTAGTAGCTTGTATGGAATTATATAGATGGAATAATAACTCACTTGTGTGATCTGTACACCATGACACAGATTAGTTGTTACCAAGAAAAGATATTTATTATTCAGATTTTTAGCACCTATTGAAGTGTTTACATGATTCTTAAATGCGTTACAAAAGCCTCCACAAAAATACAGGTCTAATAAAGGCTCACTCTGAAGCACCAGCTTTTCAGTCCTAACTGATGAAGCATCCACAGTTTTAAGCAGTTGCCTCTCAGCCTAAATCCCCAAGATAATGGCCAAGATGATCACGTGGCAGCAGAGAAAACCCTTTAGCCTCTGTTCACATTCCTGTGACATGCAAATAAATTTAACAAAATAAGAAGTTCAGTGAAGGAGGACAGACAACTTGATGAAATTATCATGCCCCAAAAATTCTTACATCTCCTGTGATTTGGGGCACCAGGTCTTGATTGCTTAAGTGTGCCCTGGACCTCAAGGGTCTACACTTCTCGCATTGAAAATCTACACCTATTTATCTCCAAGGTATAATACACGAAGATCTTGGCAGAATAGCATGAACAAATGCCCGATAGATTTGCTTTCCCTTCTTAATACAAATGATGTTTGCATTTCCAATTCTATTTTGTATTCCTGACAAGCCAATGACTATGAGTCAAGAGGATTGGGACTTTGGAGTACGATGGCAAGCAATTCAACTTCTAAAATGCTTAAATCTCAGTGTGTTCACACATGTTTTTCTTTATATAGCACATGTGTATTCCGTGTGATTTGTATATCTCACAAGCTAATTTATGTCCCTAATTGGTACTTCATAATAAAGTGCCTGAAGGAGACCAGGCTGTTCTGATATGCAAGTAATTTTAGATTTAAATTAACTTATGGATTGATTTCCATTTCAAAAGTGGTTTTGAAATTTCACAAGTGAAACACAGTTGTTTTCAAAAAGGGACGCAAAAGACAGGAATGCAAATTGAGCTGAGATTCACACAGACATCCTGCACACATGAAAATACCTAGTATTTTCCTCAATATTTCCTACATGTTTAAGAGAACAGTAGATGGACATTTTAAACAATTCTGAGGGTATCAGGGCCTCATCCACAAAAAGAAAAGTGGCCTATAAAAAGAAGTGCTGTTTTTATTCCTTCTTCCCCCTCTCCCCCAGGACACTGGAATAAGTCCCCAAGTTGTTTTTCTTCAAGCAGTCTTTGTAATGCCTATTTCTGCTATCTCCTGGGTATTTTAAATTGCTAGCTTTTTATTTAGCTTTGATATTTATTTTATAACCCAAAGTTGTATTCTAATTTATAACCTTTTCATTTTGTATTTATGAGATAAAGTACATAAGGTGATTTTACAGCTGCCTCATTGAACATATAGTAATAACCAAGAGATTGAAAAATATTATTCCAGATTTAAATGGAAGACTGCTTTCCTTTGAATGCCATCATCATTAGGCAGCGCAATTTCTTTTTTAACAATTTATACTTGTATAAAATCTATAGCATGATTGCTCTGTTCCTAAATGAAGAACATCTGAGACCTACGAAGAGCACAAAAATAAAACCCAGTTTCTTTCATTCCCAAGCAGAAGCAGTTCTTAAAACAGTGAAGAAATTTTAAGGCATCTTGTATTTAATCCTGCTGAGAACAAAGAGGCTTAAAAAAGGGAAGAGCGGAATCAGTAACAATAACTTTTTGGAAAAGAAAATGAATGTTTTATTGATAACGAAACCTCCTGCCTGTGGACTCGCCTGCCACAGGAAGGTTGCAATGGCCTTTGCTTCCAAGGCCCTTTCCAGCACAGAGGTTTACAGTTACTGACCTTTTCTGGCCCCTTCATTCTTTTCAGGAAGACTCAATTTCTTTTCATTTATATGACTTTGCCCTGAGCTGCTGCTGTCTCCACCGCTATCTCTAACCTAAGCCCGAGAATTTTCCACTCTGTAACGCATCTCTGATGAAAGCTACAAGAAGGCACAAGTTTGTTCACTGGGGAAATACCACAAAGTCAAGGATGTCTGATCACAGCTTACAATAGCTGTGTAAGAGCAATGCCTCTCAGCCCACAGACATCTGGATTAAAAAGATAGGGGAGCAAGGTTATAGGAAGGAAGGACAGACCTGCCTAGGATAAGATGTACAGAGACTGAAGGATCTGTGGTATAATACAAAGCAAGCAAATTCAATTTAATAAAACATCCCGTATACAAGGTATCACCTAGCGCTTTACAGAGAGATAAAAGACTGAGATAACGCTGGACAGAACTGGATACTGTGACTCCTAACAGTGAAAAGAGAAAATACAAATAAAGTTGAAGTAGCTCAGATAAAGGATAACTGCTGATTTTAAAAGTACAGTGTACAGTTCTATAGAACAGCTGTATCCAGAGACAACAAAAAAAAAGTCAAAGGCTTAAAGATTACTTTAAGCATTTGAAACTCTACTGTTTATCAGACAGCCTATCTTCAGCTGATAGAAAACCTTTTTAACCTGATAGAATTGGAACTGCAGAAAAATCTCACCTTTTTCATGGCATCTACCTCCTCATTTCTCAGCCCCACACCTACACTTTGCATCATGCAGAAGTTTCCAGAGAGATCACTACACCTGGTGAAACCCTTGAACGAAATCAGTATTGGACTGGATCTCTTCTTATTTAGATACAATTTTATCAATTCTTCATTAAAATAAGGGAGAACTGAAAATAGCATGAATCAGTGAACAACAAACATAATGAGAGATCTGGGGGCAGGAACTAAGTTATGCTTTCTAGCAGCATGGAAGTAATCCATCTACCTTGCAAAATGTAATTTACAGATTGCTGTCATGCCACAGTACTTGTAAATTCCAATTAAAAAGAACCAAGGTAGCAGAGGGGATGGAGAGAAGCTCAATAATGGAGTTTGGGAGTCTGCAGGTTGCAGACTTGTGCACACTGAGTATAGCCAAGCACCTCTCGCAGCAAAGTTACAGCAGTGCCTGGCATGGATAAGCAAGTTGTTACAGAACAACAAAAGTGGGTGAGCTACAGAGGAACCTGAAGGCACCAGGACCAGGTATCACAGAAGTGTCAGCATGCTGCTGGGTAACAGAGACAGGCACTGCTTTGGAGCAGGGATGTGTTGGTGAAAAAGGCAACAACCTCTACTACCTATGCTTGCTGCCAGTGACAGTGAAGAGTTGTAAAGGGGGAACAGAGTAGGGGTATAAATAGAAGATGAGTGATAGAGTTTTTCCCAGTGGGAGAATTTATCCTGGAATCAACTTACTGGGAAGTCACAGAGCCAGCAGATGCTGGATGGACATATCAGTAAGTACAAGGTAAGTACAAGGCAATGACTAATGGTAGCAGTGAGGTGCCACCTGAACAAGCCCTATTCTCAGTTTTAAAACTAAATCTATGAAAGATGGTGGAAGAGACATTGTCAAGCAGAGCATAGCAGCCCTGGAAAGTCAGATCCAAAACAGGACTCCCAAGAGATGAGTGGGGCTGCTAGCATGCCCAAGTAAGGATGCCCATCATCCTGTCCTTTCATGGGGCAGAAAGCCACGCAGGCTCCTCTCCTGAGCTACAGCATGCACAGGGCTGCAGTGTCCGCTGTCTTTGCCTTGCACAAGGTTTCTCAGTCATCCCTTCTCTCTCCCTAGGGTGCACATTAAAAAAATAAATACAAAAAAATAATAAAAAAAAAACAACAAAAAAACAAAAAAACCAAAAAAAACAAAAAAAACCATCTCCACTGTCTCTCCTTACACAAGAGCCCCTCATCCTGGTTGTCTTGAAGCAACAGGTACAGCTGCAGCTGAATGAACTGCAGATCCCAAGCAATCTACTGCTGTTTGTTTTTAATGTATTGCAAACAAGGAATTCGTTTCAAGGATTTTTTCAGGGCCCTCTTCCATGGGAATAATTCATTTGTACATTCGCCTCATGAACTGAAGGTCAGCATACATTACATGCTTGATTGAGTAACACTGTTCTCATCAAAAAGAAAACTACATGAAAATTAAGGTGTTTTAGTCTTTACAGAACTCATACAGAACAGAATCTTCTATAAACGCTTTCAGGAATATTTTTGCTACTGAATTTTAAAAATAAAACCTTTAGAGTCTATGTATGCATTGGATCTGTTTTCCTTCCAAGTGGGACAAAAATTTCTCATCCTTTACAAGTACAGTAGCTTCATTAAAATAAACATTTCGTATCAGTTCAAGCTGTTCTGCATATGAAAATGATCGATGTTGAAAACTTCTGAAATTATTTCCACAGCTAGATACTGTATGGCTTCCTAGAGCCCTAAAACCATTTCTTGCTTCTTCTTTTATTTTTTTTTAAGTCATGTTAAATATACTTATTTATTTTCTGTCATTTTCATTTCTAAAGTACACACAATATTCCAAACAAGCTAAAAGTCACATCTGCAACTAATTCAAAGAATTGATTGGGTCTAGATGAACAGGAGATTCCCTGAGACACTGCACAATAGGAATTTAAAATGTTTGAGAAATGTTTGTTAATTTGGTATTCCATGAAAAACTGTAAGTTAACCACATTTACACAGGAAATACTTCTAGCTGTGAAGTAACTTCCTCTGACTAAAAGAGATAGTCAGTAAACTACAAATAAATAGGAAAGGAGCAACAGATGTAATGCAGCAGAAGAAACAGTGGGAACTCTTAATACGAATGAAAGCGATAATATTTTTTGTGAAATGGGACAAAAAGAAGAGCTACAAAACAAGGAAAATGTATGATTTAACTTTTAAGTCACAGCAGGTTAGTTAATTTCAGAAAGAAAAACACAACTGGTACACAAATGATGAGAACAGATAGCTGTTAAAATGCTTCCACATCTGAGCTGAACTCTTAGCAGCAGAAAAGCAGCTTATTTTTATTATTTTTCTGCTCCTGAGATGGAAAATTTCCTAGGATAGTTATTAACTCTGGTATATGAGTAATTTTGAAGTGAAAGAACTTTTGTTACTTCCTGTTAAAATAAATAAATAAATAAATAAACAAACTTCCAGAGACTCAGATTTCAATTATGAGATAGCAAAATAGCTGTGTCAAAATAATGCCTTTTTTCTGAAATTTCCTATCATATTTCTAGTTTGCACTGAGTGAGTTTTCAGTTTTATATATGTGCGTATACAAAAAATTACATACTAATGTTAGCACTGAAATCGGTGCCTGGAGATGTGGCACAGTTCTCCCAAAAGCACATGATGAGGTTCATGTCCCAGAATACTCCCAACACTGAAAGAAGAGGTGCAAAAACTCTTAATTACAAGACCAAGAGAAGTTAGAGGCAATTAGGGACTGCTGAACATCTTCCTGATGTGTTGTAACAGCTCATATAAGTCTATTACTTTCAGTGCAAGGTTTAACAGCACTTCCATTAACCTACTTCAGCCATTAGTGTTTTATTCCATTCATTCTCAGTTACTGAAGTTGTCCTGAATACTGATTGAAAGTAATCTTGCAAAGCAGGAGCTATGCTGCACCACTCACATTTCCAACCATAAGATAAATTGTTATTCTAATTTTGTATATGGAGCAAAAGGTAATCAGTCAATACTCAAGAATGGACTGCTTAAACACCTTCAAAATTAAGTTACATTGCAGTTCTATGCAGTTTAAAATGCCAAAGAAATCAGGCTGTTGCAGATTTTAATTAAAGCAATCAGCCCTCTTCCCCACCCTGTTGGTAATTATTATTTTCTATTTATTCACTGCTCTGCATAAAACAATAAAAATAACCACAGTTACTCCATTTGTTATTTATAGAAGTACAATTTTTACATATGACAACATTCTTCATCCTAAACAAACGACTGTCTTACACAAGGAAAATTCAGAACCTTGGCTATGACTATACAGTAATTTCATTGATAAACAGTCATAGAAATAAGGAACTCAAAGACATGCAAAATTTCAGTTACAGAATAAAATGGAGACTGATACCCTCAACCAGTCTCAGAAGACCAAAAAAAAAAAAAAAAAAAAAAAAGATAAGAGATAAAAGATAAGAGACAAAGAAGCAGATAAAAGCTGGATAAGACAGGCTTCCCCTACCCACCTCCACACCCCACTGGTTAAGTGTGATTGCTTTCACAGGCCCTCAGTTTAAGTCAGTGGTGTCAGACTATGCTCTGAAGGAGCCCAAGTAAGAACTGTATCATGAGACGGTACCAAAGTTTCGAACTATTTGATTTTTTTCTTCTATTTCTATGAACTGTTTTTATTTTCTAACTTGTTCTGATTCCCCAAGTGGCTACAACAGCCTTTCTCACATTTCACTCAATCTTCACTCTGCAAATATATTGAAATATACATTTTAACAGCTATTCAAGAGCAAATGGTGCAAGGAATTTTGTCACCAGGATCCTTATGGAGGCCAAATTCAACATACAGTTGACAAAACTCTAGTAAATTGAATTAGAAATTAAATACTGCAAAGCATTTTATCATATGGGTAGCCTGTATCACTAACACACATTTTGAAATAGCCCTGTTGCATTGTTTTCTTAGGAATTATTCGGATTTCTTCTACAGTGCATTTATCTTTCTTACATCTCCTGCCACACTCTCAGTCCATTTACATACAAAATAATCTTTTTTTCTTCATTTTGGGAGATTTTGCTGATAAATGTTTGTTGAATGATAAGTGTTTCTAGCAGACTAAAAAAAAACAGCTTCCAGTTTTTGTCTGAGGCATTATAGCTAATTAGGAATTACCATGCATCAGAGCTTTATCAACCTCTTATTAACACTCTTGTCACCATAATTTAAAAAGTATATATCTCCTTTTCCAATAGAATAATCCAAGGGAAAAAATCAGATGCAAGACTGCATTGCAGTACTCTCCTTTTTTCACCTAGCAAATTATGAACAAGAGCATCACCCAGTGTTGTTCAAACAAACAAACAAAAAAAAAACCAAAAAAACCCAAACCCTGTTAATGGCATTATTTAGCCTTGAACTGGATGCATTTAGCCTTGAACTGGAGCCTTTAATTATCACTACCTTCATAACATCTAATTATTTCTACCTTCATTCTGGATGACTCGAGTCATAAGAAGAAGGCACAAGCTCTTCCCCATTCATGAATCCTTTTTGTTCTTTCAGTGCTATAGGAAGGCTGTTAGAAATAGGAGTTTCTATCCCTTTTGATGTAGAGAGCTGTCTTATCTCTACAGCAATGCTTCTGCAGCAGAAAGAGCCAGCAGAAAGTAAAGGCCTCTGACAGCAGCTCAATATCCCTTCACACACAGTCCCACTGCTATGAAATATACCAAGTTGACCTTACCAAACCCAAAAGCCTAGAAAGCAGCTCCTGCAGATGTAAGTTTTGAGACATCCTTCCTAATATCTGATGTATCCCTCTACAGTAAACAACTGAAACAGTCCTGTGAGCCAGGACCAAACAAATATTTTCAACTCCTTGCTTATCTATTTTTTCTTTCCCTCGATCATCATTTAGGGTTTGGGGTTTTTTTTTCTCAGTGCAATGGCAATAATGTCTTTCCAACAGGGGGTTACAAATTCTGTAAACATGAGAAAGATGTTCATGTATTCATAGCAGTAATTTGGAGAATGGAGGAAAACAAAGAAAAAGCACCTGAATTCTCACAAGTAGTTGTATCTGGCATGTTGCTCCCAAGTTTCAGATGACTCTGTTCTAATCCAATCCTGTCTTGAAACATAAGCTGATATTTCTTGCTATTACCAGCCTTAAGAAGGCATGTCTTTATTTAAACAGTGGATAAATCAGATATCTACATGCTGGAAAATTTATGCCAGTATTGAGTTTCTTAATACTAATAATTCACCATTGGTAGCAGCAGTAACCATGCTTTGAAAACCAGTTCCATAACAGCAGTTTACCATTTCAGAATATTTTGTGCAGTGAAAGACATCAAAACCATATTAATGTGTTTGTCTGCTTAAATAAAGGATTTGTCCGGCTTCATTCTAGGAACACTGCACTGGTACTTTGACTGGAAAGATCCTCCTTCACTTGTGCAGGAAGAAAAATTATATAGTTTAAATGATAATGAGCAGAACTGCTACAAGGAACCTTGTAGTTTAATGTATTAGGCCGTGGCTCAACTGAGAACACTGTGGATTTCTGAGCAATACAGCTGGCTTCTTCATATATCACTGCAAGAAAAGAGCATTTAAGTAATTAAAAGATCTGATCTCGCTTATTTTCAAGTGTGAGGGCTTTCAGAGGGCTGGAGCACCTCCCCTACAAAGACAGGCTACCAACAGCTCCATGCCCTTCTTGTGCTGGGAGCCCCAACTCTGCACACAGTACTACAGATGGGGTCTCACAAGGGTAGAGCAGAGGGGGACAATCACTTTCTTCTCCCTGCTGTCTCCCCCTCTTTTGATGCAGCTCAAGATACTGTTGGCCTTCAGGCTGCAGGAGCACAATGTTGGCTCACAGCAAGCTTTTTGTCTGCCAAAACCCCCAAGTTCTTCTCCACAAGACTGCTCTCAATGTGTTGTTCTTCACTCAGTCTGGACTGCGCAGTATTTCATAGAATTCTCTTAATGCATTAGCTGAGCAGCAGACTTCAAAATATTTCACTTTATTAATAGATTTAACAAGCAGTAGCCAACTGCTGTGGAGTTACCAGCTGGCCAAGGAAATAACTAATCTGTAAACATATATTTCAAAATCAGCAAAACTGAGAGTCCAGTGGGCCAAGGACAATACAGCATACAAAGTTACACCATACGCAGTGGTACTGAGCCTTAAAAAGAGTCAGCAACCGAAACAAGATTTAAAAAGTGTGAAAATCAAAACTGCATTTATTTATTAGTTAACTACCACTCATCCCCATCAAGTAGAAAGACAGCACTCTAGTAACAATTTGTAAAATAATTAGGAAACTTCTATCAAAAGCTTTGGTTCAAAAAAGATTCTAAAAGTCTAAATTTGGTTAGCACAGGACAGTATGTTGAAGCAGTATGCATCTTCTGTAAAATACAGAGATACAAACTGACCAAAATTCATGCCCTTCAAAGATACCCATCTTGTCTTTGTCTGAAGGACCTCAGCAGTGTGTGGAAAATCTTTCAGGAGTAGCTATAATCATTCTTAGACATACGCTTATTTAAATGCATGCACTGTAACTAATAAAGTTATTCATGAGAACTGTGTCTTAATTCTCACAATTATTTAGTTTATAAAGAGCTTAGTGTAGCCAGTTTCCTTAGAAAAGAAATTAGTGGCCATGTTGAATACAAAGAATTCTGTAAAGTTGACTTCTCTATGCACTTCTCCCATCAAATTGACTGTATTGCAACCTCACAATAGAATTGCAAAGAAATGTATTAGTCCAAAGTATTCATTTTTAAAAGTTATTTGTTTACCTTTCAGCAGTGAAGACAGGAAATAAAACCACAGACATGAGAAAACAAGACTGGCATTGAAAACAGTATACCTGTGGATGAAGGGAACATGAGCTGCAGGGAATACATGCAGCATAGCTTGTCTTTTAGTGAAGGAGTAGGGAAAGATGGAATAACAAAAATACAATGGAGTATAAAGACAAAAAATAGGGAATGGAGATTATAAAATTGAGGCTCATAGTGCTGTCTGGATATCACAAGCACTAATAAATCCATTTTAAATAAAACGTCATCAAGTGGTTTTATACTAATCTAAAAGAAATACAGCAGACAAAATAAATGGATGAATATGACCAGAAAAGTCAAAAGGAAAAAAAAAAGCTTTTATCAGGTAGCATCACATGCTAAAACTTGCTTAGTTTTGGTAGGGGTCTTTGTTTGTTTTGTTTTGTTTTTTAAATGGCACTAAACAAAGTCAAATCAAGAGAACTTGCTGGCAAAAACAAGTCGATAATTGGGAGCCTGGCTTGGAACTGCACCATCAAAGCACCATAAAGTGCCTTACCTAACTGTTACAGTTATCCCCAATTCAAACATTAAAAGCTGGCTGTGAGCTCATACTGAAGAGAAACCCACAGGTATTAAAAGTGGAAATGCATAGTTAGGGCATATGTATATCCTTAATTATGGCACATGGTGGCACAATCAAGAGTGAGATTATATTATCATCCAAAATGTATCCATTTATTTTCCTCTAATGCGCAAACAAAAATGTGAAGATACCCAAATTAGAGCCATATGGCTAGTGTACAGACTCACTGTTGGGTACTGTTAATGCAGTTTGACTGCCCAAGCTATGCTCATTCAGATGTTTTTGAATTACATTGAATAGTTAACAGATAATAGTAATTAACTCTGAAAATATTGGTTGAAAAGATCATTGGATTTGAGATAATGATAACATAACACTTGCACTGTGTCTAACCACATAGTATAAGCATACTGACTTGATAATAACACAAACACACATCCACAGAGTAGATTTGATTTGGTTATCCCCACAAGAATGGGTAGTTTTGGAAAAAAGCCCAGGAAAAAGCAGCTTTAAGTTAAATTACTGATTCAAGTCCATGTCACTGTGCCATAGTAACATTTGGAGATAGTGAGAAGTGGCAAGCAGGGTCTTGTAAAACCAGCTCCTTAGAACAGTCAGAAGTCAACAAACAAGGGTGAAAGCAGTATAATATATTCTAAAGTCAGATAACACAGGGAGTTCAGTGGACAGTCAGTGCACAGGAACATTGGTTTCTGCTGCAGCAAAGGTGAAAATAACTGAGAGGTAGCAGAACTCCATTTCTCATATGATATTTTAATGGAGATTAAAATAAAATATTTTTAAAAAGGCAGTTCAAACATATTGAATTCTGCTTATGTATTACTTCATCACCTGACACACCAGAAGAAGAAAGATGTTTATTCAGCTTGCCAGTAATGAGGACAATGGGCAACTTAACAAGGTTCCTGAACTGAATGTAGGAAAAACTGTATGTTCTAAAGCAATACTCAATTATAAATGTGGGACTATAGATGATCAACAAATAAAACCAGATAATAAATTACTTGTTGACTATTCACCTATTGATCATCTTGCCTCTGTCAAACTTTCCCTGTCTCACTGACCATATCCATAATGATGATCTTGCTGAGACAAACACTCCCCCCTCACTGTTGCTGACACCTCCCTCAAGTCAATGAGATATGGTAATTTATATCAGCTGATGAGGTATCATGGGCAATATAAATTAGATGTCTGCCTTGAATTCCTTCTCACTGTAAACACTAGTAGTTGTTAATGAGAGATTTGGAATGGAGATTGAGGCAAAACTAACTTTTTAGCATTTTTCAGTCTTAAAAAAAAAAAGAAAGAAAAAAGCGGAAGCACTTTTATCACTAGAAAAGGAGGAAACTCTTTCTTTACAAAATCAGAATGTTTATAAAGGTCAAAGAAACAACACAAACAAAGAATCCTGTTCCTCTCTCTACCATCTAGGATGTTAAAATGTTGGGATAATATTGCATAGAGTAAAATGCCTTGCTGCTTGTTATTTTCTATTCAACAATAACAAGGGTTTTTTTCCTACATTTCTTCATTTAAAAATCTAAGAGTATTATCTTTGTGCGTTTACTACAAGACACCACAATAAATCAAACGCTGCTGTATCTTCAGTGCTCCACTGCTATCAAGAACTGTCTGTTATTTCTATCATAGTCCTTGTATTTATTTCCCTTGTGTATTTCGGATATATCTCTCATTAACTAGAGGGAGTAAAAAGCTGAAAACGGAGACAGCAGAAATAATGAAAAGAGGGCTTCCTATTCTATGGCTGCCTGTAGACTGGTGTGCTGCCCCTGCTGTTACTGCAACTGCTTTCCGGCCAGCATACTGAAGAACTCATTTCTGCTTTTTTCCTTTTTCTAAATCAGATAACTGAAACCTCATCCAAAGACTCTGCTCAGGAGCGTTTTCCCCAGTTTTAAACTATTTTTTGATCCTTATATATAAATTCTGCAGACCTAAAGATCTAGCTAACACACTTTAGAGAAGTAAATGTACTGATTGTTGTTATCACTGATTAAGTCAATATACTTACACTTTCCTATTTCTTATTCAGCAGTGAGTGATAATGTAAATGGCAGTGGAAAGACAGTAGGAGAAAAGTGGTGTGGAAGAAGCACAGCACCATCCTTAAAAAAGATATCTAATATCTTGATTAGATTAACAGTGCTGCTCCAGATCTGGTCTCTCTCTTGCTAACCAATTGTCATTACCATAGCTACAAGAAGCTACACCTGCACCAACTAAGATCAAAACTCCTCAGTTCAGTAAAATGTCTTCTCTCCAGCAATAGCCATGAACAGTTTCCCAGCAAAAAGTAAAAGATATGGCACAAGCTGAAAGTGATGATTCCTCCATCACCCCCAGACCTCTGCCTGACTTCAGAAGACTGTAGGCCCAGAGCCTTCTGGGATGAGAAAAGATGTCTCCCTTTCAACAGTCATTGATGGATTTTTCTTTCATAAATTTCTTCCGTTTTCGTTTTGTTTTTTGTTTTGTTTTTTAATTTTCTGGCTATTTTCATCTAAATGTATAACACTGCAATTTTTATTCTGGCAACTTCCCATTCATTGACTAATGAACCAATAATAAACGAGAGTATTGTAGGGGAAAAGAAAAAAATTATATCACTATTACTTCCTAAATAAAACACTTGTTTATAGTTTATGATGAAACAGTGTTTCTAAAATCTAAGCCAAATTTCAAGTATATTCATAGCAAAAATTATATATCTGATTTAATTCTTCATTAATTGTACATCCATGCAGCAAATAATGTTTCTCATATACAGAGATTCTCCCTACAAGTGTTTGGTTTCCAAATAACATTTATTCTGTATATGTAAAATAAATATCCAGGAAAAAAAATAATATTTTAAAATTAAATTTAGAAATAATGTTGAAGTAGTTTTAAAAAGTTTTCAAGTTATTTTCATGTTTCTCAATATCAGTTACTACTACTGTAACTATTAAAAAACTTCAGCCTTGGTAGAAAAGTTCTTATTAGCAGAAGTATTTGAGAACATCTCACCTTAAAAGAACACAAAAACAGATCCTAAAAGGAAAAGGATAGCCATGGTTTTGATTCTTTAATGGTATTCTAGTTTTGAATGTTGAAAGAAGTTGAGTTATTTTATTTATTTTTCATTCAGAATATGTGCCTCAGGAATCATTAAACCAGCAGTCTTTTCCCAAATATGCAATCAGTTATAAAAGTGTTTCATAAAAACTTAGTGATGCAATTTAATGCTGCTGACTGGCAAAACTACTTAGATAATTAATTGATGGGAGACAATAAGAAATGATGAGTTTAGTTTTAGACTTCAAGGAAAAGGTAAAACCGATAAGTTCCAGTTTCAGCAGATCTTGATGCTAACATTTTTTCCTTCAATCTGTTTATTTCATTATAGTGACATGTGCATATGCAAGTATATGTAGAGACAGTCCATTTGTAATTTCTGATTGTTCCAGAAATTAATGGGCTTATCCAAAGATCACATCTGGCAAACACAGATCAGTAGACATGATCTGGATCACAGCCCACCCATTACAGTTCAAAGGGCCCTGATCATTATCCCAGAAGGAATCCCAAAAATCATAATTTGTCACAGGAAAGCAGTAGGAAATCTGGAGCGTCCTGGTGACATCTCAATTCTTGGGAATATGAGGTAACAGTTTAGGCAAAAAATGTTCTTGTGTGTGTGAAGTGAACTTCCCATTGGGTTGTGCAGACAAATGTCCCTGTCTACTGCAGACTCTTAGAGGAAAAACCAAGAAAAAATAACAATTAAACCTTCCAAGATTTTCATAAACACAATAATGCGCTTAGCTACGATTATCATCAGACATTCAGAATCACAGCTAGGTCTCCACCCAAGTATGGGAATTGGTATGTTTTACTTCTTGATGAATTTGTGTACATATTGTTTCTGAAAACATAAACAAAATGTAGATAACTTGGCATGCAGTATTATGCTCCTTTGGCCTTGAATGGCTGCTTTCATACTTCTTGAGTGGATACACCGGACATTAAATTAACTTCACTTGTGACTTTAGTAGCACTCTGATGTAAAATTAAATGTTCTTTCCCTGCTTGAGCAATGGAATTGGACCAGATCATTTCCAGAGGTCCCTTCAAACCTTAACCATTCAGTGTAAGCCGAAAAGAGGACTGTCCTGCTATCTATGCACAAGCACATCTGCCATGGCACAGAAACAGTATGGAAAACACCACCCAGAACAGTGGTGAAGAGCAGGAACTGCCCTGGCTTGCAGAAGAATACGCAGAGACAGCCTGATGTTCTGGCATGGCTCACCTAGCCCAGCCAGCCCACCTGGGCCAACTTCAGGCTCACACTCCTCCCCAGATAAAATAATGCAAAGTGATGGCAGGGTGAAAAGGGAAGCTGTATAATTAACTTTGTGGAAGAATAAGTGCCATGGAGTATGTGAGATTCATTTAAGGAAAGCAGAGAGCTTTTATGGCCATAGAAACACAAATGCTGTCAAACCAAATTGTTGCTCTCATCCTCTGTATCTTAAGAGAATGTGCCAGTTCATACTGCATTGCCTGGTTCTACACATGACAAAACTCTCTAGACTGGCAAGTTTGCATACTCATGTTAACAATGTACAGACCAGATACTACTCAGCACATCTTGAAACGTGATGTTAGTGTTCCAGTAGAAGTTCAAGACGTAGTCCCTCCTGTTTTTTAATATTTGTACAGACTGCATGGCTGATAAGCATTTTATCATATAATTATTTTGCTATTAGAGTTCTTAACTATCAGTAACACTTCATCTTAATGATGCAATGACGTAATGTATCACCTTATCGTCTAAACAGCATTAAGAATTGCCAAAGTGGGGCTAGACTTTTCAATTTCAAAACCATCACGCCTTTCACTAATTTTACACATGTATTTGTCTTCTGCCTTGTCTGCATGCAGCACCCTTCTTTTAACAATTTTAGTGAACTAGCCACACTACTATGGTTCACTAAAATATTCACTTACCCAAAGCTGAGACCAATAGCCAGAAATTGATATTGTCTGTCCTTTCCCTTCTGGAAGCAGGAAGCTTTCTGGCAGTCATGAATTTTCCAGCATCTCCATTCAGTGACAACAGTTATGTACATTTAACCTCTGCTCTCATTGACTCATTCTGTCCTTTGCTTTGCTCTGTAAATTGCAGGTCTTAGGTTACTAATACCTGAAAACAATGGGGAAAACAAAAACAAGTAAAAAAATTATGTAAAGCATAGGAACTACTTCTGTGTACTGATCTTTAATCTTCCCTTGCTGGAGGAGTAAAATGCCCTTGTTCAGTATCTGGTCTCCATATTAATAAAATGAAAAAATATATATATTTACAAGATATATAGAAAGTAATTATTGTCTCTTTGAATTACAGACTGAACCTACAAAAACTGTGGTCTCTTACAGAGATTAAAGCTGGTCTACCGCACTGCCAGGCTAGTAAGTCTTAGGACCTGGAATAAGTCAGCAAGCACAGTATTTTTAGTAACAATACTTCAGATTTCACAGTTCTATCAGCTTTTATAACTAGTCTGTTTAACATAATATCCATTTTCCAGCAAAAATCTTATAGGAGATTTATTTGTTCAGATTGTTGATTTTTGTTGTGTAAATACAGAGCTATCTGTATTTAATAATGTAACACACAACTATTTCCCCTGATCAGGTCTATGGATTTGCTATACATGACTTTTCGCAAGAATGTTTGAGTTTAGATTTGTTTAGTGTCTGTGGAAATATTTACTTGGATTAGTCAGGAGATGAGGTAACATCTAAGTAAATCTCCATTTCTTGGTAATGTACATTACTGCATGAAGAGAACTGTTAAGAGAATAAATACTGAAAAATACACAAAATACAATTTAAGCATACAAAAAAAAAAAAAAAATCAAATGCTTCAGATAAGATTATTTCTCAGTTTAACTCTACGAACGTAAGTAAAGAATGTTAAGTCTCTCCCTATACAAACATGCATAGAATTCAGAAGCACATACTGCTTAATTTCTTGATTCCAGTGAACTGGTGAAAGAAAACAGAAGTATACATTCACGTTGCTGTTCTGTATTACATAACAATATAAGAAAGATAAGCAGTCTGTCTAAAACTGAAAGACTGTGCAGATCCTTCACTGCAATTAGGAGAACAGAATGAAAATGGCTTATAGGTAAATTTTCTGTCTCACTACTCTTCTTATTTTACTTTCTTGAAAGTCTAGGAAAATAAATGATTGAATTTGTTTGCATTTTGAAACTGAGACTGGAGAGAGACAAGGAAAAAAAACCAAAGGCAGGTTTTGATTCAACAAATGAATAACTAAAAAAATTCTGTATCCTTGGCAGATGACGCAACCAGATCATGAGAGAAAAATTATACCCTAATCAGATTCACATTGGAATATATTCTTCAAGACAAGACAAAGAATAATAGCGGACCATATTGATCATGATGTCTGCTTCTATTCCAGAAAGAAAAAAGTAAATAATAGATCTATTTTAGGGTTCATATAGAGCAGGCTAACTCCCTGGGGGACTGTAGGAATTCTTCCACTCCTCTATCATTAACATAAAAAGTCTCTGTTTGGAGAAACACTTACAAATTATGTCTACATCCCTGAAGGTAGCTCAGGACAGGGACTGTCTTAGATGATTTGAAAACATTTGAATCTTGCCTTTTCTGTTGTAGTAAGACAAGAATATCTTTTAACAACACTGTAATGGGGAAACAGACATAGATGTCACATTTCTCTCCCCGTGGGGAGGTCCCGCAATTGCCTGCAGCAGGGTCCTTTGCTGCTTTCTGGTAAAATGGCAGTGGTTTGTTGTTTTTTTTTTTTGTCAACTGGTGAAACTTTGCTGCTGCCCCATCAAATTATAGAGTTCAAACAATGTTAAGGGACTCCATAATCTCACGCAGATGCACTTCTTACAGTTCACAGGTTAATTCAGTTCTATCCTTCATCCCCACCAAATTCTTCAAAAAAAAAAGCTGTGCTGTTTCAAAAGAGGCGTTGAGCCTTAATGCCAATACATCGATTATCATGAAAGGTGGAAAAAAAAAGCTAACGTCAGCAGTTACTACCTACATGTTCACATGACCAGTGTTTAAATGGGTTGTGTCACGGTTATAATCTGTTAGCTGACAATGCTGCCTGTATTTTTTTCTGGAAAGATCCAAAAGTACGTAGATGTGAAAAAAGATGTTCATGATTCTACATAGGTCTATTTATTTCCATGGAAACTGCAGCAGATACAAAGAGCACAAGAACACTACTCGATAGAGCAAATTCTCAGCTGCAAAACACTATTTTTCAGCACTGTCACCACCATTAGCCCTGCATTTTCACCAAAGACGAACAAGAGCCTGTATGTTGTGCTTGGAACAATCTACACCAGCAGAGGTGACTCACCATCACCACTGCTGAAACTCATCACCCTCCACCTCACTATGCCCACATCCACTGGTTGGTGTCTACAAGTGATTAGCAAGTGTTGATGAATGTCAATGGGTGCCATTTTTTTCTGTATGGAGGAATTCAGTTACAAACTTTTGCTTCATCTGCACTTCCATGTCAGATGCCATTCTGTCACATAGAATCAAAACGTAATGAAATATTGCCAGGAAGGTTCAACCTCTACTGCCAAACCACCAACTTCTACTTCTGATGTCATGAGTCAACAGAATAAAACAGGAGGCATTACTTTTGGATATATACCATGTACGTATCTTATTTCTATCCCTCCTTAACTCTATTCCTTTGACAGCCTGACTCAGAGTCAGCAACCTTGAGGGTATTCTTATGTATTTCTACTTCACATTTTTTGTCAAAGTCTCTTAAGTCTGCAACTCAAATTTTCTTTTTACAAGGAAAATATCACTCTTAAGCATGCTGTAAATCTATTGCCCTGTAACTGAACCTTTGTGCACTGCAAGATGAAGTCTGGCCCTTGCTGAATGGCTATTTCAGCAATCCACATACAGTGAATTTCACATGTCCTGGCTCTAAGGGTCTTCAATAATTCATTATAGTTTTCCATTAATATAGAGCTCAGACTGCAAGAACTGCCAAGGGAAATGAACACCCACAATTCATGTTTTCAGGACACTTGAAATCTTCCTGGTAGCATTGAAAGCCTTGGCCTTTGTAGTTTCAATTTCTCTGCACTTACCAAAAGCACAAGATGAAATCTTGTTCCAAGTAAAAGCTGATGGAAGTTTTGTTATTGATTTCAAGATTTCACTCAAGAAATTCAACCAATGACGTTAATGATGCACTGCCTTTGACCATCAGTGTCTAACTATGTACCATGAACCAGGCAAGACATAGTGCCTCTGCCAGGGTGCGTTCATTGAACTCTGCTGACTGAGACAGTTGCCCTTGTCCCATTGTTTGTGTCATGTTCAAGTCCATCCTTGATCTGCTTTCCATACAGTGGCCTGAACTATCTCACACAGATAGAGATAGCTCCCTCATATACTTAATATGCTGCCCAGTCTGACCGCTGCCTAACTCCGGATTACTTTGTATTCAGTGTTTCTTGTTGTGAAACTCCTCTGCACATTTCCCTCTCTCTGTGCAGTATCTGGCATGCATACACAACAGTCCAGACTCTACTCCACTGTTTGACGCCCTTTTTCATAAGTACCTAATAGGTACCAGAAGTTGCAACATGCATCATCTTGATGCAGATAGATATAGAAATACAGATATATGAAAATATAGATACAGAAATACAAACACTTCTAGTGTTAAAATAACGCAGTACACTTTCTAACGCATTCCATGTATGTAGATGTTCTTTGTGACAAAAAGGGCACTGCAAAACATTCGACAGAACTCTTTCCATTTGGTTGTTAAATGCTTAAAATTGCCACAGTCACTAACGGGCACCTCTGCTAGTGCTAGAAGCATAAGTGCCCTAGCAATCAATCCTCTGCTGCACATATGCCCAGAGCACAGTGTGACTGTGATATCTGCTCACTGTCAGAAGATATTCTTGGATATCAGGTATTTTGTACATTTGCTCTTCATCTCTATGTTGATTTAAGCTTCCTTGTCTAAAACCTTGATTAGAAAAAATAGTTATCCTGTTATCCCCTGCCTCCATGAGAATACAGTGTGGTCAGGCTCAGATGACATGGGTAAGCACACTGACATGGGTAAGTACACTGACTGACACGCTTCATAGTACAAGGGCTACTTCACAGAGAGATAAACTGAAATAGTTTTGCTATGGAACAATTCAGCCTTCTAACTACTGAGTGTTCTGAGGAGTGGCCATCATGATTGGGCAGCATTTCGTCGTTGCCTGTTGGTTTTCTAGATAGCCTAATAATTGAGAGAGTTTTGCACAGAAGCAAACTGTTTGGTAGCTCCTGAAGAGAACAGCTCACTGGATCTCTTCTTTGTAGTTACTAACAAGATAGTCACTTTTTTTTTTTTAAACTCACGATGCATCATGAGACAAAGCATAAGCTGAAATGCAAATAAAACAAAATACTTCTCAGTTTGATTTTCCTGTTTCTTAAATATACCATATAATTAATTAAATATACCATATAATTGCAAGTAAACAAACTGTAATTTAAAATCTGACAACTAAGTATTTATTAATAAAAATACTAACAAGAGAGAGATGTGGTTTTGAATCTGGACTTGAAAAAGTAACAAGCTGAGAGCTTTAGAAAGGATGAGAAATGACTGATTCAGTTTAAACAAAATAAGCACACCCTTGAGACAGTCCAGCTGAAACTTTCCATTAAAGTGTCTAGGAGTGCTCAGTACCTGGCAATTTCCAGCCAAATTGCCAGAACAAATTAGCAGCTGTGCTTTCACTGTGCATCTCAAACACATAAAATCCATACAAAAACAGGCACTATGACAATGGGTAAAAACAACATTAAGAATTGCACAAGGAAAAAAAAATCACTTAGAGGAAAGAGTTTCTGCTATTTTGAGTAGTGTTCAGAAAACGAGGAGTTTTATCGAACTAAACTTGATACACAGGAAAAAATAATTAGTTGAGTAACATAGAGAAAGCATTTAGTGCTATCTTCGTTCGCTTTCGGCCTCTCTCCATGAGAAAGACGAGAATGAGAAGAGAGGGCTTCGGAAGATGTTACATCAACCATCTGGAAATAAAAGATGCACAGGAAGATGTTTTAGGCCAATTTATCAGAAATATCTTGCACAATCTCTAAAACGGGAAGGCAATCATTTCTTGTTTGGCTATGACACTTCTGCCACAAGTATTGACACCAAAGTTCACTGTCTAGGATAAATACAGCATTAAGTTTAGCAAGTACTGAATCTCTGTCACAAATACCCCATCTTGTACAAAATTCCTAGCTGGGGGTCAGAGCAGATGCGACAACTGTCTCTACTGTCAGCATTCAGAAAGTTTTATTCCCACATAGTTCCCTGTTTTGAAAAGTGCCAATTCTCTACCCTTCTCTTGGCATTAAAGTAAGAGATTTATGGTCTGCCATGTCGATCTTATTCCAATTGCTGCTTTCTTTAATCTTGTGAATCTAGATCACCACACACAATTGCACAGGTTTTTTTTATTGATTTTACTATTGGTTTATATGGCCTGGCTGACATTTCACAAAGTCAAATTCAATTTAAAATGTATGAAGATGTCATTATTCATCAAAATTTATTTAGCCTTTAAATTAAAGAAGAAGCTGAGTAAACTACAATATATAGTCTGGTACAATTCCAGTTCACTGCTTTTACCCTTCTGAATTGCCTTACATATTCTGAAATGCATTTTACAGCAAGGGAAAAATGTCACAGACACTAATACACTTAAATATTTATTCAGGTCACACATCATTCTGCCATTCACTGAACAGTAAGCGTTAGTAAAAAACACCTTTTCCATTATTCATTAGACATAGAAAGGGGAGGGCAGCTCATGTAACATATCAGCTAGTGCTGGTCTTGATGTAGGGAGTTACCAAGCTACTCACAGTTAGGCAGTCTTTTCAGCTAACAGGTGTTTGAGCTACGAGAGTTTCAGTTAACAGAAGTCACTCCTGAGTGCACAGCAACATCTTCAATGAGATCCCTTGTTTTCATTGGAAGTATTTCAGGCTTCCACAAATTCATAGTGTGGATTATTACTTTCTGGTACTTTCTTCTCAATCTTGGAACTATAAAGAAAATTCATCAAAATTTTCAAGACCATTCACTTATCCTCTATTCTGCCACCCAACCCCAGGGCTGTTCTGCACTCTGAAAACATAGGCCACTCTGAAAGAAATTTGATTAATAACATTTGTCAGCATTTCAAAGGTTAAAACTAGAACTTAAGCAAGCATGAGCAATTTATCTTGTTTCTTTTTTTAAAATCTTTGTAGAGATAAAAGAAGTTCAAACTTCTATCATATATTTCTACATTAGCCTCCCAGCTTCTCCCATGAAATACTGATAATAAATTATGGTACTTAAAGCTTTTAGAGGACAAAACAGAAAGTAAAATTCTAATGCATCATTTGCCTTTTTTAGAGAATCATCTTGCAGAGACAGAACAATAAATCTGCAAGACCAGCTTTGGTAAAGTCCCACCTTGCAGAAGTATCTGCTATTCTGGGCTAGCACAGTGGACATCATTCTTGGAGAGCAAATACATCTCCTTGTGTTGATTTTAAAAAATATTTCCAGTCAAAGCCTCCCACGCTGCCAGGTGCTGAATTCTCTACTAGCAAGGGAGAGGAAAAGCACACAGGTCATACATTGGTCTCCAAACAAAATAAAAACTAAGATCACCACTGAATACAATAGCGCTAGCAAATGTCAATACTCTGCTTGGAATTAGATTTTTGCTCTCATTCTCCCTACACTGCAGAAAATAATTTCGGTCCACAATGATCCCACAGAGTGCAGAAAAAGTTTGATAGTAAGATACAAATCAACAAAAGCAAAAGGATTTGAATTGGATGCAGTGGCTTCCCTAAACAATTGTCAAAGTTTTCTACAGAGTTTTGGTAGATGTTTTTTTCTAACTTTCCTTAGCTTAGTCAAAGGAGAGATAAATTAATCATTTGCGTAATTCTTCATATAGCAGACATCGTATTTTACTTAACCTGTCAAAAAGCACCATCTGGTCTGGAGGAAGATTTTTTTTCCATCAGAGGCATTCAGAGAAGAGTTGAGAGCAAATCCTAATTAATACAGAAGTATACAAGAATACAAGACTGTATCATATATTAATTTAAAGTAAGAACATCACACTTGTTGCACCTGCTCAAATATTAATAAACCATAATGCTTTTCCAAATGAAGTGTTAAACAGAAGTGCTATTAACTAAAGTTTAAGAATAAGGTTTTTTTAAATGTTCAGCTATAATTATTTCCTTTGGGATTTTAACATCATCTAATAGGGGACAAAAAAAAGAAACTTATCCTAATGTGCTGTCTTTTATGTTACTTTTGCTACAGATGAATAATATTCTTTGTCTCAAACTGAAAGACCTATTCAGTATTTGGAAAGTGAGTATCAGTGGAGAACTTCTCCACTAGTAGGTCTTGACTCAACTTCAAAAATTTTCTCTTAATTTTATTTAATGACAACACAAACACCTAATCACTGATGCAGGTACTGAGGTAAAATAAAATGTGCACTATTTAATCTATGGCATACTGATGACTGGACCAAACATTTTAAAGCCTGCACTTTGTGCTTAATACACAGCAAAAATTGATTTGCCTGCCGCAGCTCATTCTACAGCATAGTGCCTTAAGAACAGGTGAACAGTGATGCTGCTTGGGATATGCCTGAAACAAAGCTTTGAGGAGAAAAAAAAAGGTACTGTAGCACAACTGGTCAATTATCACAGCTGGCCGTTACAGAATCACTGAATCATAGAGGTTAGAAGGGAACATCTCTCCAACCCCATGCTAAAACAGGTTCCCTGCAGTAGGTTACAAAGGAAAGCATCCAGGTGGGTTTTGAATATCTCCAGAATCTCCAGAGAAGGGGACTCCACAGCAGCTCTGGGCAGCCTATTTCAGTGTTCTGTCATCCTTAAAGTAAGGAAGTTATTCCTCATGTTTGTACAAAACTTCTTATGTTCTTGTTTGTGTTCATTGCCCCTGGTTCTGTCACTGGGTACTGCTGAAAAGAGTATGGCCTCATCCAGTTGAAATCTGACTTTTAGATATTTATAAGCATTAATAAGATTGCTTTTCAGTCTTTTCAAGGCTAACAGTCCCAGGTATCTCAGCTTTTCCTCATAAGGGAGATGCTCCAGGATCCTGACTGTCTTTGTAGCCCTCTGTGGCAGACTCTCTTGAAGTTCCCTGTCTTTCTTGAACTGAGAAACCCAGAACTGGACACAGTGTAAGATGTGGCCTTACCAGATGTCTGCCTTACCAGTGCAGAGTAGAGGAGGAGGATCACCACAATCAACCTGCTGGCCACATTCTTTTTAATGCACCCCAGGATACCATTGGCCTTCGTGGCTTCAAGGACACACCGCTGACACTCATGGACAACTCGTGCCCTGGTGGACAACCTGGTCCTTCTCTGCAGAACTTCTCCCCGTCAGGTCAGCCCCTAACCTGTACTGGTGCATTCCTCCCCAGATGTAAGACTCTACACTTGTTCTTCTTGAAGTTTATCAGGTTTCTCTCCTCCCAGTTCTCCAGCTTGTGCTCATCTCACTGAATGGCAGCACAGCCTTCTGTCGTGTCAGCCACTACTCCCAGCTTCGTAATACGAGCAAACTTGGTGGACTCCATCCCTTCATCCAGGTTACTGATGAAGATGCTGAACAACTACCAACCCCTGGGGAACATCACTAGTTACAGGCCCCAACTAGACTTTTTGCCAGTGACCACAGCCCTCTGAGATCTGCTAGTCAGTCAGTTGTCAAGCCACCTCACCATCCACTCATCTATCCCACATTTCCTAAGTTTATCTATGAAGATGTAATGGGAGAGTGTTAAAAGCCTTTCTGAAGTCAAGGTACACAACATCCACTGCTTTCTTCTCACCTATCCAGCTGGTTGTGATATCACAGAAAGCTATCAGGTTGGTTTAGGGTGACCTCCCCTTGGTGAATCCATGCTGACTACTCCTGATAACCTTCTTTTCTTCCACATGCTTGGAGATGGCATCCACAATAAGCTTTTCCATCACCTTTCCAGGGATGGAGGCGAGGCTGACTGGCCTGTAGTTTTCTGGGTCCTCCTTGTCCTTTTAAGACTAGAGTGATAGTGGCTTTCCTCCAGACCTTAGGTACCTCTCCTGTTCTCCGTGATCTTTCAAAGACAATATAGAACAGTTTGGCAATCTCTTCTGCCAGTTCCCTCAGCATTTGTACACGCATCCAATTGAGAACCGTAGATTTGCCTAGACGGTGTTTGACCAGATCTGGAGAAGCTTTCCCTTCTCAAGACTTTCTCTCTTATCTCCAGGGGCTAGGATTCCAGAGTCTTAGCAATGAAGACTGAAGCAAATAAAGCATTCAGTAACTCTGCCTTCTCTGTGTCCTCTATTAAGAGGGTACCCACCTCATTCAACAGTGGGTCCACATTTTCTCTAGTCTTCCTTTTGTGACTGACTTGAAGAAGCCTTTCTTGCTGACCTGGACCTCCTTCACCAGATTTAGTTCCAAGTGGGCTGTAGCCATTCTCATTGCACCTCTGCATGCTCTGACAATGTTCTTACATTCCTCCCAAATGGCCAGACCCTTTTTTTCATATTCCATACGCCTTTTTCTTCCATTTGAGTTTTTCCATGCAAACTCATCCACGCAGGTATCCTGCCACCTTTGCCTGTTTTCTTACTTACAGGGGTGCACTAATCTTAATATCTTGGAAGAAGTTGTGCTTGAATGTCAATCTCTCAGGCCCCCTTCATTTCCAATGCTCTAAACCATGGAACACCTCCAAATGCAACCTTGAAGAGGTCAAAGTTGGCTCCCCTGAAGTTCAGGGTTACAATCTTACTTATTGCTTTGCTTCTTCCATGTAAGATCCCAAACTCCATGGTCACTGCATGGTCACTGCATCCAAGGTTGTCCCCAGTCTACACATTCCCAAGCAGTCTTTCTCTATTTAAAAGACCAAGGTCCTGCAGTACACCAGTTCTCCATCACCTGTGTCAGAAAATTATGTTCACCACATTGCAGGAACCTCCTGGAGAATGCATGCTGGCAGTGTTGCTCTTCCAGAAATATCAGGGTGGCTGAAGTTCCCCGTGAGAACCAGTGTCTGTGATCATGAGGCTACTTTCTGCTTTCAACTTCCTCCTCCTCCTCAAGTGACCTTAGAGGGACTCTGCTCACACCTAAAGATATGGGGTTGTCCAGGTTGCTCAGAGAAAGCTCTTACTGTTTTCCACAGTCAAATCAGTACAGCAAAATACCCTGATCACCACCTAGTTCTCATTTTGTAAGTTTTTTTGAAAGCTTATTTTGTTAAGCAATGGCAAGAAATCAAGATGTACTAAATGAACAGCAAGATCAGATGATCATGATTCCACAGCATATGGAAGAGTGAATGGTTTGGGTAATTTTAATGAACACAGCATTCCTCCTGCCATTTCTTAGTCTCTGGTAAAACTATTGCTTGACTCGCATTTTTGTCTCATTTTATTCACTATTTTTTAAAGTATGACAAACGTGGAAATTTTATGTAATTTTATATAATTTTGCTTTCCCCTCTCAGTGGTTTTATTAGACTAGTCACATACCATATAGATTATCTGGTATTGCATGCTACTACACTTTTTTCATAAAACTTTATCTGTCATTTCCTTCAGGAGTCTTTCTTATTATTGTCAATCTGGCATTCATATGCCTTCCTGCTGCAATATTCTACTATTTTAAATGAGATTTTAATTTTATTTTTGGGATCCATCTTAAGAAGACAAGTTCTTTTGCAAGTTTTCACTGCCGAATGGTATGAAACTCAGTTTCAGTTTCTCGTTGCAGGCTTTTAAGTCATACACACTTATTCTACAGTTCACACTGAACATTTTTCCCCCAGAGAAATCAGATTTTAATAGCATATATTAGTCATACCCATGTCACATTATTTCAGAATTTCTTTTGCTTCCTAAGAGGTTTGTACCATTGAGAAACAAGTGAGCTTTACTTACGACACAAAACATTTCAACTAAGTTCAGCCTACAGAAAGTAAAATGGGAAGGTAAAACTGACGGAGTCCTTATAAGAAAATGTTTTAGTTGGCTGAAATGTCATTTTAAGCAATTTCTAATTTTACTTTTTCTTGCCTTCAGCAAATGCAGCTTTAGCCTATTTAATAATTTGTGACTACTTCACAGAAACACAGAGCAAGTGACAGCCCACTTTGAACACCTGTTCTTTGCTACATCTCTTAGTGATGCACTAGCCAGTGATTCCAGTTTTGTAGGATTTCCTAAACTTTATGTGATAGCCCCCCAGTTCCTATGTATAAGAAATATAATACAGTAATCCAAAGATCCTCTTGCCAGCTTCTTAGCTACCTGAGGACATTTTATCCACCCATGTTTTACAGGCTACTTGTTGCATCACTGTGGGTTATTTCCTAGTTTATGTCTATAAATACCAATGCACAAGACTTACTCTGGAATGTCTCCAAAATACAGTCAGAGCTAAACTGTTTTCAAATAACTTCTTCCTTGCTTTAAGCAAAATCACATACTTTGGAATTTGTTAAGATTTCACATAAGACAGTAAAGATGCAGAGGAAGAGGGCAGTTCACTTGAAATTCAGTCTAATGAGAACTCAGTTCTTCACAATAATCTGTATAGACATTTTTTCAAACTTGTCACTCTTGTTACAGATCCACTCCTCTGTTAAAAATGTAGTTTACTCCTAGCTGAAAAGAGACATAGGACTATATCAGAAACCAGCTAGCTCACCTCAGTCATCTCACTCCAGTACTAAAACAACCACCTTTTTTTTTTTCCAAGTGGAGATTAGAATCCAAAGTTCACTCCTTTGACTGATATTGCAGTGAAGTGTCAGTTAAGACAAAGCAATACTCACGTTGAAAATCTCAACAGGAACAAACTCCACATGCACTGTTGTGTACCACATGCACTGTTGTGTACCACATAGATGGGATTCTTCCCTCCCTGATTTTTCAGTAAGAGAAATATTCAACTGCTAACTAATCCTCAAGTCAAGGGAGAATTCCCTATGCGGAATATGGAATCCTAAGATATATCCTAGGATGCTGTGACATTGCCTTTTATATCTAATTGTTTTTTTGACACTCACATGAGACATTGGTTAGTGTTTTCTGCAGTTGAACAGTAAATTTCTCTCTGGACTACAGACCACTCTAAAATAAACAAAAATTCCACACAGTGAAGTACATTCACTGATTTAAAAAATATACATACATATATGAAAAATCAATTTCATCAATTCTACTTTAAAGATGTTTTGCTAAAATGAAAAATATACTTGTGCTCTTTCATATCCATCTTCTTATAAAAGAAAGATTCAAAAACCTTCCAGTTTACCCACCTTAATTCACATTTAGACTAACTGGTTTTGCTGACAGGATGATGAAGGTCAAAGATTCTGACACTGTCCATGAAAAGCATCTGAAACAGGAAGAACTGAGCAGGAAATAAATTTGAGGAAATAGAATCATAGAATTCTTAGATTTGAAAGGGACCTTTAAAAGTCACCTAGTCCAACTTCCCTGCAATGAACAAGGACACCACAGCTAGATCAGGCTGCCCAGGGCCTGATCCAGACTCACCTTGAAAATCTCCAGGGACAGGGCATCAACCACATCTCTGGTCAACCTCTTCCAGCGCTTTACCACCCTCACTGTAAAAGACTTTTTTCCTTTCATCTAACCTAAATCTACATCATTAAGACAAAATCATTTCCCCTTGTTCTTTCACAATAGATCCTGCTAAAAGAGTCTGTCCCCTTCTTACCTGTAGCTCCCCTGTAGATATTGAAAGGCCGCTATCAGGTCGCCTCAAAGCTTTACTCTTCTCCAGGTTGAACAGCCCCAGCTCTCTCAACCTGTCCACATAAGAGAGGTGTTCCATCCCTTGGAACATTTTTGTGGCCCTCTTCTTGACATGCTCCAACAGGTCCTTCTGTATGTTCCCTGAAGACTCCATATCTGGACACAGTTCTCCAGATGAGGCCTCACCAGCACAGAGTAGATGGGCAGAATCATCACCCTCAATGTGCTGGCCATGCTTTTTTTGCTTCAGCCCAAATCTACCTAGAACTCTTAAATTTCAGTGACCTTCTACCGATATTGTCTGGGGAAGAGAAGAGAATGTGCTTTTTCATTCGGTCCGGCAATCCACTTGAACGGAGCTGATGCTGCAGAACACGTGGGCAGGAATAAAGCAAATAGCTTCTGCAAGGAGCACACCTCTGAGACAACTGAAATGGTCATGACTACTTTGTACCCATAATGTCAGAACCTGAGAACCAAGATAGCTGCTGATTCTCCTACTGTTTGTACTAATTGAGGAAATAGGAAATTCTGCCAGGGGTACAATTAATCTTATTTCTCTTTCTCCTCTGTTAGCCTGCAATGATAGCCTAACTACTGTAAAGGAGTATTTTGAAAGTAAGACCCAAGGGAGACAAAGATCATATTAGCAAAAAGCATGCACAAGGACTTATAGACTAAAGCCTCATTTTTCCTGAAAATATGCCTTTCTTCTAGAGCATCCTTAAAGGAGGGAAGTACTGATACCCTCAGTGAGATGCCAACTGGACACAGAAAGTCCTTCAGAACTGCAATTCCACATAGACAAAATACTGTTCTGCAATAAGTCACTGCCATTATGTAAATATATATGTACTCTCCTTCCCATTTCTATAGAAGACATTTCAGAACATCTTATTTTTTTGTTTGCCTCCAGGGTAGTGGATGAGAAAATATTCTTCCTCCCCACTTCTCTTTGGAGGAGGTGACTCTTAGCATAACATTATTTCACCGGAATAACTTTATTATCAGTAGTCAGCTGGTGATAGAACCCTTTGTAAAGTAACATAGTTGATCTTTCAGAGAAGCAAAGAACGGGTATTCCTGTCCTCTTTCTCTTTGAGAATTTCCCTTGGCAATCCTCTGTGACTTTCTGCTCTGTTTGGTAACAGCATCTGGGTTTTTTTCCTTCTTCCACTTGAAAGAAATGCAGGTCATCAAGACAGTGTAAGAGAAGCAAACAAAATAAAAGGATGAGTCAGACATTCTCAGAGTACGTGAGGTTTGGGGCCATTGTTATCTCATGTAAAGGCAAAGTGAAAGAAGTGTAATGCCAGAAAAGATATAAATTTTGTTTTAACTTCAGTTTACACTTTGAAAAATGGAAACCACAGAAGTGCTCTACTTTAGGCAGTATTCATGCTGTAACCCCCCTACTGACATCTTTGTGGAGATGCTGAGAAATTTCATGCTTGAAAGCAATATGATTAGTAATAATGATTAAGAATTATCTTATAACTAGTACTTAAGAAAAACAGTTGCTCTTGAGAGCTTTCAATTAAAATAAATCAGGAGAAGATAAATAAAAAATGATCCAAATCAGTAATACAATACTTTGGGACATTAACTGGACCTGCTTTCATGTATTGGTAAGAACCAGGCTCTAGCCATAATTCCACTGGCTGAAAATACAGGACTTAAAGATAGGAAAAACACTGGAGAATATTCCAAGTCAAGAAATAAATGAGCAAGCATTAGTTGATAAACAACTTCTTAAAAAGAAAAAAATATGTATAAAATTTGGAAATAAGATACAATATTTTGCTAGCTCTAACAAAACTGATTAACCAATGCAAGGTTATTCCAATAAGATAATATCATATTCTTACGACACTATCTCCTGGCAATCTGCTTCCAGCCTCTGAATCTTCGTGTCTAAAAGCTTTACTTGCTTGTTTGATTTCTATCTGTGCAATACTATACACTACTACTCTCTGGCTCACCAAAATGAATGCTCACTAAACCCAATCTCCAGCAGAGAGCTTTGCCTCTAATCTAAATAATCCATCTGCACTGATTACAAGACTGACTGCTTACAGCTTGAGTTACTCGCTGCCTGCTACGAACAATCAGTGGCTTTGCTCACCTTGCTTACTGTCAGTGACATTAGAGTCATTCTGGAACTGCTCTTTTATTATTTTATACCATATGCTGTTCCTCTTCAGAACACTGACAACATCTTCCGAGCATCCAGCAAAGGCATAAGGTTGTTAGTTCTCATATGTTCACTTTCTCAAGATTGTTGTCCAACATAAAAGTGTAAGTCAAAAAATCAGAGAACAGGAAGAGAATCCATTGTTAGCCCTAGAAGGGGTGTGAATCCATCCTGTTTCATTTTACAACCATATTGTGAAAGCACAGATCACTCTGCTGTCTCTATACACTCTTTTGTCTGCATAGCCTTCTTTTCAGTTAATGCACTTCACAGGCAAATCCCCATATGATCACCCGAGTACACACACACACAGCACTGTCTGGCACTTCCAAAATTCACAAGCTGACAAGATTTTGGGGCACTCCATGTCTAAAGTGATTTCTGGAGTGAGCGTTTGACAATTTGGGCTGGAATTTTTTCATAAAACAGCCCAGAGCATTCACATAATTAATCTTAATGTCACTTCCAGAAGGTTTCCAGGTCAGAGAAACTCATTTTATAGCAGGCTCCCATGCAGTGTTCCCAACCTCATTCTCTCTTGTTCATAATGTATGTACATACCTGTCCAGGAACTTATTGCTTGCTTTTACCTAAGTGCATTTTTCCACTTTTTAAGTCTGTAAATCTGGTCATTACCTTATACAATCTATTGCCCTCCCTGAATACTGCAGTGTTTAGCAGCTCTCAATAGTACTGCTGGTTTCAGATCTTACTTTAATACTTCACCTTCTCTTGTCCTCTGGATCACTGTACCCAAAACACAAACTCCCTCTTCATCCATGAGGCGCCACTCCATGCTTCATTCACCTTCATTGGTTCAGAGATGTTACTCTCTCAGTCCCTAACAAACTTTCACAGCTGAAAACAGGCCCACAGTGCTGAGCACCTCAGGCTCAATCACATTTTCTAGCTTTTAATTCCTTCTCAAAAGAAAAACAAAAAACCCTTCATCTTAAAAACAATATCATACACCTTCAACTGTAAGCACAGATTATCTGCAAAAAGAAGAGTATTTATTTAATTTTCTCTCAGAAATGTTGCTGCATGTTCCAGGAGATGAGCTGCACTTTGCCTCAAAATCTGTCACCTGCAACTTTCCACTTCTTCTATAGCTCTGATTGTTTTACAGATGCTGCTCATCAGCATCAATCAGAAACAGATTTTCTTGCATTTAGGTTTATATTGATGCAACTAACAGAATCGGGTGCAATAACAGCAGCTGTGCATATGCACCAGATCAAAAATGTTTACCCAATTTTCTGTTCAGTTTCTTTCTTATATACAGTTCTTTGATGTGGGGAGTAAGGTGGGTGTAGACACAACAAAAGGAAGTACTGATCAGATTCACACAATCTGTTAGGCCTACTGCAACAACTAAAAGTTATTTCAGCCACATGAGGTCAAAACTCTGAACGAATAAACTGTATTTGGTCTGTCCTTATTTTCATCAGCTGAGAATTTTGACCTTAATAACCTTGGTGATACAGACTTCAGGGACTATGAAGATTGGAGAACTTCATTTAGCTGCATGCCATAGCACTAAAATTTCCCCCTCTACCTGCTCTAAGTTTCTTTCCCTCTCAGCACCGTCTACCAACAGAAACATAGCAGCCCAGTTACTGTCTCAGGTACACAAAGTGCTCTTGCACATGACATGCACACAGACTGCTTCTGAGCAGCAAAAAAGTGCTTTGTGGGATACATAAAATGTAGAAGGAGCTGCTCAAAAGAATAGTTGTGAAATGTAGGTCCTTATTGTGCAAAGCTGTGCAGAACAGTACTCATGGCAAAGGAGAGTCAGAAGGCCCTGACAAGAGGGAGGGACCCTGAGCCACAGTGAGTCAGGGGAAGGTTGCAGTTAAGTGTTCCGCTGCTAGCGCATATGTTTGGTTGATTGATACAATCCTTCCTTTGCCTGTGGCAGGATAAAATCAATTTCATATAAAGTGGAACATACACACAAATCTTATCACTGCTTGCAGATATATTGCCCTTAGTATATTTTCTGTTTTTTTTCAATCAGCTTTATATTTATAGGGTAACTGAAAAAGAATGCTATACATTATTTATCAACATTGATTTTAAACAAGTCATTCCATTTATAATCACAAATTACCTAAGAAAATTGTGTTTATCTTACTTTTTCTCCTTAAAGAAAATTAAGTATTTAATTATTAATGGAATTTTACTGTTGACCTCAGTAAACAAGTCTTCAAAAATAAGAGGGGCATAGAGATAACTAGCCATGGTACAGTTACATAATGTCATCAGTAATTCTAGTGTTTACTGCATTTCTTAATTTAAGAAAATACTGGTGCTGATTTAGAAAGAAAGCTGCATCTAATTAAGGACAAAAATAGTGCTCTGTTCCAGTATTTCCTGAATCCACATTTGAAAAAGGCTCATTTTTACCAGAGGCCTTTAATCTTCTGTCTAGACCAGTTCTGCTATGCTGACTCATTACAGTAACAGGTTGCAAAGAAAAATTCCTTGGAGGATGCTGTTCAATTACTCAATGACATTCACTTACGGATATTGATTAGACCACACATTGTTTGACTTCCCCTTTGATACTTTCTGTCACAAGCAAATGGTTACACCCTTTCTGAGAGGGCAGAGGAGGATGGAATTCATGAAAATGAAATGACTTCGAGGTTTATAAAACTTCGATTTAGCTTGAATGGAAAATGGCCAATTAAATACGCCACACAGCAAATCCCAATAAAAGAGCACAGGTTCAGATTTTCGCTCTCAACATGTAAGCCTGCAGTAGATGATTTTGAACAGCCTCACACAATGACCAAACTAATAGCATCTGGAAATGCAAATCTGCCCAAGTACTAGTTTTCAGGTAGTTTCAGATAATACGTTCTTCAATCTCTTAACAGATTTGCATGCTCCCACTTTCAATTTCCTGAGTTTTTGATTACTTTCACCCTGTTACATTTGCTATCTTCTGATGATAGGTCTGTTATACTGCAAGAATATACATAGCTGTTCCACTAATACATTTTTCTGTTGTTTTATCAATCTTGAAAATGTCAGCTTTTTCATTACTGCAATGTTTTTTATTCTTCTAGAAATCTTAAAAGTAGCTATTATTTTTTTATGGCTTATCAGTTACAATCCATTTATATCCAGTCAAAGTGCAACAGTTCATAAAATTGTGTTGTATGATATGTGGCTGATGAGATGCTGTAAGTTATTAAGCAAACTATTTCCCTTAGTCTGCTCTTCTGAAATTATTCTTACAGCTGAGAAAGTCTTATGGTCAGGCCAAAGCCTAACTGCCTACGTCTGCTTTCCTGCTTGTTTTTATTGCTCTGGCTAATGAAGTGATCAACAAAGAGATGCAGCCTGCCAGAAACAGCGTATCTCATAGCCTTAGCACTCCTGCTGACTTCCCAAGCCAAGGCAACTATAGGAGCACACAAGGATTGGACACTACTGCAAGCCCTCCAGGGCACCCATATGCAATTTCTCTCATGCTGCACTTTGCCAGTGGGCAAACAGCACACTGAAGCCAAGAGGAGATTTTGGTAAAAGTCCTACTCACGGTGTATTGTCCACCTTAAAACTTCTCTAGTGTGCCTGGAAATTTATTTTCCAGAAGGCAATTTCTGCAGCCTAACTTACTCAGATAACATAAGAACTATCATCACCACTGTTACCTGCTCAGGTCTACCCCAGCTTGTTTCCTGTGCTGCCCTTTTTTATGCCAAATTTGAGTCCGAAGCCCTACTGAGTGCTCAACAGACCCCTCCACCACTACCAGCATCCCCTTCTCATAAATGCCCCCTATGTCTCCCAGCTCCACACAAACTCCCTCTATGACCTGCATCTTAACAGTGATACTTTTCCTCCCCTGCTTCCTCTCAAGACAAAGGCATCCTGCACTGCTAGCACCACTCCCCTGCTGTCATTGAGAAATCCCTCACAACATCTGTGAAGCCATGCAGAAGGCAATGCCAGTGACTTCTCAGGACATTTCTCATCACCTGCCTGCACTTCCTTCCTTCTCGTTCTTTGCCATAGCAAGAAGACTGTAGCTTCACATCAGCTGTAAAATTAGAAGATCCTCAATCAAATGCCAAAAAACGCATCTCTATAAACTAAATGCATTAAGAGCCAGCCCTCAGCTTGTTCCTTACAGCTGTTTCACCACAATGTGTATCTGCTGAGAGTAGCAACAGGGAGAACAAAGAGTGTCAGTGGGAAAGGTATGTTCTCATCTGACCACATAGCTATTTGGAACTGGCAGGATCATTTCAATGCAGGTTAATTCTCCTTGAAAAAAACCGAGATGTATGAATTTTATTACGGCTAATACACAATGACAACTAAATCCCAAAGGGATACCTGAATACAGGGGGAAAAAAAAAAAAAAGAAAATGAGGGATTGCTTTGAAGTTTCTAATCCGCTGCTCTGGAGTTTCTATTTCGGGTTAACAGTGTTTTTTGAAGGACACAGGGTAGGTCTGATTGTTTAGCTTAGGGAGCACCAAGGAAGAATAAGAATAAGAATACACATGCATATAGTCTCAGGGACCTCTGACTGCACCTAGCTTTAATCCGGTAGTTGAATAAATTAATAAATTTACCAATCTGTTTAAAAATGGTCAAAAACCACTGCAGGCTGGCTGGTGCCTGCTCTGGCTTTTCTGGTCCATTCAGTATTTCTGGCACATCTGTGTCTTCACAGGGTTGAGAAATGTTGATTTTTGATAACACGGTGAGGGATTTACAAAGATATCTCTTTCCTGGAGTTTTAGGGCCGTTAGATAGAAAAGCCTGTCACTGTTGTCTCTGTAAGAGAAATGAAAAAGACAAAGAATAGGTGCTTCCATATACTTGCATCTATAATACAATACCTAAATCATGTTTCTTTCTATTAACATTTTGTTAGCTATTATGCTTTGTCATTGCTTATAAAAGCTATTGCATTGCAAATATACCAAAATCATTCTTAAGAAAAAAAATGAATAAAGATAGTAAATTCATTTCATTCCCACCCAGTTTCACTGATCAATATAGTCCATTTCCCACAATTCTGTTCCTCTCATAAAAACCTTTTATTCATGTCTTTGAGGATATATTTTAGAAAGTTTGAAGGTTTAGAAAATGACAGTCTGTCCAGGTTTTTTTTCTAACTAATCAATAATTCTCTTTTTTCATGCAGAAGAGGAAAAAAAAAAAAAAAAACAAGAAATATAGTAGGTGTGTCACTGAACTTGGAAAGTAACAACCTGTAGATATGAGCAAGGTTTAATTTGCAGTGACTGCACTCTCATAAATCCAAACAAGTGATTTGCAGTCCACTCACACCTCCTGCTGGTCTGGGAAACATGTACCACAGATCTTCTTGCATATTATATCTTAAATATCTTAATCTATCTCTTTTTTTTCATGCTTCTTTCCACCCAGAGCGAAAAGCACTCTCTGCCTAACCAAGAGCAGCAGTGAGTGCTGCTCTCCCACTGCCATGCATGTAGTCATGTAGTCGTGCCCTGCCCTTTCTGGGGGAACAGCTCTCATCATCAGAGCAATACTTGTGCCTTCGCCTTTGCAAGCATCTCTTCTGCCCCTCTGTCCCCTGCCTGCACCGTCATGTCCTGCACAGGGAGGCACTCTATGACTCTTTCCAGACTGGCTAACAGCTGCCAGGAGGAAATCCAGTCCTGGTGTCCTCCTTCAGCCCCACAGCACCCCCCTGAGCAAGTGGCCTGCAGCCCCTCCAGGCTCACTGTGCCCTGCATGCCCCACACTGCAACTAGGTTCAAGTGCTGCTACAAAAATCAGATAACCCCGAAGGGAGATAAATATGCTCCTCATTTTCCTTTCTATTTGCACAGTAAATTTGCATTTAGGTACAGGCATTTGATTAGAGGTGTGAAATGCGTTTTAGCATGTCCATTAATTAGTTTTCCATAATTTCAGTTTCTGCATAACTTTAGAGCACTGAGGTACTTTCACAGCTAAATACAAAGATGCGTGCAAGTATTTTTGCATCACGCATGGACAGATTACCTAACAGGACTATTGATGAGTTACAGCATGCCTTAAATAATACCACCAAAAATTTATTTTGTAAAACAGAAGAGTACAGAAGTTGTGCTAAGTTTTGCAGTGTCTCATGGGAATGCTTGAAAGGAGAAATAAGTACAATATTCATACTTGGTATTCACGGCCTGTTCATTACACATTTTTAGAAGCATATCTTCCCCCCCTTCCCAATATTTAATTAAAAAGAAAGCAGAAAGAGTAGGAGGAACAAAAACCTTCTCAACTTCAATGACACTATTGGAAAATAATTATTTCAAAACTGCTTATCTGTTAAAAAGCTGGCAAGCCACCAGGATCTTGATTGCTGTAAGCAATTTTATAACTGCTCTACACAGATAAATTTAACAAAGAGAAATTAATTTCAGTCTCGTAATAAGTCTCATCTCATTACCAAAACAACGTCTTGTGCAAAGGACTGCAGGTAGAGGACTGGCATGCAGGCATTTAAAAACTGCCTCGAAAAAGTCCATCTCAGAACTCTGAATTTCATTAATGCTTCTCCTTCCTGAACATCATTTTTCCTAATTGTATAAAGCAAAATGCATCCATTTGATATTTTGCTCATTGTGTTTGAGGAAGCCAGCTGACTGCCAGGAGCCATCCTTTATTCGCAGCCTCTGAGGAACATACCCCTGGGAGCAGTAGTAAGAATATCACTTCTTCGAAGAACAATATCAACTATGCTCATGTCTACCTGGGTTTTTTTGTTTGTTTGTTTTTGGTTTTTTTTTGTTTTTTGTTTTTTACATTCCAGAGCACATAACAGCATGTTAATTTTCCATCAGGCTTATCTGTCTACAAATACAGTAACAATACAAGTGAAGAATGAAGATATTCTGTGGGGAAATAGCGGTCTATCTTCTTTATGCCTGCATACTGGCCCTTTCCTAGAAGTAGGCTTCCCATAGGACAGTTCTATTACATCCCTACATCCTTCAACACATCTTTGAAAATCCTTCAAAACACAGCATGACCAAGATCCAAAATACAAACTTGACATCAGATTCAGCAATAACTATGCTCTGCAAAAGAAAAAGCACAAAACAATCAGAGTACGTAATGGGCCATAAATCCTGCCACACTAGAACTCGTGCTTGCAGCTCTCATATGGCACTACTTGAGCAGAGATGTTATGAATTGCCTGCCTTTCTCCTTCTACCACTTATTGGTGATCTTGCTGTAGCACATCAGCCAGGGTTTATAAAAAGGAACACATGACGTATCCTGCTGGAACTTCTAATATGGATTTCAGCATTGCCAACACAAAATATCCCTATACGGCATTGCATCCTTGGGAGCCACAATAAATTTTTCTGCTACTAGACATCCCATTCAACAAACTGCAGAGAGCAGATACACCTGATACACAGATACACATTTTTTCATGAGGCACTCCTCACACATTTGCTGATGTACTTGACCACGCAAATCAATACCTCTTTGCAGAGCACACACTGTGAGCAGCAAGAAAATGAACCATTTTCTTTAATCCAGTATATCCTTGCTACCACAATTTCTAATTTCTTCATTAGTTTTTCTCAATTAAAGAATTATTTTGTTCATCAGTTTTGCTTCATTGGCATAAAGCCATCTACAATTTTATGGAAAATATATGCATTTAACAAAGCAGATGCTGTATTTAATCTTGAACTTTTCCACACAAGGAAAAAAAAAAAACAAAGGCATGAATATGTCCCTAAGTTCCTTTGGTTATAATTAACACAGCAGATTTTCAATCTAAGTTTCTTGACCTATCACCTCAAAGATGTTTTTAACTGTTCCTTTTCTTGTTTCCACAGCAACCTTTCCACAATCTCTTTTTTTTTTTTTCCCTCTTTTCTCTTAATTCTCTGAGGAATCAATGACTATTCAATAGTAATTTTGTTGTTGCTGCTTTTCAAAAAAACAAACGCAAAAATATTTATGTGTGTGTCTTAAAGCAAAACAACAGTTCTGGGAAAATTCTCCTTGTCCAGATGACTGAAAAATCTCATTTCAATCACAGTACTGTTGTTAGTATATCACCTTGACAGGTTTCATAATACCACAAGCTTCTTGCCTTCTAAGTTGTGGGTGAATCATTTTTGGACCCTTCTCAAATGTTTCATACTGGAACATCTGTCAACAGCACAATGCAAGACATCTTTTCTGCTTCAAATTTCTGAAGAAATGCTGAACAGAGTTAATGTCATTCTTCGGTGATTAATGCAAGCCAGTCTGTACCTAGGGAGAAACACTGAGAAGCTGTAGTTGAAAATTTTGATGGTGATCCATGTGAAGACCACCCATCTTTATCCACATTGTATGAGATGCCGTTTTAAATGGAAAAAAAGAGACTGAAGCAATAATCTTTGTCACTTTGTGCTGTTATTGCCATCCATTTCTTCCTTGTTTTTGTTTTCAGCACATTTTATGAAATGCACTAGAGTCAGCATTAAATACTTAAAGGCAAGTATCATAAAGTCATAGAATGGTTTAGGCTGGGAGGAACCTTAAAGCTCATCTAGTTCCAATGCCCTGCCATAGGCAGGACACCCCTCCACATCACAGAATCACAGAATCACAGAATCACCCGGGTTGGAAGGGACCTCAAGGATCATGTAGTTCCAACCCCCCTGCCTAGCAGGGCCACCAAACACACACATTCAGATCAGGTTGCCCAGGACCCTGTCCAACCTGGCCTTAAACACATCCAAGGACGGGGCATCCACAACCTCCCTGGGCAGCCCGTTCCAGGGCCTAACCACTCTCCTTGTATAGAACTTCCCCCTAACATCCAACCTAAATCTTCCCTCCTTCAACTTGGATCCATTTCCCCTAGTCCTGCTGTTGTCAGCCCTTTTGAAGAGTTTACTCCCCTCCTGGGTGTAGGTTCCCTTCAGGTATTGATAGGCTGCAATGAGGTCACCCCGCAGCCTTCTCTTCTCCAGGCTGAACAAGCCCAACTCCCTCAGCCTGTCCTCATAGGGGAGGTGCTCCAGCCCCCTGATCATCTTAGTCGCCCTCCTCTGGACCCTTTCCAAAATCTCAATGTCTTTCTTGTACTGAGGGCTCCACACCTGGACACAGTACTCCAGATGGGGCCTTACAAGAGCCGAGTAGAGAGGGACAATCACCTCCCTGTCCCTGCTGACCACCCCTCTCCTGATGGAGCCCAGGATCCCATTTGCCTTTCGAGCTGCCAGAGCGCACTGCTGGCTCATGTTCAGTCTCTCGTCCATCAGGACCCCCAGGTCCTTCTCTGCCGAGCTGCTCTCAAGGACCGCTCCTCCCAGCCTGTACGGGTGCCTGGGGTTCTACCGGCCCAAATGCAAAACCTTGCACTTTGCCGTGTTGAACCTCATTAGGTTCACCCGAGCCCAGCCCTCCAGCCTGTCGAGGTCCCTCTGAATGGCATCCCTTCCTTCCACCGTATCAACCGCACCACTCAGCTTGGTGTCGTCAGCAAACTTGCTGAGGGTGCACTCAATTCCCTCATCGATGTCATTAATAAAGATGTTAAAGAGCACCGGTCCCAAGACAGACCCTTGGGGGACACCACTTGTTACCGGCCTCCACCTGGACATAGAGCCATTGACCACCACCCTCTGTCTGCGGCCTTTCAACCAGTTTCTTACCCATCGGGTCGTCCACCCATCAAATCCACTTCCCTCCAATTTGGAGATGAGGATGTGGTGGGGGACCATGTCAAAGGCCTTGCTCAGGTCCAGGTAAATGACATCAGTCGCCTTCCCTTCGTCCACCAATGCCGTCACTCCATCATAGAAGGCCACAAGATTAGTTAGGCATGACCTTCCTTTGGTGAAGCCGTGCTGGCTGTCTCGGATCACATTCTCATTCTTTATGTGATCGAGCATGTTGTCCAGGAGGATCCGTTCCATGATCTTCCCAGGCACGGAGGTGAGACTCACCGGCCTGTAGTTCCCCGGGTCCTCCCTGCTCCCCTTCTTGTATATGGGAGTGACGTGACGTGAAGTAGTAAAGATATTAGCTTTACAAGTAGAGAAAAGTTCCAGTTCATATAAATGAGTATTAAAAGGCAGACACTTTGAGACCCATTTTTTTTTTTCTGCATTTTGCTTGTACTTAATTGCCTAAGTAATAGATTTTGAGTGGAGAAAGGAATGTTCCTAATGTTGCGTTCCCCACACTGCAACTGCTGGCTTCTGAAGATCAGTTGAGTAGGAAAATGCAGCTGAGAGGATTACATTCTAGTTCCAGCCCAGATCTTTGCTAATAATAGTTTGTTCTTTTCTTCACCATAAGCAAATACAAAGTTCAATCTCCCTATCTAATTTTTGCCTTTGAAAACATATGCCTGAACACTTTCTATAAGCCTCACTTTATGGACTGTATTTTTTAGAACAGGCTGTTAACAGCACCTATGTGGGGTTCTCCCACTGGGTTTCCAACACCTCAAAGTAAGGTAAGTTTTCAGTTTCCAGACCTCCTCAGGTTTTATGCTGCTTGCATCAAGGGGTACATTCACTATAGCAGCTGTTCCATCCGTATTTAATGGATTTTGAGCTTCTAAAATAGCTACCTGTAAAAACTGAAGAAACCGTAAGGTACAACAGTCAAAGGACTATTAATTTCAACAGCTTGGAATATAAAAATGCTTATCTTGGAAAAAAAAAAAAAAAAAAAAAAAACACCCTCTTATGCTGTATGGAACAGAAGTAGAGCTGAACAAGAACTTTTCTTGAAAGATTTTTCTTGGGAATACACTGATTTCATGAAATATTTTTCTACTGAGTCATAACCTTTAAGGAAAGTTAGCAATTTCAATAAAAACTTCCACTGACAAGTATTTCTCAGCTCCAAACTAAACCTTCAGTCCAAACCCAGATAAAATAGTCATCCATGCCCATTGAGAGTACAGGCTGGCTTTCTGCTATTTAAGTAGACCAGAAAAGCAAGAGGTACATTTTACTCTCAGAGTGATTGGGGCTCTGACTGAATAATGCTTCAGAACTGATTTCTTTATCACGATATGTTCTTACTTCACAGGTTTAACAGCTCTGCCTTCTGGCTTGCAGCAAACTGCATGAGGTTTGTTCTGTGCTCCCTAGGAAGTTTGCTTCTTTAGTACCTGGGAAGTTCGGCTGGGTCCGATCCCTGCTTGCCTTTGCAGCTTTTTCTGTGCAGGAACTGCAGATTCTCAGAAGGTTGCTGCAAGTCTCTTCTGTCCTGAATCTCAGTGCACATGGAAATCTTCCCTTTAGGTCAGCAACCTAAAACTTCTCCAAATGCAGCACAGCATTTACTGGAAGGAAAAGAGAAATGCATGATTCTAGGTGATCTTCAGCCCTAGAACACACAAGTTCTGCTGTGAGACCTGGTAGCAAAGCACAGGAAATTAAATCTGGCAGCTTATCCTCTGCAGGGCCTATGAAGCACCTACTGGAAACACGCTCACAGAAAAATACAAAAGATAAAAATACTAAGATATGGTAAGTCAGCTTTACATCAGCGGATTTAGACTACCACTGGATACAGTTCTCCTAATTAGAGAACCGCAGAATTTGTCATTTGCTGCAGGCATTCTTCACCTCAGCATTTTGCCCACACTTTTTTATTCTGTTCAGTTACCATTTTATGGCAGGCCCTTAGCAATACAAGTGTTCACACTCCAAAACTGTATCTATGGCCAGTGCTGCAGGACTTTGTTTGAGTAGGCTTTGGTAGGGCATTTCCTCTCAAGCCAATGCTATTTACTTAAAATCATTTCCTATCAGAATCTGAGAGTCCTTTTTTACAACATTTACTTAAGTCAGTTTCCACAGTACTGCAAGAAGCTTGGTTATGAACAGTGCAGTTCATTCAAGCTGGTGCTTGAGTGAGCTGAGGCTCCTAAAACCTGACTGAAATGAGGTTTTTGTCTGATTTCAGTAGGGTCACCAGGTTTTTAATTATGTTCTTTCAGTGCCTTTTGGAAGATGCTCCAGACAAAGGCAGGACAATTCTGCCTATAAATTATCTGCAACTTCCTGAGGGGTCAGACCTCAGTAGATCTGCTGCAGTCCACTTAGAGCTAGAAGACATTTTTGAAAGATGTTACAATCAAGAGCTGATAAGGCAGAGCACAATGTGTGCAAAAATATGCTTTACAGCTGAAAATTGAGTACAAATAGCTGTGCATTAAGTCAAATACTTTCTTATTTAATTACCACATTTACATGTAAAGATTACTTTTATAATATCTATATTTTCAGACTAAGTCCAATTCTTAGCCCCAGCTGGGTTGTTAAAGCACATTTAAGTAAAAATTACCTGGTTCCTACACTATTTTCAAGATCACTCAATCATCTGCACATAGAGACCTTCCATAAGTCTAACACAGGGCACATTTATATTTATACTTTAAACTTATTTCCTACTTTAACATCAGTGCTAGAAATAAGCTTAAGGCTAAAAATAATGAGTTTTAAAACCATTATTGTCCTTCATTGATGCCAGATCACATCAGTTCAAGACATTTAATTTCCTCTGGCTTTTTTATTTAAATCAATCATTCCAAAAAGTTCATACGTATTATTCTTGTAACTTTTTTTTGAGTTAATAATTAAAGACACAATGACAATTACATCTAAAATAAAAATGCTTAAATATTCTAAAGCCATCTGATTTCATTATGCAAATTAGATAACATGTTAATAACAACATTTGTAGCTTCAGTAATATGACTTGACTTCGTACTCAGACATTTCATTAATTATGTGGAAGGTAGAACAGTAAATTTAGGTCATAGGCAGGTAGCACACATATGGAAGTACACCATAAGATATACCTGTGATAACAGAATTAAAATAAAGTTTTAAATGTATATGTTAGTCACTCTCCACATTTTCAGCATTTCATATTTTTAAATTGCGCATCCTGTCTCCATACGCTCTGCGGAGGCACACAAGCCCTCACACGAAGGAGCTGCTCCCTCCTACCTGCAAGGAGACACACAGCCCTCCCATCCTACTGCCAGCTCACCTCTGTATCCTGCATTAGCTAGGACAGAACAGAAAGACTGATTTCTTGCTAGGCATGTACATTCCATACCAGAAGCATCTGTGGGCTGCCCAGGACTTGCTGATGAGACAAACCAGGCCAGAGATCCACGATCAGAAACCCCGACTAACCCACGACTACCAGACTGTTGTTAACTCAAGAGGCTGCTGGCAAGCAGCTGAATAACATCTTCAATTCCTATGCTGTTGTCCTACTTCCCTGCAATGCCACACATTTGCTCACTGTCCTACCTAGATATTACAGCACAGGCAGTGCTGTGTTCTAAAAGAGATGGATTGTGTCACTACAAAACGTAGGCAAATAACCTGCTATAGTTTTATATTTCTCCACAACAAGGGCACATAGTGTAATAATCAACAGTTAAAATGAAAGGGAGCTGACCAGTGAGTGTTGGGAAACATAAGGATAGACAAAGAGAAGAATTTCAAACTTTGAGGAAGAAATGAGATAATGCTTTCCTTCCAGAGGCAGACCGCTATTAAGACCGCAGGTTTAAGGATTGGGCACTGACAACGCACAACCATTTCTGCTTAACTATCTCTCTCAGCTTGAATTAGGATAACTTTGTTAGGGAATGTAACAGCATATGGATCCGGTTTCCAGAAGACTTAACCAGTAATCATAGAGGAAACCACTGAAAATCCTCAAAAAGAGAAGGAAAAAAACACAATAAAAACACTTCAAAATATTTTTTTATTATAATGTCTCAGATAAATTTTTACCTGCAAACAAAACAAGATATTTGATGAAAGTTTTTTAAAGGCTACCTTGAAAGAAGAATGACCTTGAATAAGACAGGAAAACGTACAGTTTGTAATAAGGAAGAAGGCCCATTTGCATGTGTTTATACAAATCCAAAAAGAGGCATTCAGATCAAAGGAGCATTTGAATTTTGACTTAAATAAGCTGCAAAGACAGATACTGCGAAGTGTCAATCATTTTTGCGGCCTTGTGATAACTTTTTGGTTGAAATGAAATAATCTCTTACACTACAGAAAAAATATTTTCACTACAGATAAAAGATCAAATCTTAAAAACATGGCAGAAAGTTTGCTTCTTGACTAGACACGTGTAGCCTTTCTGAAGACAGTGCAGATGCAAATTGCCTGAATTTTATCTTTGATTTCTATTTTCAGGTAAGATTTTTGTCATATTGTGAAATACAAAAAGCAATGAAGAATTTCATGTGCTGAACCCTGCATCCAATGTAAATATAGTTAAAACTGAGAAACGAAATCAATAGCTTAGATGATCAAGTACTGTATACACTGATTCCGTAACTTCTCAGTAAGCACAAACAATTATAACTACAATTCCCACTCTATTACATATCTGTGTCCTGTTAAAGTATATGCTCTTTGTGCATGAACACACAGAATTAAATTCCCCACAAGCTTCTACTCTTTGTGCTGTGGCTGCAACTGGTTGTAACCACAATAAATTTATTAGTTCATTACTTTTCAGAATTTTGCCATCATAAGAACTTCTACTCCTAAAGAAGTTGGATCCCCCACCAGGTTTATGAATTGGCCTTACAGATTTCTTGACCTTTTTGAGAAGGTGCTGAAGTAACAGCAGCTACTTGAAAGATGTGGGAACAAACTATGCCAGTGCCATAATAGTGATAGCTAATCATTAGCAAATGTACTCAAACAGTGCTTGAGCATGGCACCCTATCCAGGATAATATAGCTTCTTCTAAAGCAGGTAGAGTGAGTACTCTCCCACAGAAATCCCACTAAGTGGCTGTCTGGAGCTGTCTCACAGAACCATAGGCAACAGAGAAATTTGTTCTTTGCCCCATCAGACCAGGCCACTGGACAACCTGTAAGCACAACAGGCTGATGATCAGTGGACAGGTCTCTACTTAGCTGCCTTTACAGAGGCTGCTGGTCAGCAGAAATATCTGTTTTCCACAGCAGTGCAATGACAGCACTGTTAGCTTGCGGCTCTTTGAATGACAGCAGGAAATCACGCTGGACTAACAGCAGCAATGTATCACAAAGATAACCTGTCCAAAGTGGAGCTATAACATTTTTCTGAGGCCTTTGGGGATGTACAGAAGGGTGAGGCCTCAAGTCAAGCAGTAGGTACCCTTGCCCTCCCCACTGAACCACCACCTCTATAGGAGGACACAGCTACACAGATAGTGGACATACCGAACCTGGAGTCCCCCATATCAGGGGCACCTGTTTCACAAGTGGATATCAGTTTCTTCTCCAGCACAGTAAAGCTAGGAAACTGTGGGGTTCATCCCTCTGTGGGGAGTCAAAGAGACCACATCACCCATAGGAGAAGTTGAAAAGTCCACATCTCCTGTAGCACGATTTCATTTGGATTGAACAGAGTCGGGGCATGCAGCTTCAGCAAAGACCCAGAAGGTTTTACTTTGCTTAGAGCTATAAAAGCCTCCAGTTAGCCATGAAAACGATGCAATAGCTAGCAGAAGCTGATTGTTCACAGACAACAGCTGCTTCTGGGACCTTAATAACTCATTTGTTATGCTGCACCTTTTATGAGTGCAATTAAAAAGTTATGTCAACTTACAATGGAAAATGTGTTTCAATATTCAACAGCCTTATTTGTCCTCTCAAATATTCCTGTTACTACAACAACTTTGATATTACCTCAGGAGGTTTCTGATTCACTTCCCATCTTCTTTTACACTTTGATGGAACCTAAAAGTCATAATCAGGATTAGACCACACTCTATGAAACTCCACATGTGCTAATCCTTTTTTAAAGCTAGTTATTACTCAGCCTCTGTGGGAGACGGCCCTTACCAAGCTTTTCAAGGACAAAGTAATTCCAGTACAGAATTCAGAACAGTGACATAGATATTCCTTTTTAACATTTTATGAATTGCATGTTGTATAGGATGCATAAATTCAATATGCATTCAGTCTTTATAAAGTAGTTTCTCCTTTTTTTTGCATTGATTACAAATTTGTTCTATGAACCAAGATTGAACAGGTTCAGCAGAGTCCAGTGTAAACATCTGCACCTGAATTTGCCTGTCATCAGTAGACTGGCAATTAAGGTAGCAGTCATTTATGGAGGACAGTACTTGCTCCATTTCTGAGTACGTGTAATGTGAATAAATCAAGAACTCCTTCCCAAGCGAATGAAAATACTGACATTACTGTAACTGCTGTTCAGCATGAGCAGTGAACAGGGCAGCAGTTGTGTATGAACAAGATGCAGGATGCTGTCACACAGAGAAGCACAATAAAGAAATCAGGAGCAGTCTTCACTTTGCATTTACAAGCACAACTTGTTCACCAAGCAACATCCTAGATTTTGCTTTTCCTGAATTATCTCACTGTTAGTCACATCTTAGGGGAAAATATCAAAATGTCACACCGAGTGATACAAAGCCAACTTGAATTTTCAGTATGAGAATAAATAGCATCATCCACTAAGGAGAAAGCTGAGCAAACAAGAAACACAATCATCAAAGACTGCAGTCAGAGCATGCCAATGAACACAGCTGTTGTGCTATGACATAAATGTTGCTCAGTGTGACCAAAATAATTGAATAAAGATATAGATCTGATAATCATAACTCAGACAGCATTAAGAGCATGTATTTCAATATGTTTTTATTGCTCAATAAAAATCCTTCCTTGATACAAGTATCTTAGCTTCTAATGCAACTCTGAACGTTCTAAGTGAATCTGGCTTTGCACTATCACAAATGTGCTTACAAATAAAAACATCTTAAGTATTGTTATAAAGACCTACTCAGTAACTTTTGGATGTCCCAGAGAAGGTCATCTCTTGACTGCACATTTTCTGTAACATCTTCCATGAGCTTGTGTAATTTCTCGGTGCGACAGATCTGCATACAAAAAGTGCTATGAAACGGAATAAGTGTCCATAAACTTCTTTGCTACCAGATGGTTTACTCATGCCTCTTGAAATTCTCCATCTTCCTTTTCTCCCTTAACCTGTATCCCAGAGCCCGAACTAACATTATTAATTTCTCCCAAAGACAAATAAACAGGGAATGTATATTTAGCATTAATAGGATCCAAAGATAACATACTTAAAAGCTTTGTCATTTTCAGTAGGCAGAGAAAATTGGTTTAGGCCACCTTCAGTGCTTTAAAGTTTCTGCACAAGTCACACATATTTTAAGTCAATGGGTATTTTGCAGTTATTACTTGTGTAAGCAACATCCATTCTGCTCTATGTTGTCCGTGCTATCAAGGCATAAGAGCTTTATTTCAACAAATACATCTCTGAGCCAGTAGAATGAACAACCAATGGGATAGAAGAGAACAATTGCAAATAAACTGTCAAATGATCAAAAAGTAATCTTCAGGTTGTTCTACCAATGGTTGGCAAATTTTACGTGGCTGGAAAGCATGACAAGATTTATAATCCTTAATTTAAGGGAATATGCATAACTGATTCATGGCATCAAGCTCTGTTGACCCTTCCCAAATCCTACTCAGCAACAAGAGTAATAATATCATGCATATGTAAATATAACAAATACAAAGAATACATGCCAGCAGTATTTATTTCCATACTCTATGATCATGTTCCCAAATCAACATCTGGGATACAAAGAGTTGATTTCCACTGTGGTTTTGGTTTAGTACAATCCTGTTTCTCCCATCTCTTTGGACGATCTCGTGTTTCTGGTTTGGTTCCCTTGCTGCTGTGTTGTGTGTTAGTACCGCACGTCACAAGTCTGTTAGGATTCCTTTTGATGCTTTGAAGTTTGAAGGCTCCAGCAATAGCCAAGGGAAACACTCACTAGTATCTCCCTTTTGGGAAAAAGGTCTCAGCTTCAGCAGGGAGGAATTCCTCCTGCTAACAGGTGTTCCTGATGGAGCCCAGCAAGCACACAGGTTTTCCTGACTGTGAACTGCAATCAAACCAACAGTTATGTGTTTGCACGTCCTTGATAAAAGCTCATTTAGACAGAACATTAGGCTGATTTTTTTTCCTACTGTCTTCTTTCATGTAGCTTTCACTTACACATAAGGCATTTTTCTTCCAAACTATACAAAATAACCATGTTTCAGAGCTCCTGGTAAGTCTGAAGTATTTGTCATAACATCAGTTCTCAGAGGGGATCTATTCATCTACTACACCTTGTGAAGGCTAGAAGCCAAAGAGAATAGTGGGAAGGATTATTATTATTCTGTGCCACATACATCTGCAGTATAGTTAGCTTTGGTAAAGGAAAGCACTGGAACCACTTACAGTATCAATCTTAAGCCACAAGTGAGGCATCACTGCCCCTTGACAGCAGGTGGCATTCACCCAGCAGCAGGCTCCACAATGGCAGCACACGTGCACTGACAAGACTGCTGTGTCCAACTGCCAGCAGCTCACTCTAAGCATGGCTCAGCCCTGCATGCATCCCCAAAGCCTCTTCTGCACACTGGTCCTGCCACATGCTGCAAGACTCCCTGCTGGGGCTGACACTGAACATGCACATTATTGTAAGAGAAAGAGTGCTATTGGGAAGTTTGCTGGGTTTCAGCATTCCTCCTGGTCTCCCAGACTCTTTTGCTGTAGGGTTGTCAGCTTGTTTGTAGCTAAACCTCCTAAGAGGAAACCTGCAGTACAGGGCTGAACTCCCCCACTTACACTCCTGAGCTGCTGCTACCGTGTCTTCCTTTCTCTTTCATTCCCCCACGTTTCTGAAGCACTTCCACCCTCCCCCTTCTGGGATCCTCATCTTTCTACTCCTTCTGCACTGTCTCAAACACTAAAAACCCACAATCACCTCCTCTTCCTTTCTGCACTCCTGCCGCCCCTCAGCCTCTGCTGTCATTTACAGCTGTAGAGGAGGAGATGCTCAAATGGGTCTCTAGCAGTGCCACATAAAATTTATTCACTGTAGACAGAAAAACAAACTTCTTAAAGTAGACTGTAAAAACGCCCAGGGTAAATATCATTCTTAAGATGCTAAATCATCATCAAAGCAAAACAGGTATTTTTTTTTTGCATTGGGATCTTACTGTAAAAGTAAAGATTTGGGAAAAGAAAACGTATAAACCCTTGCCCTGGGTGCATTACATGCTAGACTCAGAATGAAATAAATTTAAGAAAGTGCGTAAGAAAAAAAACCCTCAAATGCTAGAGCTCACATGCAGGCATCATTCAGCACTGACACATACTGTTCATATCTGTTGCTTCACTGTTCCTCCTGTCTCTTTTGCCACACCAGCAAATCAAAAGTAATCATTAACAAAGTACGGAACTTCACAGCTAGAGAACAACACAGACATATGAAGTATGCCTGTCTTCCCAGTGAACCCTGTGTATCTACGCTATGCCTTGAACACAACTGAGAACTAACAGCATACAGGCAACACCCTCTTTACTAAACTTTTGCCAAAACAGTATGAAAAGTATCCAACCTCAGACTACTAGCAACAGAACCCTCCCAAATATACCAAAAATCAAAACAGTGCTACCAAAGCTTAGCAAGTGAGTTCACACGTCTAGAAGGGACATGAGACAAAAGCATAAAAAATGCCTCTTGCAAGTTACATCCAACATAAGGAATGCAGCAGTTCATCGGGCCTCTTTTCTGTCTTTCTTGCTCAAGAGGGAGCTTCACTGCACTCTGGTTATTCACCATTATTGCCCTCACCTGTCCTACACTTCTAGTGCTTAGTGCTCACAAAAACCCTATCACTTCTTGTTTGTGAACTGGCTTAAAAAAAGACAGAAGTTTTATCTTTGCAAATTATTTTTTCTGCGATTTTTACTTGGTTGAAGTCAAGCAATGCACAGGCTGTGTAACAATCACATAGACGTAGGGGGTTAAAAACTACGGTTCAGGGTAAAGGCACTGCAGGTGTGCAGTTTAATGAATTCTTAATTGAATAGTGGGTGAGCATAAAAAGGAAGTGCAGAAGGTGATTACAGGGTTCTTTCAGCAAAGGGAGCAGTGCAAGCACTGAACTCTATAATCAAGAATAAAGAAAAACGAGTTCACCTCTAATTTTCTCTGTACTGCAGCCTTTGTTATTCATGAGCAGAATGCAAGATTAGAATTTCTACTCAGGAAAGTCTTTCTACCACCAAGTTAACTGACAAGATTAGCCTTCTCAGAGATGTACTTGTTTTAGGGTTAAGACTGCAAAAAATCAAGAACTAACTTTTACCTGAAAAAGATATTGCTTCCACTCCTGTTTTGCTAAACAGTCAGATTTCTCTCCTGCTTCCTCCTGGTCTCTGCTGCTGAATAGGTTTCACAAGAGAAATGTGCAGAGGAAAAAATGGGTGACTCTCCATGGAAGGAAAAAGGTAGCTGGGTTTACCATACTGCCCTATGTTCTCTTCCTCATCTCTCCAAAAAACAAACAGCCCAGAACCTCTTCCCTGCTCAAGAAAGGCCATCTGCAAGACTTACAGCAGATCACTGCCTAGGTTGGTACTGCAGGAAGGCATTGACACAAGGGGATGATGGGAAGGCTTGTGAGAGTGCCAAGGAGATTTTCTGCATATTAAGGAGACTGTTTTGTATATGTTAAGCATTTCATAAATGCTAAAAAGAATTTATAAACTGTGGCAGTTTAGACCTCCTGACATCCATTTGCCACCACGCATAAATGTGACAACAGATCAGACAGCCTCAAGCTTCAGTGGGGCAGAAAACAGTCATGGATAATACAGCTCAGTACCACTTTGAACAACTCCAGACTTCAGTCACTTGGATCATCAGATTATTATTGCTTTTTATAGAAGAGAGAAGCAAAATGTGGCATCATTTCAAGCAGATCTATGTTAAAATGTTACCTGAAATTTCTTTTTGATTCTTCAAATTTAGTATTTCAAACTATGAAATTCACAAGCAAGCATTATTTACTTCAGCCTCCAGGGAAAAATGCATTTTTATATATGAAGACTTCCACACTATAGTTTCCATTTTTTGAGAAAACTCTTATATTCACACTGCTACACCAAACTCTTATAATCATTCTGTATCCTACATATACTTTTTGTCTAAGCACTTTTCAAATCATTTTACAACAGGCTTTAAGACTTTAAAGTGCTTTTGTGATTGTTGGTGGTGGTCTTTTCCCCGTAAATAATACTTCAACTGGTTCCTTTCAAAAAAGGATTCACCAAGCTGGTTGCAAAGTAACTGATATTTGTCCCAGTTTTGTGGCCTCTCTCACCAGCACTTTCTGACTCAGAGAGGTGACACAGGGAAGAAAGATGATGAAATTAATAACCACTGAGGCCCTCTGGAACCATTATCATCTTCTATTCCAATTTCCCCTATAGCTTACATTACAGAATATCGCCCATTACTTCCTCCATCAGGCTCATAATGCTTAATTCAAATATCATTTCAAGAATCCAGTGCATTCATCTCCTAGATTCAGGAAATATAGCTGTTTAATGACATGAAGCCTGATCTAGAGCCCACTTATGTCAAATGGGAGTCTTTCAGCAGACTAATAGTCTTTGCTTAAGGGCCATCAGCTCCAATAAATCAGGAGGCAATTTTAGCTCTAATCAGAGAGATCTTGAGAAGTTCATGTAAACACATGCACCAAGTTCCATCAGCCATCCCAAAGAATCAGCAGCAGGGATGCTCATGCTCTCAGCACTCTCCAAGCAACTTCTCAGCAGCTCAGGCACACACACACAGGAAAACTTGCCCAGGATTTAGTGGCACAAAACGTGTTAAGCTTGAAAAGCACAGCACTAGTAAGATGGTGACACTTGCTTAGAGCCACAGAAGATCTGGGATGTGTAGATTCTGCTCCCTGCTCCAAAGCACCATAATACATCTCACATTCTCTCCTTGGGGGTAGGCATAGCACTTTGCCAAGCACTGTTACAAACTGTTTTACATTATTTTGTTGCTTATGGATCACCAGTGCAAATTGCAAATTTGCCTATCACAAGCAAGAAATGTCTCACTGTAGTCATCAAACCACATGTGCTACCTGGAAGCTGAAAAACTGATTTAAGAATATCAGAAATGCTTATTTCCAATGACTGAAGCTTGCCTGCTGCCAAATGACCTTGCATTTCCTAAATGCCAGGCTCCCTCTAGCTGCTATTTCTCCTCTGTCCTGTGCTACAGCATACAGCTACACCAACAGCTATCTTCCTTGCATAGATCCATAAATTCATTTATCTACATCGAAATGTTAAACATCTGAAGGAAGGTTTTATTCTAACATTGGAGAAGAACATGGGGCAGGAGTCCTTTTCAGGCTGTCCAAGAGGTACAGACATTTGCAGTAGTGCCTTACTAGCTTCTGAAATTACTTCCATTTTGTTCATATAGTTGCTGGGTTTTTTTTCCTGTTGGTGGTGGTCGTTTTGTTTTTTTCTAAATTGAAGGTCTGGTTCTTTAATCTTGCATGTATTGTCATTAGTGATTATACTGCTTGTGAAGTAAAAAATAAACTTGCTGATGTTAAAATCTATAAGCCGTGGTAGTAAATGAAAATGTGAAGCTGGTTCTCCAAACAGTAAGAAATCCTCATTCAAATCCTCGTTTACACCCAGAGGAGGATTGGTTTGAACAGTATGTAGCAGTGGAAGAAAACATTGATGATTCAATAATGGCTCTCTAGGGATGTATTTGCTTTATTTTTAAGCATTCTTCTCCAAATGCAGCTACAAACTCAGGCAGTTCCACCCCATTTCAGACCTTGCGAATGTCAGTAGTCCTCAAACTGCATGTACACATTTCACAGGAACAATTATTAAAATGTTTAAACCTAAGACACAACTATTTATTTCAAAGCAGTAATTGCTAACTTCCACCACTTTAATGGATACTTTGAAAATACACTATTCAAACTTTGTCTTTCCACCAAGGAAAAAGCATTTTTCATAGGATTGTGATAAAACTATTTTCCACAGCAGCTGCTGTACAAAGCTAAGCTTTTAGGATCATACATAGTGCAGTGCATTGCAGTAGTAACAGAAAAGTCCTTACATATTCTAGGCTAGAGCTACACTATTTCATGTATACAGCGTACGTTCTTTAAAGACATTCAGTGTGAAAAGTAAAGGAAATACTCCATAGTCTTTTACAGAAGGAAACTGAACTTAAAATCCCAAGCACACGGTCTTTGTAAGGAAGACCAACTGTTCCTCAGAAGTGAAGTTACTTTACAGGAAAGACCTGCATAAATCTCAATGTTAAAAAAAAATAAAAATAAAAAAAAATCATATTTGTCATAAATCATAAGCCTAACAATTTCAAACACTTTCTTCATTGGGGAAGTTTTACTACTTCTTTCTGGGCATTAAAGTAAAACTAGATGACTTTCAAGCCTTGTTGTTTGCTGTTTATTTTACCCAGTAGTTCTACTTACAAGGCCAAGCACTAACTGAGTCAGCTCAAAGATCAATGAAATTAGTGTAATAAAACCCAACCAGCTAAAACTTATCCAAGACAAAAACATTCATAGTGATCTTTCAAAAGGTGAAGGAAACACACAAGGGTATTCTACGCTAATTGTGCTGTCTGGTTTTCTTTTCCTTGAATCTTGTTAATCGTTTCAACAGAAGCTCCAGCGAGTGCATTCTGATCTCCTGGAAATGCTGCCACAAATCCCTACCCAAATGGCCAGCAGGGAAGTTTCTAATGTTCTGCATCCCTAAAGTTACTTTCTTAAGCAAGTCCTGCTTCTTCATTTTCTTCATTCAATCGCTGAAGCTTTATTAAACAAGACCCACATGACTAAAACTGTGCAGTCTTTAAAATATGGTCTTCTAGTTCACTGACATCAAGATTAAAATGAATATGCTCAATTTTTAAAAATTTTTTTATCTCACTTCAAATTAATAAAATGTGAACTCGAGGCTCTTGGAATTCTGATGTGGAAGTAATAAAAATAGATCTGATTTCTACAGTTTACACTGTAGCACTGTAAAACACTGGTAAAAAAAAAAATCAAAATCATCCTGCCTTTCCTTCCAGCTAAGAAAGTACCCTCAATCCGAGTATATCCAAACCAAGACTTTGCCCTCTTTTGAAATTGCTGATGCACTATTTTGATTCCAAAATGCATAGCTAATGCTTTCTAAAAATTATGTTCTGCTGAAAATTTGTAACATTTAAGAACTACAAATGAAACACATTCTGAAGAAAAGAGAGTGAAACAAGCTGTAGCATTTAAAAGTGATAATAGCCCAAGGCTAGGGAAGGAGAAGACTGAATTTGGAAGAAGGAACCTGTAGAAACTTCAGTATGATTATGAATCCTGATTGAAAAAAAAAAAACAAAAACAAAAAACACTGGATTCAAACTTTAACATGAGATCAGCTAGATATTTGGAAAGTGAGTTATTGCCTAATGAATCCATCACAATTTTAGAATCAAATATGGATTAAACATTGTTATCATAGACTGGTGAGCGCACCTTTCTTTCAGAGAGCAGCAAAACGTAGTCAGCAGTAAATCCATCCTTTGTTGAAGGAGCATTTGAAAAATGTCTCTTGTGTACACAAATATGTCTTGTGCTGCACTTCAAAATACACATTAATGCTTCTCTTTTCCAGGGTTTAGTGCTATTTATTTAGTGCTACCTAGCAGCTGTCTCAAACACAAGTACACAGATAAGAATACATACCTATACCTGCTAATACAGATCAGGAAGGACTTGGCTCTCCTCTAACCAACAGAGGCCCAGAGCACATTATGGGGCAGGCAAGGGCTACTGGTCTGCACCTTCCCAGTACTCCAGGAGCTATCTCTGTTAACCAGGCAGTGGGCACCGGCTGCTGCTCCAGCTCCACACACCCACCAGGATCTTGTTCCTAATATCCAACCTGAATCTCCCTCAGCACAATTTAAGGCCATCCCCTCCCATCCTATTACTGTTACCTGGGAAAATAGGCCAACACCCACCTCACCACATCCTCCATTCAGGTAGCTGTAGAGAGATGGATAAGGCCTCCCCTGAGACTCCTCCAGACTGAACAATCCCAGCTCCCTCAGCCACTCCTCATAAGACTTGTCCTCCAGACCCCTCACAGCTTTGTTACCCTTCTATGGACACACTCCAGGGCCTCAATGTCTTTCTCGTAGCAAGGGGCCAAAAACTAAATGCAGTACTCGAGGTGCAGCCTCACCAGAGCTGAGTACAGAGGGATGATCACCTTCCTGTGCCTGCTGGCTATGCTGTTTCTGATACAAGCTGGGGTACTATTGGCCTTCTTGGCCACCTGAACACCCTGCTTTCTCACATTCAGCTGAGTATCAACCAGCACCCCCAGGTTCATTTCTTCCACACAGTCTTCCAGCCACTCTGCCCCAAGCCTGTAGCACTGCCTGTAGTTGTTGTGACCAAAGTGCAGGACCCAGCACTTGGTCTTGTTGAACTTAAAGTAGCAATACCAGCCACTCTGAATCCATCCATTAGAAGAAACGAAGAAACACCCACAAAATCAATCCTATTGTTAATACATACAAGAGCAACCTCTACCAAAAACAAACAAACAAACAAACCACATACTTACATTTAGGAGAGGAGCTGTAAATCACATAATTCTAACAAGATGAAATTTTCAAAAATAGGCATTTTTAAAATTGATCTAGATGTACCTTAAGTAAAAAAATAAAAATCATAATCCATTTAGGACATATCTTATTCACTTTTGCTTTCTCTCAGTCAGATGATGTCTTGATGACAAGAAAAAAATCTACAGGATACATCAGGTTTTAAATAGCTTCTTCTCAATTTTGTCCTGGAATATTTTATTACATTACCTCCCACCTTGCACTTATTTGTGCCCTTCTCATTAGGTAATGTCCTTGAAGTTTCTACATGGTCACATAGAAAAGATATTTCTTAAAGTAAGCATGAAATTTGTTCTTTAACATGTCTGAATTAGGGGCAGCTTTGAAAAACACTGCTGATTCTCAGGGATATTGAGAAGAGCTGACCTGTAGGAGTACTACCATTGAACTAGCCACTGCAAAAATAACTGCCATTGCCCACATTTCCATGTCATTCAACTGGTAAATATATTCATTTTAAATTAAATTTTGAAAGTGCTGTTTTTGTCTATTGACTCTAGTTTTTAAAAAGGCCACTTTACATATAATTTTGTGCAGTAACAAAAAAACTTTCTCTTTTATTAAGACATGTTAATGGATTTCAGCCTTAGACAGTGCTGTCACTTAAAATCTCATATCACTTGGGTAGATATCTACTTTTTCACTATCATATCCACATGAGAAAAATTGACAAAACTGACAAAAAATTTTAGAATGATAAAGGTTGCCAGGGTAACAAATTATGCACAGGTAAAAGGGTAAAATATTATTATGTAAATGGCAAAATAAAAGAAGGTAATTTACAACTGATGCAGAAAATTGCTGGCACATTAAGCACATCCCATAAATCAGTTAGTTAACAACCTAATTTATAACTTCCTGAAAAACACCAAATATAAAATAGAGACCTAGAAAGGAATTTAAGTGCCCTGCATCTTTTATTTCAGTAATGCACCTACCGAGGGCAACATTAATAGACCAGTAGCACGTTAAATAATTGATGCCATATTATTACCTTCCTCCCCACCGCACTAATGAGCAATTACTTCTTGTGATGACTGACTCTTTCCAACAGGGAAAATTGTCAAGCTTTTGCAGAAGAGAAATGGCAACAGCTCTCAGATTTGAAACTACCAACCAGAACACCCATTTGTTCTCACACACACCAGCAGTGGCTGCGTGGGCCGTGATGAGAGAGGCACTTATGTGTGTTCGTAGGAATTCACTAGGAAGCACAATAGGAACTGAGATCTGCCTTCAACCCAGAGAAAAACATGCAAATTTGAGAATGTTTTTGGAAAATCTGTGCACAAGAAGCCATGTACCTTCTTCACTCTCACCTTTTTTATTTTCCTAATAATAATGAGCTACTTTGGGAATTAAAACTCCAACAATTGCATAGCTCTGAAGAAGCGATCAAGGTCACAGTGGTTTACAGGCCCTTAACTCTCTCAGTTACTTCAGCAGAACATAAAAACTTCTTAACACTAAACTTCTCTGTAAGTCCTATTGACTCAGGCACAGATCTAAATGATTTTCTGTATCAAGAGGAAAGCAAGTGGGAGAAGCAAAGGATGAATGCGTAAGATAGGCAGATGGTGTGACATTCTTCAACAGAGGAAGAGTACAGCTACTAAATGAAAAAGCAACCACAGGAACACATAGCACCTGCCAAAGAGACAACACGGTGGCAAGAAGGGTAGACTTTTAATTTTCAAGAAAATAAGTGATCTCTGTGTGGCAAAGTAATAATACCTAACTAGAAGATAGGTAGAGTACAGTGGTAGCTTACTTACGCAAAACCTACCAGCACCTTGCAGCAGATAGGGACTTTGATAAGCACTAGTGTGGCTAGCCTAGTGATGTTGTAGCATTTGCTTCAAGGACAGAAGCAGCAGCTGTACAAGTTTGTATTAAGAAACAGGCATCACTTCAGAAACAGTCCTGGCAGAAAGGAATAATAAGTAACTGCAAGGTCATCTAATTTGTGACATTAACTCATTAAGCTGATTATGTGTCCATCTGCTCTGCTTTGCAAACTGGCATTCTGTGTCCATCAGCAATCATAAAGCTGGATATATTATGACATAGGCTAGGAAATACATGTACAAACAGTCATGAGCACAGACCTGAGAGCACTGCAGTAAGTCAGCTACATAAATGCTAATTAATGACTTTAAATCATACAGTCAGCCTACTGGAAGTAAGCACCTTTATAGCAAGTGGACTATAAGGCAAGAGTACATTAAGAAAAATGATTTTTCACTGTAATATGCACAATAGCAAAGCAACTTTTATCTAGCGGAACAGAGATGGCTAACAAGGAGAGAACTGGGAGCAGTAACAGTCACCACAACCGCCCTATTTTCACTGGAACAGGCTGCCAAGGAAGGTCGTGGAGTCTCCTTCTCTGGAGATGTTCAAGACCTGCCTGGATGCCTACCTGTGCGACCTGGTGTAGAGAACCTGCTTTGGCAGGGGGGTTGGACTTGATGATCTCTGGAGGTCCCTTCCAACCCCTATAGTTCTGTGATTCTGTGATTCTATTTTCTTTCTACTTGCCCAGTGGATTTCCCTAAGCTGTTCTCTAAAGAGACACCAGGCATTTGGTTCTGTTTCTCCTTCCTTCACCAGATGCTCATACCAAACATGCTCACACTCTGCTCTAAATAGGATTTTCTCAGCTGCTCTCTCTCCCTAAACCATGCTACACTGAGCTCATTTCACCTCTGTTTAGACACACACACAAACATCTGCACTGTGCCAGCATCAGATCAGCGAGCCAAATCCATTCCTGATTTCATTACAGAATGAATATGATGCAGACATTTAAGACCAGATTAAATACAATGTTATGTAACTAGAACTCTTCTGGCGTTCCGAGAAAAGACATCTTCCCAAATGCTGTTTTTATGATTTGTATGTTATGATAGCTAATGGATCGATTATTCAGAGCAAGCTCTTGCACTGTAATGTATTTTTGTTAGCTACATATTCATGCCAAGGAAGGTGAAAATAGTATAGTCCTAATGGATACATTTCCATTCATGCATTCTACATTTTTCTCATTCTGCCCTAAGGCCATCATTATATACGGTAAGGAAGGAAATTAAAATGATTCCTGTTGCCACTCTCCTTTATTAGTCTTTAGCGATTTTTAATTTTCATGTTTTAATCCATCCTCTCATGGAAAAGATAAAGCAGTAATATTTGAATGGCCTTTTGTCTTTTTTTTTTCAGCCATACCTTAATAAAACAAAGTTTTCAAAAACCATGTAGGAACTTTGTTTCTGGGACATGCCTCCCTGTTCTAACAGCATTTGAAGAAGCAACTAAGGACTTGAACCTGCACTCATCACCAGCATATGGAGTGACTCAACAGAGCACATATGCCTAGGTTTCTCTTTAAGCATACAGTTAAGTTGATCCTTGTTCAACAAAGGATTTAAGCAAGAGCTGTTTCCTGTTAACATTGCTCAATGTCACAAGTAATCCTTTTTTTTTTTTTTTCTTCTTCTTTTTTTTTTTTTTTTTTGAAATTAAGAGACAGATAAAGGTAGAAATGAGACTATTAAAGGTAGACTATATGTTGCCTATTGGTGACTTAGGGGGAGAGCCCAAGATGGAGGAGCCTTTCTTTGTAAAGAGCCAGGGGAATAGGCAGGCCAGCACTAGGTTGGAAGCCCAACACATGCAGCTGGCTTCAGGAGGAGGAGAAGAGCATGGAAGGAAAACCCAGGCAGAATTAACCCTTCTGACCCAGACATTGCTGCCTCCTGCAGTCACTGCTGAGCACCTGAAGCAAACCTCCAACTCAGTCTATCTATACATCTGCTGTCACAGTTCTTACAGTCAAACACCTGTTAATAACCCAACCCTACATACCTAAGCACAACACTGCCATCCACTCACACACAAATCTTTGGGGTCAGGACAAGCATTTTCTTATTTCAGATCCACACTGAAAGCAAAACAACTGAAAAAATATAACACTGTCCAACATCTCAGCATAGAAGCTTGGATACTTCTGAATGTTTTACAAGCCTTGAGTATTCATGGCCCTGAAATCTTTCTAAGTAATTCCAGCATTTCACATGCATGCTGCTTCCTAATAACACTTGGCAGAATACAATTTTCCAGTCTTTGGATTTCTTTATTTTTAATATTGGTATTTCAAAAACTTAGCATTAGAGCATCAAGGCATAATTTTGCAAAGATCCTCTTCCAGACACAAATGAACAAAGTATCCCTTGCCTGGAGCCAGAAGCCGTGAAGCGTGAGCACGGGTCCTTTGGAGCCCAGATCTGAGTGGGCAGGGGAAGGACAAGTCAGCAACATGTCAGCTTCCAACTTCAAAGCAGGAAGTACCGACATAACAGCAGCAGCTCTCTACAGGCAGATTAACTGCCTCTAGCAGAGCACTGTCAGGACATTAGCAAAAATTTAGATGTTCTGATTCATCCATCTTTCCCACTGGAACTGCTCCATGTATAAACACCCACGTGTTTGTTTATACCCTTATCTGCAGAGATAGAGAGAAATAGCCAGGGGATTGTGTCTGTTTTCTGAAACAGAGGCAAGCAGATTCAAGTCCTCACTCTGAGAAACAGCAGGATATTTGTCCAGCAACCACTCTGCAAAATGGTTGTTCCACTACTGTGAAGGGTCACTTTCTTTGAACAGAAAAGCTATGGAAGCCTTCAAGTTCAATTAACTAGCTTTCATTTCACTTAATTTATCTTGAATTTAAAACAAACAAACAAACAAACAAACAACATTCTGACCCAGTTATTTCATACATAAAAGAAGCCTTTGTAGCAGGTGAAATATTCCTAGGAGGTGGTTAATGAGAAATACACATCAGAGATTAACTGAAAAGATTCTTTGATGTTGGTTGGCTTACCTGTTCTGACACTAAAGAAGATCACAAAGGAGAGAGTGAATGTACACTGCATCTCTACTGAGGGCCATTACAACAGGTTAAACTACAGTCCCTCAGCTGCTACACTTCAGTTCATGCTCTAGCTTTCTGAACACCACGCAGCCCCATACTAGGACACTACAGCCCAAGGAAACAGATTCCCCCAGCACTGCCCACAAAAGACTAATCTTCATCTGATGGTGGGGGGCTTTGATTTCAGCAGGTTTACTTCAGCATGAACACCATCAGGTCACACAGCTCTAAAGATAACCAAAACAACATTTACAGCTGAGATGGAAAAAAATACATTAAAATATGGTTCTTTTTTTCCCAGTGCATTGAACTCAACTGAACCAAGCAGAAGAAAGTTCATTTCTAACAAATGTAACTTATTCAGAAGATTTGCTTTCAATAGACATTCTTTAAAAATACATAGTAGCAGAGGAGGGTTTTGTGTGAATGCCATTTGATGATGGTTAAGCATGAGCACTATTGAGCCAGAACATCAGTTAAGCAGAGATCTGAGAAAAACTTGACTGACACTGTGAGAGTTCTCCCTCCCATTTCAATTATTGTAGCCACAGGAAAGGAGGCACCTGTAAATTCCTGTGTCTTTGTGCACAAGACTGTAATCATAGCAGGAACCCCATCCCCATAATAAAAACTTTCTAAATCCAAAATATTAAATGGCCACAAAATTCACGTGTAACATGCACGAGAGAATGAGATATGTGACTGAAAACCATTAACAAACAATAGTACACTCTATTCATTATTACATATTCACTGTATACTGTTATAAAAAAACTCTAAAACACAGCTTCATGTTACTTTATCAGAATGACTATTTTTCATACGAAAAAGCATCAGAAAGGCTGAAAGGATTTTCTTGTTACTGGCTTAAAAGTGATTTTCATGCTTGAGTACATTATATTGTTTAATAAGCAAACAAATGCACTTTACTGAGTGAATATCTAATTCCCTGTGTGTCAGCAAGTAAAAATGAAGGAAGCTGTCAAGCACTCAGGAGACCTGCTAGTCCTGCCACAGTCAGAGTTCTTGAATATTCCCTGTAAATCACCAACGTTTGTGCCATGTCTTGTGCCACTCTGCAAAATGAGGGAAATCTGTGCGTCATACTTGTTTGTACTTGAACTTGGCTTAAATTTAGTTCACTGTGGAGAGTTTGTGCTTGCCTAAAATATGAGTAGAATTTGTTTGAACATTATTAACACTCGCAAGAGAGGTGGGATTTAAATTTGTGAATAACAACAGAAGAGCAGGGCTGAGAGGAAGGCAAGAAAGATGAAAGGAAGAACTGGAAAAAGAAAAGAAATGGTAACAACTACAAGACCCTTGCCAAAACTCAGTTTAGGAGCAGCACACAGAACTATTCCTTTATCTATGTATTGGGGCATCTCAGACTGTGCTGTCTAATGAATGTTTGCAAAATGTGCTTTTTGTCTTTTCAATTAAACGGGAATATGCGCTGATCTGTTTTCCAATACATTCAAATGAATGTGACACAGAGGTGCCATTCCAGTGGTGTATTATCAGTTCAAAGCAGAGAATAACAGGGACAAAACCTCTTTTTATCTCCAGGGATGCCTGCAGTTTTGCCAGCTTTCAGCACAGTTCAAACCCAATCTAGACACCATTTATCTGAGAAAGTAGAGAATGCCTATTCTGCTTTCAACATTGATCCTCCTGCTGGATTTGCTTGCAGGAGTTGACTACTGCCTGCCTGCTTCTATAGATATTTGTAAACTCCAAGGGTTTGTCCAGCATAAGCCACAGAATATTCCAAAGGGGCCTGGCAGGTGGAGGCCAAGACGCTGGAAAAGAATGATGCTTTTACCTAAGAATCTCATAAGAAATAGGGGCTTAAAGCATTTCCACTCTTGGTCAGATCCACGTCTGAAATCATATCCCTGGAAGCACAGAGGTAAAGGATAAAGTGCTATCCACATTGGCTATAGATGAGATTTGTTTAAGACTGAAAAGCCTGAAATTTTAATGCTCCTTTAATAAAAACTGGTAAGTTTTTGATGTATGTTATTCACTGTTTTAAAAGAACATAAAGGTATAAAGCGAAACACTGGGAAAGACCAATATCCAGCTTATGGAGATAACTCTGGTTTGATCCTCTTACATGGTTCATTTATAACAAGATAGCAGAACAGTCTGCAAGACTAATTTTCATGAAATTTCACTTCAATCTTTACATAGGTTAAAATAATAAGCACCAGGTCATTTTTTTTCTGTTTAAGTTGTTTAATAATCCTATATAATTTAAATTCTGCTCTAAAAGTAGAAATCATAACTTCTTCCGGGTTCTCTTCACAATATTGTAGACAACTATTCAACATACATTCTGCAGAAAGTCTTCTTTTAGTGCTACTACTCTTCACCAGCTTCACTACAATGTCATCCCAGCTTAATTTTCAGTTGTTTAACCTGAAGGCTGTTTAATTTGACCTACATGATGTTTCACTGAAGCAGAAAAGAACACTGACTGCATGGCTCATTCTGCTAGGATGAGAAGACATGACTTTCAGCATAGAGAAATTAGAAGCTGATGAGGAAATGACAGGAAGGCAGTAGGTTAAGCAGCTCAACTGCTTCGAACCTACATGAATGCAATGTTTAAGCTTTCCATTCCAATTGTTCCTCAAAGTTTTTCTACTTTCTCAGCAGCCATATGAATGGGGATAAACTGGGACACCTAGGTCACTTCCCCTATTTCTCTGCATAGTACCTATTGTTAAAAACTTTGCATTTTTAAAACAATTTAGCCCTGATTTATGCCACAACTACAAGCATATGGAAAGTGGGCTTGGTTTACCAAAACACTAACTACAACTCTGAGTTAAATGACTGAACTTATCATTTTGGACGAACTCAGTGGCAAAAGTCAGACAAGGAGCAGCTTCCCTGCGCAGTATTCAGCTGGTTCAGTTACCACGTACACATCCTCCTGACCCTCCATGCTCCATACCCACCTTTCCTGTTCTGCAAAAAACAAGAGAGTCAGTGAGCAGAAATCATCTGAAGGAGCCAGCTACATCAGTAAGTATGAAATTTTGTTTTGGATCTGCAATTACATGATGCAAATTTTTGCTTGTAAGATTATTACAGTTGCAAAGCCAGGAAGGTCTAAGTACTGCTACACCTTTCATCTGACAATTAAGGCCATTCTACTCCTGGACCTCATCTGCACTTCGAGGTATGTGGAGCTAAGTGAAGCATACTGATGAGAGATATTAGTTAACTCACAGTACTGTCCAGGGGCAATACCTGATCCAGGCAAAGACTTACTACAATTAGAGGATTAGAAACAGTAAAGTCAACATGTAGATCATCCTAAAGCTAATTGTTTTCTTATCTGACAGACTGCCAAAGCACCAAGGAGGCTTCCCCATCGTATCAGTCCCCTGGTTCCATGGAGTCAGATATGCAGTCACGGATAACATCTGCTTATCAGCAGAAGAATATGAAGCATGTGGGTTTCTCTGCTGCAACCTTTTTCTACAGCATAAACTTCTAAGTGAGCCCTTCCACTGCAGAGCATTTCCACAAAACTGCTGTAATAATTCTAGGATGAAATCTAAGTAACTAAACCACTGATGAGCAGATCAGTGAGCTAAGCATGAATATCACTGACCAACTTCAAAGACATTGTGGTTCCTATTGGAAAGAAAAGAAGTTGTAGTTGATGGGGCCTGCATTCGCCAAAGACAAGTGGGTATCCAAAAAATTAAGATTTTTTCCTAGCTGGAAGGAAACACACTTACTTTCATTTCAAATTCTATTAAAGAATACCACATGGCCTGCAGAAAAAGAGGAAGGAGTCTCAACAATTGAACAGAACAGAAACGTTTTATGAGGAAAATCAAGCCACCACATTTCCAAGACAGTACCAGTCCATTTAAACCTGCCCATTCAACAGAGAGTTATCTATGAGCCTGGATATTTGTCTGAGGCAGTAATTTGCCTGCCTACTCCAGGAGCCTTGTAGGAGTTCTTAAAGCTTTTTACAGGTATCTTAGATCTTTCCAGCTCCCAAGAACATATTATCACTTTTCTTACTCTGCTCCTCAGCTGCAACCTCAGATTTGCACAGGTCTCTAAGTGCTCTGAAGGTCTACCTGAATAATGCCAGCCATTTCCAGATCAGCCTGCCTTCTCCACCTGGTGATAGCCAAGGGGAAAAAAGACATTTGCAAAGACTTCCTAGGGAAAGGTCTTAATACAAAATACAAATAGCTCAAGGATAAATGTGGGAGACTTGGGAACAGGGGAATCATTTTTTCTTCACAGACAATTATTGGCGATTAATCATTTACAAGGAGGATAATGAGACACTGGAGAGACTGCTACTGAATTAAACACAATTGTACTGATCTTTATCCCTTTCCATTTTTCCCCTTAATAAAATTGCATGGGATTTTCCTATACATGAGAAACTCTTGTTGGTAATTAAATTTTTAAGCTTTTGGAGATAAAACATGGAGAAGTAACACACAGCCAGGTTGGATGAGAAGTCAGGAGAAAATCAAGCCTGAATCAATACGGTGTTATTTAATTTTGTTGCAAATAAGAAAATTGATTGCTAGCGGAAAAATACATTTTCAGGACAATGGTAGCTTTGTTAATACTTGTTGGGGTGACATTAAGAAACTTTGTTTTGACTCTTTGGTGGTTTACTGCTGTTCCTCATGAGCTGCAGGCTAGAATGGCCACAGTGTCCATTCACCTGAGCAAACTGCAACTTTTTTCCTCTTTTATTTCTTGCCCTCACAGTAAGTTTTCTCATGGCCTAGGTGTTTCTGAAGTTGAACTAGAAGTTCGCATCCTGTTTGTTTGGTTTTTTCCCCCCCCTCTTGCTGAGCCATCAGCCTGTATCACAACATATGGGTTCAGTTGGAAAGCAGCAACCGAGTTCATCCGTATTGCTGTTACCAGAGCTGGACAGTACAAAAAAGTAGCTCCTTCATAGGTTATAAGGAAAGCCAATGTAGTAAATACTTGAACTTTCCCAAAAATCAAGACTTTTGTTTTAGCTATTTGATCAGATTTAGGAGGAAGAAAAAAGGTTGAAACATTTTATGCTTATTGTGGACTAGAAATTCTAGCTTTTGTTCAGCTCCGTGCTTCACAAAAAAAATGAATTACATTGCAAAAGAATTACAAGCACAGGCAGTCAGTTTATCCCATACATTAGCCTGCTGTTTCTAATCTTAACAGTCTTGCTTGTTGCAATCCAGCATATTCCAAAATACTTACTGGTAAATTAAAATTGAATTATAGAATTAAATAAATAAAAAAATATTTGTTCGCTTTCAAATACTTTTTTGGGCACCAGAAAAAGAGATAGATCTTTTCTACATCTTATCAGGAGGACAAGTCTAACAAAAAAATTTTGTCATAGCTTTAGTTTGCCTTTTTGTCATTCAGCTTTTCAGGCACCTTTTTCAGGGGCCAGGATGCCAACAAATACCTGCTACAGCCCCTTCCCTAAGTATTTTACCTCCAGTAAGTGACCATTTACCAGGCTCAGCACAGAGGTTATGAAAACCCGGGGAATCTCTTTCACCAGCATCATATCCAGCTTTTATCACATACCTGCCTATACACACAGGTAATAAATGAGATTCTTGCTATTCAAAGTAAAAATAGACACCAGGAAACATAAACCATTCCATTAAAGGAGGGAACATTTTTTCCACCTGAAGTATATTGTGCTTTCAATCATTTGCTTTCACAGAGATGGCAGTTACAGATAGTAACAGATGGTTACTACACACATGCTTTGGTGCGTAGCTCACAACAGGCATGTGTATGAATAAGGAGTAGTTTTGAGCCAGGGAACAAGGTTAGTATGCAAAGGAACAGTCAGCTGATTTTGCTGTCAATAAGTGTGACAATATGCAACTCAAGCCATAAAATCTTTATTCTTTCTTCTATAAAACTTTAAAAGAGTTTTGGTTTATTTTTCCCCACATTTAATAAATTCCTGGTATGCTGAGATATAATAACATATGCAACAAGTTCCAGCTCAATAGGATATTTTTTTTTTATAGCTGGTTGTTAAAGCTGAGAAAATATGGGTTTATTGCAAAATGCTGACACAATCATAAATGCAATGGAGAGAAGAGTGCTGTTCTATTTCTAATGCAATCCTATCCAAAATGCTAGTGGTCAAAGGCTGCATCAAGAATTTTGTTTTTATGTTTTTATTCACCCCTTTGGGGGTGAATTTTTCTTAGAGTTCTGAGGGGTTTTGTGTCACTCACATGTTTTTGTTAAATTGGGCCTATGAAACCTCTTTGCCAGTGACACGCTGTTCACTGCAGATAACAAAATATTGAGTATTCTGAGCTGCAGAATCAACTAATGCAGAAGCTAAAATCCTTGGATAACAGTTATTCTAGGGACAGCCTCACACACGCTGAGATTAAATTAAAAATTGAATTTATTTGAACTCAAAAGAAATCTCAAGTGAGAGAAAGTGAACGAGATCTGTCTTTTATACACAGATGAAATTTTAACTTGAAGCTGATGAGCAAAAACCATTTTCAGAATTTTCATTTCAGAACTTTCAGAAACCCTACACAGCACAAAAGTACTTCTTTAAAACATACGCAACAGCAGGTTCATGGCACAACATCGGCCGTTTTCCTAAATGCACCTAGAAGGGTCTAACAGCAGGACCTGAGGGGCTGTGAAAGTTCTTCTGTCCCAGAGATGGCCATGCCGCTGGGCCACCCACAGCAAAGATCCAACTGTAGCAGAAGCGATCCTCAGCCCAACACACATGGGTGGACAATGGTTGCAGAAAGGAGCTGGTCACCAAACCACTGACAGTCTATCATTTCATGCTCAACACTGCAAGACACCATTTTGGATACCACCCTAGAATGAGGCAGAGCCACTATGCCTAGTCTGTGGAGGCACAGAGATGTGATAACGTAAATTTGGAAATCCAGCCAGATTTGATCAGAACTGCAGTGTTCCAAAGTAGGCTAAAACATGTCTGAAAATGCCCATTTCTTTATCATCAGCTCTTAAACCAGTGCAGTTGTTCTCCAAATAGGTGACAGCATGTGAGATGCTTTCCCTAATTTGCCTGCCACTTTTGGAAGTTGTGAACCAGATATAAACAAGCCAGTAATGTGAAGGAGACGAGCCACCACTAGGAATATTGCCAGTGGCCAGGTAGACTTATGTCTGTGCACACTGCTACCCTGCTCATGTGAGAGAGAAACATGTCTCGGGCTCTTCCTTTTCCAACACAGAACTCCTACACCTCTGCCACACCCCAGGGAGAGGAGACCCCACATCAGCACCCCAAATTTTGATGATAAAAGTATCCAGCCACTCAGGAATGGGCTGAGAGCAGAGGTTTACTTTAGATAAGCAAAATACAGCAGAGTTGAATTAGAATAAGCATTCCCTAATAACAGCTTTATGCTATTATAGATTACTTTCTCAAGATATAGCAGTTTAATTCTGTATATTTCGAAGCAAATGGAATTGTTATTTGACTAAAGCAGGCAGAAATGAGACAGAGATAATAAACAGACCACACACAGACTAAAAGAGAATGCACGTTTTCTGTTCAGCTGTATTATCTGCGAGTGAAGGATTACCTACATCACAATGCCAATTTTCTATGGGAATGATGCCCTTTGTGGCTCTTACCCATTCAGGTTACTATCAGTTACAGCCACAGTTGTAACTGTTCCAGTCATTCCTGCCTTTTGCTTTCAATCCTGCAAGCACATTCCTGCCCTAAACATTATAACCTTCTTTGAAAGGGAACAGTTAAAGAAAAATGCAGTTTCCAGTTATGTCCAAGTACTGTCATAAGCCAGTTCTATCACAATGACAGTTCTTTGCTTTTTTCATTGTTTTCATTGCAGCAAAAATGCCCCTTGTTGCCATTTTGATGCAGTAACCAGAATCATTATAAATTGCTGACAATTATTTTCACAGGATGAAGTTCAGCTAGCAGCAAGAGAAACCAAAGCAGAGGGACAATGCTGTACTTCTCTGAGGATGCAGCATGGCACCTGCAGGTCCCAGGGGAGCCTGGGGTGAGAAATCCACTGCCAAGAATTCCAAAATGTCTTTCTTCCTAGGCTGAATGACAAAAATTTCTTTCCAAAACTCTTGCTTTCCAGAAACTTGTTCCCAAAACACAGACAGCACCAGTTTCACCAAGGACAACCAGGCCCTTTGGAAACTCTTTACTAGAAATCAATGGTTTTCATCACTTCTAAAAAAAGTTGATGAAGTTTTGGGTACTGTTCCAGTTACAAAGAAACAAATATTTTTATGTACATTACGTATTTCCCTCCCAAATTAATCAGTTTCACCAATTTACAAATGTTTGCTTCATAAGCAGTTAATTTCCTCATCCTTTACCCACTGTCAGTGCCTACACGGAAAAAATGAAGCACAATGTCACTTGACCCCAAGCACCATGTCTGGAAGAAGCTGCTGGTACTAGCCATATGCACACTTCTCCCAGTCTGAATTATGGCCAGAGAAAGAAGCTGTGCCATTCCCGCATGCTTGCACAGGGCTCACCTGTGCTAAATCAATTCCTACACTACACCAGCAGTGAGGGTGAAGGGAAGAAAGACAAAATCTGAGCTTTCCTTCTTCATAGATTTGCAATAACAAAAAAGTCTCCTGTAGTATTTTAATTACCATTTGTTTCTCTTCCTTTTCATTGCTTCATTTTGAATTCACATTTGTCTGAAGCTGTATTTGCACCAGACATTAGGGCAAATCATATCAGCTTATTTACTGTATGAAATTAATGCACACTCTGTAAGCAGGAGTCCTTTAAACTTCTCGGGTGAATTTTTGACACTTTTCTCTCTTCATGTTCCTGCTCTTAAATCAATCTTAAGTTACCATTTAGAAGCACTGATTCTGACTTAGAAATGAGAAATTCAGCTCACAATTTCCCCTTGCACTGAGTGATTATGATCACTTGAAGATGATCAGGGGACTGGAGCACCTCCCCTATGAAAACAGGCTGAGGGAGCTGGGCGTGTTCAGCCTGGAGAAAAGAAAGCTGCAGGGTGACTGTGAGAATTCTTTGTTTTTTTTTGGCTCAAAGCTTGCTTTCTGAGGTATTTCTTGTGATAAGACTTGTCTAGAAGATGAGTGATGGATGTTGTTGTGTGGCAAACAAAATCACTGTGTGGACAATTTTAGCCGCTTGCCTTTGGAAGATAGTGCTCAGGACGGTTTACTGGTGAAAGATCTAGCCTGTGATCAAATAACTCCAGTTTGTTATGGAAAGCTAGGGGATGATGCCACTGTATCCTATGAAGGCAAGATACAAGTTCGTACTTCCCTGTTCCCTCTTATCTGCTGGCAAGGCCAGGAAGATAGGAACAAAGGGGTTTCCTGCTGAGAACCCAAAGCCAGAAGCTGCCACTCCAAAGAGAGCTGACTCAATCACTTTGGATTTGAGCTGTCACTCCAAAGACAGCTGACTCGACCACTTTGAAAAGGGGCCATCATGGTCACGGTCGTCATTGCGTTGCTGTCATCGTGGTCAACAGAACAACAATGCACAATGACCCATTACTACCGAAAATCAACGACTGAACAAACCACGCTGGTGACTATCTCCCTCTTGCCTCCTATGAAGACTCCTTGCTTCTTCTTTCCTATATTTTCTATTGCCCTCCTTCCCTTCTCCATTACCCTAACTCATAATAGCATCTGTCCTCCCCTTCCCATCTCCCTAATTAAGATCTGTAATAAACTGGTCGGATCAGCATTTGAACCATTGTTTCTTAATCTCATGCCAGATAGACAGATATTAAAAGAACCTCATTTCCCTCTCATAAATTGGAGTGAGACAGTGACCTCACTGTAGCCTTTCAATACCTAAAGGGAGCCTACAAACAGGAAGGGAATCAACTCTTTGAAAGGGTAACTGCAGGACAAGGGGAAATGGTTTTAAGTTGAGGGAGGGGAGATTTAGGTTGGATGTCAGGGGGAAGTTCTTTACAGAGAGAGTGGCGAGGTGCTGGAACAGGCTGCCCAGAGAGGTTGTGGATGCCCTGTCCCTGGAGGTGTTCAAGGCCAGGCTGGATGGGGCCCTGGGCAGCCTGGTCTAGTATTAAGCAGGGAGGTTGGTGGCCCTGCACGTGGCAGGAGGGTTGGAGATTCATGATCCTTGAGGTCCCTTCCAAACCTGGCCATTCTGTGATTCCGTGATTATTTCATTTTGTTTGTTTCTTATTATCATTATCCACAGAGGAAACCTTTTCCACTTTAACTGAAACCTGCAGATGAGTGCCTGCCTGGTCTGTTAGGCTGGCAAAACAGGTTCAGTTTCCACCCTTTCACAGAGCAGTGGTGCACCAGGCCAAACTATTCCATTTCTTACTAATATTGGTTTTCAGCCATCAGAAGAATCTCTGCAATGTCCTTAGAAGACATTCTGAACTTAAGGGCTTGAGCTCCGAATGACTCCCATTGTAGGCTTCGTGTGTATGAAGAGTAGTTAACACCAGCATTCCAAAATGTAAGGCTTCCATACACAGCCAAGTTTTGCTGTTAGGGCAATTCTTTACTATTTTCTGTCTTCTTTTTGTATCCCTAAGGTTATTCATTCTGATTTCCTCTCTTAGGTGTAAATTTCCTGTGTGAAGATAGCTCATTGCTGCTGCATTGTTTTCTCTCTTCCTACTTCAGGGATTTCTAAGTGAGAGAGTACTGCGTGTCTCTCCTTACATCAGTTCTAGTTGGTTTCTTTTATCAAGGTGACATCACTCACAAGTTGCGCACAGCACAAATAAACTGAGAACAACTATGCCATGCTATTAAAGTTTAAAGGATTCTGACAAAGACAAGAGAAGGCATTCTGGGCTTACTTAATCTTGTATACAAGCACTAGAATGACACAACTGAGGATTGCTTTCTTGTTTTAATTTTACACTTTTGCTCAGAGGGTGCCAATCACAATGCTTTCCTAACACTGTCCCCCCTCAGCACATCTGCTCACTGAAGCCTGTGGAACTGAGGCACTGTTCCCCTCCCCAGCTTTGATGCTCCATGTGTTTCCTGGCATTTTGCTCCAACTCAAGGTCTGCCCTTAGCTTCATCTGATGAAATTCGTGCACCCTTCTGCAAAGTGTTCTTCTCCTTTAGATTTCAGGAGGACTGAGATGTGACTGAGTAGTTCAGCCTTTAGCAGACATATTTGGTACTGAAGGGTTCCCTTCACAGGGCTGCCATCATGGTTGCTCACATCCCTGGCACCAGCTACAGATGTAACTGCCAGGTTATACTGTCACTTTATCAAGCTGGTCCCTGTAAAGCTCACCAACCCCTTAATACTTGGCAAACATACTGTTCTATATAGCTGCTGATATGCCACTTTTAAGAATATCTACCACTTCTGTGTTGTTGAATTTTCCTCTCAAGTACAGACATATCTTGTTCTACTTTTCCTACCCCACTTGCTGGTCTGAGGCTCACTGTTTCTATCAAACTCCTATGATATTCCTGGTAGCTCTCTTCCCTGCAGGTATCATTACAGTATAATCACAATACACATGCAGGCACACACACTCAAACACATCCCACCCTCAGTACAAGACATCCACACCCAGCCATTCCCTCTCCAGGAACAAACTCCATCATGAAGGGATGGTACACAGGCAGCCACTCCGGACATTCTCTCTTTCCTTCCTGATGTGTCTGTGAAACATCTGACCCCACAGAGCTCAACACAGCTGCGCACCTCAAAGCATGATGCAGTACCATTGAGCCTGCAGAGCTTCCCTTGTTGGCCTGCCTGTAGGAAAAAAAGCACTTAAAGCACAGCCACTTCATGTTTTTTTTTCCAGAGAACCCAGATTATAAGAAGTGCTGTGTCAGGCCAGTGCTAGCTGTTACAGCTTTGTTTACAAACAATTATAATGGATATGCTATATGCTCACCCTCAAAGTTACTATTCATTCTATCCTTCAGGAGTTATAAATGGATCATTATTGCAAAATGATACATATCAAATTGCAGCTAATATTTACCTGATAATAGATCATAACAGAAAGGACAAACAAAATCTGTTGAGCACACCTGAAAAAGAGGAATTACACTTACTACAGTGTTTATAAGGTAGTAAAAGCTTCTGCAATTACACATTTTCATGCCAAGTGCTTCTGTTTGAGTTCAAGAATTTTGTTTTTTCGCTCTGTCTTCTTTTTATTCTCTCCACATACGAGGTTTGGCAGTGCCAGTGCAATCATTTTGCACAACTAGTTCGGTTTGTAAGCATTTTCTATCTTCCAACTACCATTTAGTTATCAAGTACACCTGCAGTTTTTTGTTGTTGTTTTTTTTTTAATATAGCAGGAGATGAAATACAGAACAAAAAGGTGAAAAATGGGACAGACATCTCCTAATAGTTGCTAGCCCTAAATATCAAAATTATTTCTGTATGAGAACAACACAGGACATAAAGAAGGTACAGATGACCTATTCACCAGTCATCTTTGAAGAGGCTGGCAGAGATCAAGGAAAACCACCATTCCATGGCTTATTTTTGGAATGCCAAGCGGTCACCATTTGCTGCAGCAGCCTGCAGCCACCAGGCTGTTCAGTAGGGATTGAGCCCCATAAGGACAGTGGAGATAGTGGCAGCCAGAGAGACAGCCAGAGGCAGCATGTGTGACCTGGTTTTGTGGTATCCATCTCTGGCCAAAGGCAGCCTCAACAAATATGATGAAAGTAGTTATGTATTGTGGCTTCCTCATCTTTTTTTTTTTTTTTTTTTTTTAAAATGTCCAATTAAGATTTTCCTTTACTGTGAGTCACTTATTGTAAAGCTTAAAAAAAAAAAAAAAAAAGAGGAAAAACAGACTGTAAAGTAAGTACTCCAGACAGTAAAGTTCCATTGTACAACTGACCACACTGCATGTAAACATAGCTGACATTTCAACACATTTCCTTATCACAGTTGTGCAGACAGTCTGCTGAAGGCAACTTTAATTTCAAATACAGATCCATACATTTCTGCCATATTTATGAGAAGCATTCTTATGCAACTGCATCTCTCCATCTATACTTAGCCCCACAAACTGTAGAAAATTATTTAAAAAAATGTTTGAAATCTGATCTCTGCAATGAAAATACTTCTCAAAAAAAAAAAAAAAAAGCAGAGGGAAGGTAGACATCTTCAATATTCTCTGCTCTCCTATTTTTAGCTCTTTAAAATGTTTTCTTGTGAGGTTATGTCTGGGAAGATACAGGTACACCTCCAACAGCAGATATTCAGTAGTTGAAAAATCAGACAAAGCAAATCAGGGAATTTATATAACAATGAAAAAAATTCTACTAAGTAGCTCTTCTATATTGAGATGCTTTAATTATCTTAACCAGTGTTATTGTAACTAGGATTTCAGAGATCATTTCTACCTTGCTTTGTTTATGTGAACACTAACTGAATGTCAGTACATTCAGACAAACCTCAGGCTCATAACCACAAGTGGATTAACTTCACTAATTACTTATCAATTTTTCTTTCAGCTCATTTCTCACTCAAACACCCAATGATCTTTCCAATTCACAGAATATGGCCTATAAATGTCAAATCATGGAAAACAAAGGCATTAGAGAAATCTGCACAGTCATCATAAGAAAAAGGGCAGAAAGTATAGGACCACCAAATTGCCCTCTATATCCTCTCCACTGTAGGCAGGAAGCCATGAGGACTCATCTTCTAAAGATACATTTTTCGAGATAACCCAATACAGGAAATACACATCAACAAGGGCTCCCAAAACGAAAGTAAAGGAACTACAGATGCTGAAGCTGCTGCAATGGTTGTTGCTTCACTACAGCCTTATCCCTCTGCCCCTAGCTACATGAGAGCTCCTGGAAGAAAAGGTGCAGAGCCCAGGGGACACAACCCTCTCCTATTTAGAAGACTACAAGCATACAAGCTACAGGCTACAAGGTAGCCCCATCCTGCTTGGGAAAGGCTGATGCCTCCTAATAACAAAGCATTTTTTATAGTAATTCCTCTAAAACAAGTTGCTTGCATATGCATAATTAGGTATTCTAGCCCTGATACGTCTGATGATTAGGATTAATCACTTGGTTGATTAATTGGGCCAAGCAAGATGTTCAGCGCAGCTTTCAGCTTGATAATAAAGCTACGTGCAAGTGCTAACTATATTCTTGGTCACCTTTTCTGCCACTATCCAAATGTAATTAAGATGTCACATACACTTTCTTTGATCTAGGGATTAAAAGGAAAGTTCACATTGTTCAGCAGTAGCGAGTTGGATGAGACTCTCCATCACCATACTAACAAGGACCCTTAATTATCACAGCCATTAGTTTGCAAAGCTGGAGGGCAACACTTGTACCTGAGCATCTGCACAAGCTGGAATTATCTCAGCAGCCAGAAATGGTCAGCATGAGAAATACTCTCCTCTTCTTTTAGATTTGCTTACAGCCCAGTCATCACACAGGAAGGAATGCTTTGGTGGCTATACAAGGGTGCTCCAAAGACACAAATACTCCTCAGGTTTTATGTGGACATAACCAATATCTTCCAAGATATCAGTCCATCTTACTCTTCTAAATTAATCTACATAAACTGCTGCGTTAGGAGTTAAAAAGAAAAAAACTCAAAGCAAAAAAAAAAAAAAAAAAAAAAAAAAAAACAGTCAAACAAAACCACACAAATCCCTCAGCATGGAAAACAGCCATGAATTTACATTCACTATATTCAACATATAATACTCTTTTCCCTTAATAGTTAACAAATACAATGCACACATCTACAGCTCAACAAACTCAGCAAATGAAGTGAATACTGTGCATTCTGAAAGGCTGCACTGAACATCCACCAGCATTGCCAAAAATCATTGTCCCTACATTTTCTATAGAAAAACACGTTCTTTCTCTCTAGGGATACTAATGATCTCTGGTTGCCCACTTACTTCAGAACAATTATTTTCACTTTTGTTTGTGTTCCTTTAATGAGAAATAAGAGGTAACTGAAGCTTTCTCGAACTGTCTGGTCATTTTGATAGTTTGTGCTTTCTTTAAACTTGCAAGAAGAAAAGAGAAAATTGAAAAAAAGAGTCTCATCTGAGTAAGACAAAGTTGCTACATACGAATTTTTGCTTAACTCAGTTAAGTATAATGCTTGAGTACAGTTGCTGAACAGAGCTTCCTTTAGGAAGGAAAGAACAAAATAAAAGAAAACCAAGTCCTTAGGGAACAAAATCAGCTGTAGTTGTTCCTGCCAACAGAGAGCTTATCAGACTAGACTAAAACCAAGACTGTTGTGGTTGTGTGAGTAACTAGGTACAATGGGCAGCTGCCCAGTTTGAATTTCAGTGGTTAGTGTATATAAAGATAGATATGTATAGATAGAGAGATATAAATAAAAGCATACTCACTGCCAGCATGCCTTGTTATTCATACAGCCACAAGTGTCCTAGCATCCTCTAACTAGCCAGTCTCTTTACTGACAGAAGTAGCAGTTAAGTTACTCGCTGAGTTACTCGCCCATTGGTCATATGTGGAGAAATGTTTTGTTCAGTTTCTGCCCATACTGGTAACAACACAGCTTCTAGTTTGTGCCTTCCCTGGCTCTCTCAGCAAGCTCCCACCACAAGGCAAGGCAGGAGCAGCACAGTAGCCCCTGCCCACCTGGCCAACAGGCCAGCCCACATGCACCCAGACAAGACTGTTTGGGCTGCAATCTGCAGTGAGAAGAGCTGAGGCCCCCAGACAGCAGGAGGTAAATAAGCATGCTGCAAAGAATCGCTATCCTGAGAGGTCAAAAGACAAAAAATTACTGCTTAAAGCCAGTAAGATATTAGGCCCAGGCTCAATTTATTTTTGCAATTATATTTCTCAAATCCAGCAAGGATGTATTTGGGTTAGTTCTTCCACTTTCCACTACTCTTTTCACTTGCACACTCCATCTTACAGACACCAGCCAAGAAAAGCAGCAGGCAGCAACACTGCTTCTTCTGTTTATAAGGACCATACCCTCCAGTAACATATATTGAAGCAGTGAATGTTTGTCTACCCCTGAAAAGAGAGAACACTGAAATCCTCACAGAATGATTGATGAATTAATACAGCCATCTAGCTAAAGCTATAGGAACTCAGAATATTTACATGCAGCTACAAGATGAACATACCCTTCTTTAGGAGACTCTTTTAGCTCAGTGGTAACACTGCAATCCTGTGAATCCCAAAGTTTGATAAATTATCATCCAGATCACAATCCATAGCAAAAAGGATTTCAAACAGCAGCAAGGGGTCAGGTCCTGAACATAAATCAGTCCAGCTTCTAGGGCTTTAGGAGTCAATATAAACTAGGCAGGAACTTTGCTATTAGTAAATGACTTGAATTGAATATAGCATGCCTCACTGTCTGCCACCCAAAGTGCTGTTTACCTGTTTAGGTAAACCATTAGTTCTATTAGGAAGCATTTTACAGGTACCACGTGCGCATGAAATTACAGAAGTCAGGTAAAGAACAGAACAAAGATTTACAGATTCTGGATTTATCTTTTAGAATGGACAAAGCACTCTGGGAATATTTTTCCTCATTGGAAGAAGAGCAATGCAATTCCACACAGAGAACATACAGACAAGAAGGGTTCCAAGCTCTCCTCTCTTCAAAAGCAGCACATGAGCCTGGTAGAGAGCAGGGCAGCACAGCCTCTGCCTCCCACTGTTGTGGCTTCATTACATTTGCTGAATCTCTTACAGGAGCCCTGATTTCAAATTTATCTCATAAAACGTGCAATTGAAAGGAGCCAAACTCTCAGAAATTCTGAGGCAATTTTCTTCTTCTTTATCCCCAACATGTCAGTCTGCAATAAACTTTAATAAGAGCACCTACTTCCCTACTTTCACATATCCCCCTGGTCTGATTCATAATCAAATTCCTTGGATGAAGTTCTAGATATAAACTACTCACAGTGTGATATCAGCTAGTATGAATAACGTGACTGAGACTCTTTATTGCCCAGTGGTGGTGTGAGAAAAGGTTTTCCCTTTTCTCAGCCACCCATGCTGTCAGTTAATTCTGCTGGAGTTATGTCACCACACTGCACCAATCCTTGGATTTGGTTGGTGTTTTGTTATTGTTTTTGTCTGAAACCTGGCAGAAGCCTCTGAATGACTGTTATGTGTTGAAGAACTACTAAAGAATTATGAACTTATATAAAGGCATCACAACTGAACAAGGCTTTCTCCTTCACAAATAAAAGGTTTCCATTATACATATTCCAGTGGTTCATAGGGATCTTATAAATTCTTTTGGACCCTCTTTTTTTTTTTTTTTTTTTTTTTTTTTTTTAATCTTTTACGTCATCAGGCAGAACTACCTCCAGGGACTTGACATTTCTATAAAGGTATTGTCAAATTTCACTTTAAAATAATCACCCTTTGTCCCATTTGCTGCTTAAGCAATGCAGAATTGCATGCAATACACACAGCTTCACCTCATTGAGTGTTATCTGTAATTGTACGTTTTGCTACCTCAGCATCTCCAGTAGAAACATGCTCCCTTAAATCATATTTATATATATGAGTGACAGTGCAATGAAGGAAGAAAGTGTCTGTACTTGGAAAATTATCTTTAGAACTTTGTTGGAAAGGATATCCAGAGTGTAACATTCCTACATACCTCTATGATTCAGTAATGTAGCCAGGTCATAAATTAATTCTTAATGGTATTTTGCTAAATTGAAAAAAAGACAGTTCCATTACTATAGCCCATAACCTAAATCTCTTGATACAAAATGACTTCACATTCAGTTATAAAGAGCTGAAAGACAACAGTTAAGCTTTAAAATAGGAATATATTTGGAAGCTAACCCATTACAAGTAGCAGCATTGATAATACTGAAAGGAGTGGTCTTGACAAACCTTTCTGCACACAACTGGTGGGACCTACATATTCAGTCTTGAGAATTTCATTTATGGCAAGTACTATTACCTTCTGCAATTTCAAATATATCTGTACCAATATACAAAGCACTGCTGCAACTAGACTGGCTAAGACAGCTGCTACCTGCATATCCTTTATTGGAATTAGAAGGTAGCAGATATGATATATGGAACTGTTTATTTTAGGTTTTGCTAAATTATCACCACCATTAATCTGCTTCTTTTCACCTTTTGACAACAGACAAAGACTCACTTCTTAAGAAAAACAGGGCAGTGTGAGGGATGAAACTACACAGAGAGCAGATACATGCATTTGCCTCTCATATTATGAATAGTGCACTGACTGCTGAGCTGAGAGCTGGCCATTAATTGGTAATTGACATTAATAGGTAACTGCCACTAATTTCAACACGTTCGTGGATTTTAAATCCAAGCTTGAAATACCTTTGGTCTAGTCAAAAGTTTTAGACTTCCTAAATTCTGAAAACCTTAAGGAGCCTAAACAAACAAATAAAATGACAAGGTAGCAAGCTGGGCTACCCATGGTGTATTACTGTATGCCAAGGAAAGGTCAGAGTCAAATCCAATTAACACATCCATCATCTCAGCAAGTAACACTGAATCCACATGCCTTGAAAAGTCTTGCTAAGGAACAGCAGTATAACATTAGGTCTGTGCTACTTTCCAGCTGAAACAGTGCAGCTACACCGTGTTACACCAGGAGAGACTTGAAAGGGCAGGAAACAAATCAGAGGGCCTCAGTCACTGTCACAGACATCCCAGTATGACAAGAAGCGGAGAAGACGTTTACTCAGATGTCACCAATAACTGCAAAGCAGCTTGATGGGAGCTCACTAGCAAAGCAGGAGTCTTTCCTTGCTCCTGGGTAGGTACAGAAGTGCCACTGGAATGGAAACAATTGGACAATATTTTTTATTAGTGTTCATTGTGGAAAAGACAACAGACAGTTTCACCTGGAGCTGAAATGATTGCAGGATCAGATGTAGAGTAAGGAGGTGACACGAACAACAAAATCGCTTGCACTAGAGGAAATTTTCACTCATTCCAGATGAAGCCAAAACTACAAAAGCTGATTTGCTAAGTAGCCTACCTGCTAAAATCGCCTTGGTTTGTACCAGCAGGTGACTGGTTAGTATCAAATACAAAAACAGGAACTAGTGTGGATTAAAAGGAGTCATGGGCCTAATATTTCAACCAAGAAAATTATAGCACCTGTGCTACAAATTGAAACTAGTGAATGCCTGAATAAGTAAGACCACAGTGCAAAGAGTTACCACCATCTTTGTAAAGGAAAGCTCTCCTGAGAGGTCAACAGGCATGTGAAAAGGGTGAATGACTTGATATAGCCTGCCTTGATCAAACACAGGTACACAGAGGGACTGGCTCTGCACACAGTAGGTAAAAATAGTCATAGGACTCCTTAAGAAAATATTTGGTAGATGCTAAAAGCTTACAGAGGTTCAAGCTTACAGAAAATGCATTCACTGAGAGTTGGTAAGGTAAGCAGACCAAAACCACATCCACGTCAGGAATTATCAGAAGATTAATAAGGTGAAGGCTAGAAATATGTATTTACTTGACATGCTTTCCTTCTTTCTTGCATACCTACTTATAGCCACTGTTGCAAATGGGACACTGAGCAAAACAAAGCCTGTTTTGACCCCTAAGGGACAAGCATCTCCTGTGGCCTTAAAAGAGCTGAGCGAGCAGTGAGAGACATACTTGTCATATCCAGAAAACACAGTAGATACCCAGAGCTTCTTCAGGTGGTATTTACTGCTGGGTTCTCAGTGACGTGCACTCTCCTGGTTAGTGTGGCACAGAAATAACAGCTGGCCATTATTGGAGCATAATCCCTAAGTCATGTGGGCCAAAGCTTAAACTGCAAAGGCATAAAATAACACATCCCCAACATTCACATATAAATGAAGCTCCCACTTCATTTCCTGCTTTTCCCCTCTGTAAAAAGACCTGTTGGAAATATTCTGTGAATCCATTAGAGAAATGGTCTCATGACCCCAGTATACTGAATCACATCTTGTTGAAAAACAAGTTTATTTTGAAATAAACTTTCATTTACGCTGCAGAGGAGAAAACTGGGGTGCTTGATAAAATGCCATTTGTATGAAAACAAGTGAAAGGGAGAATCTTAAAACAGTATTCATAATTAGAGTTAGAAAGGTTATCATAACTCCAAATAAAATACAAAGATCATGAACACAAATCCTTTCCTTACACTATCACCCTTTTTAGTTATTTGGGAAGTCTTTATTAATGAAGGTAAATGAAGGTAAGTAAGCACTGAGCATGGAAGTAATCTCAAAGGGTAGAAACAAGCTTAACACAATAAACAGTAAATAAATCAGTGTTTCTGGGGTGATAACGAGAAATAGTTTCCCTCTGTCTTGTGAGAGACTGGGACTTACAGTGACTGCACAGCTGTTTGGTTGGTTGGTTGTATTTTTTAATCATGGGGGTGAGAAGGTGAGTTTGCAATCAAGTTTTTCCACTTTCACATGTCAACATCAGGAAATCAGGAAAAGGTAAAAATGGTTAAAGCACTTGTTTATGTCTCAGACCTTCATTCAGAACTTGGCCACAGTGAAAATCAAGGAAAAACCACATGCCATCTCATGGAAAGTTTTTGCCTTCTTCAAAGAGATGCTAACAACTATGTTTGCACTGAATGATTCCCATCACTTCACATTGTCCACTTCTGCACAAAAAAGAAGAGGAACAATTACCTCCTCATTAGTAAAGATCCATGTTCCACTTGTGCCTGTAAAGTTCTCTGCCAGGTCATATACATGATCACATCAAAACAGATGAAATAGAGAAAACAGAAAGTTACTTCACACCAAAGAGTTTACCTGCTGATAGTGGTAGACAACATGATGATAGAGGCCTTTTTTCTTTAATTACAAATTATAGTGTTTCCCCACAAGCAAAATACTTCGAGTTAAGCCTTTTCAACTAAGGCGGGCACACGAAATGTGGTTTCACATTGGAAGTAACAAACGCAAAGATCAAACAAAAGGTTGCACCCAGAGGAGAAGACGGTTACACAGAATTTAATGACAGCTATATTTTGAAAGAAGAAAAGAAGAGGCAAGAACAGTAAGGAAAACAACTCATTATTGCTGGGTAACAGTGACCGTTTCTTAGTGCTTCAAAAGCAATGTCAAAAACAAAGCAAACAAAAATCCCTACAGTCAGCACAGTTGATAATTTAAAACAAAGTAAACATTTATATATACAAACAAGTATACAAATGTAAATGAAGCAATCTTGGAAGATCTGACTGGAATTACTCTTGACCAAATTAAGAAATATAGTACATCATGCCAGACAATGGGAGTCCAGTGACACATCTCAGTATCAAAGAACAGGCAAAAAATTCCTTTTAGTTTGAAGGCTTGTTAAAAAATACGAGTCACAAATAAAAAAAAAAAGATCTTTCAAATTTATTTTCTGGAAGCAGCAACAGTGAATCTCTTGCAGTGCTGTATGCTGCTCTCTGGCATCTCCAGGCACTTCATAAAAACGTGCAGTTGATTAATCCCCTCGATACAGTCAGTAAAGCAGGCTCTCATTTATTAGGTACGGGAACTGGCACAGAGAAATACACACGTCAGACTTGGTGCCTGAACAGCTAAGAGACTTCCTATGCCATTAACTCCTGTGACACACAGCACAGCCAGCAGCAGCAGCTTGGGGCCTTCGTGGAGTCCAGGTGTGCTGGGGCTGGTTCCAGTGTGCTCACAAGGGAGGCTGTGATTTAAGTGACCTCTTCAAGGTTACGTAAATCAACCTCCCAGGTCTGCTTTAGGCACTGGTCCTGTCTTGCTACACTCTGCAGAATATAAATGAAATACATGCCAAATATCCTAATGGTTTTACTGGCTGTCTTGCCAATTGCATTTTGACGGTCAAGAAGTCCCTAGAAGGAAGTGTATAATGAGGATGTATACAATCAGGACTTTATTTCAGGAGTTCTGTTATGAATTGATGGGCTGACCCCACGCAAAAGAAGCTCTTAAGAATGGTGAGTAATACAGGAATAAAGAAGTTCAGCAAATATTTTGGGCAACAACAATCTAGAAACAGCAAATCCCACTCAAGACACATCATTATCTACTGGGATCTGCGCTAAGCAGCTCTGGTTATTGATTCCATAAAAAAGGATAAGAGCATTCAGTTTTGTTTTCCAGAGGCAGTAAATCTAAAGCTGTTCTACCAAATGCAACAGATGACTCAACCACCCTTTATTGCTTTTTTAATTCTCAGCTTCCTATTCAGAAAAATGATTTTTAATGTAGCCCTACATAAACAAAAATGAACTCCACATTAACACCAGTGGCTTTTAAAAATGCTTTAGAGAGATTATTTTGGTGAACTGCTTTTTCAATGCTAGAAGTAGTGTCAAAATTAACATGTTACTTGTTTTATTTTTCCTGTAGGTAGAACACTTAGTTCCAGAAACATCACTTTAAAGACTACTTGTACTCTGAGTGACCTTGTCTTTGAGGATCTACAGGCAGATAATTTTATGCCACCTAAGTCTTATTATGTAGTAATTATGCTGTTACACAGGATCTCAACTGCTATTAATGAAATACTGTTAAATGAGGACAAGAGCTGTGGGACCCAGTAGAACTCTCCCTATAAGCATTTTGATTTTCCTATTAAGGCTTCTCACATAAACTCCTATATCAAGCATCTAAATAAACACAAAATCAGTGAAGTTAGATTCAATACACAAATGTTTGCATCAAATGGTGTCTTCAGTTTTAGACTTTTCACTGGAAGTTCTGTAGACAAGGAAGAAATTCTGTAGACAAGCATAGAAACTGATGGAAAAGTTAAAAATAGAGAAGAGAAATTAGGAAGAAGAATGAAAAGACAGTTCTGTCTTCCTGATCAGTTTCAGGCAAACAGGAGGAAAAAAGTTACCCAAATACAAAGCAGCTCTTCCTTGAGACATACACAAATAAAAGCTATAAAACATGATTATCTGTACAAACCTGAAAGCACCAAATACTGATAATCTGATTTGATCACTAACAAGAGGAAGGTACGAAAACTACAAAGCAGGAATGATCTTTTCAGGTCTTGGTTCCTGAGTTAGGGTGGCCATTAGAGCACGGTTATTACCTTGACTCCCCTAGCCCTCCCCATTACTCTGCTCCCTCAGGCTCAGTCTCATTATAAAGCACCCCACCAGGTCTCCTTCAGTGAGAAGCACCTACTGTTATTTTCCTATATTGATTGACTGTAAAATTATATGAATGACCAGACAAGTAATAGCCACTAAAACCTCCCGCATAAACAAAATGGGCATTTTTACCGTGTACACAAATAGCTTTGAGCAAAGGGAAGAGTACTGGCATTTCCATCACACTGTGCAGCTAGATTCAGTTAAACCTCATTAAACACATCCAAAGAGATAAAGAATAGTTACAAGAAGCTCAAACCACAGTTGGTCAAGACAAACTCATTGAACACGAACACAAGAAGCTACCCATTTAGAACTGTGTAGCAGGAGAGCACATCACACACAGCTCTTATTGATCATACCCAGTTTTAACATCGCAGTTCCTCAGACTCCAAAAGACAGATGAGCAGAGAATATATAATCAAATTCACACCGAGCTGCTGATGCGGCCAAGATAAATTCCTTACAGGCAGGTAAGTGACCCCATCTCTCCCAGCAGGTGCAGCACGTTGCCTCATCATATTATGCGATGGAGAAAGCCGGCAGCCTCTCCCAGTCACACCAGGATTTCATCTGGGATAATGATAACCACAAATGCAGAAGAAAAGGCAGAAAAACCAGTGCAGCCTCACAGGGACTAAGTAGCTGGTAAGTCCGAGCCATTCAAGCTGTTTTCCTTTGTGTTATTATATTCAGCTAGAGGAAATTATTTTCATTATCACCTAAGTGCACAACTTGAAAATGATTTGAAATGTAGCCAGCCTAAAAACACTTCCTGAAGTAACTGGTATCGTGCAGAAATGTTAATAAAAGTTTTAGTGAATGAGTATTACGAAAATTTTAATTGTTCCCTAAAGAGTTTCTAAATTTTAAGATTAAATTCAAGTCACTGAAGAGTGAAATGCAGGAGATGTAAATTGTGCTTAAGTACTGAAGCTCCGTAGCATTTTCACCCAGAGAGACACAAACAGCCACAGTCGCTCTACCTTCCTGAACACAAATGAAGCCCCTTTAGAGCAAAAAATCATTAAGACTAGCACAAAGGATCTCTCAAGTCCACCAGCCTCCCTCTGCTAACCAGCTGCGCAAGCCTTAAACTCTCAAGTTGTTGATAATATTGGATTTTTACTCCAAACTGATTTTACAAATTACGCTCTACACATATTTTTCCCTGATACAATTATTAATTGAACCAGATCAAGTTTGACCAGTTATATTAGGCCAATTTAATAGCTGCCTACATAGAAATAATAAACTTAACATTAACTGAATCAATGGTGTCATACATAAGACCTGTTTGAACACAGGGGACCGCCTCTTGCCACATGTCAGGCCTCACAGTGTGCTTGGCAGGCAGTTTGTTTGACCCTAAGATACAAACACAGTTCTTCACCTTCATGTCACAGACTGCATTCAGGAATACACAACACACTGTACAAAAATGTAACACAAACGTTAGATCTCCAAGTTAAAATTAAATTGGGCTCTGTAACATACAGAAAATATAGAAAAAGTGCTGTGCAATGAGCAAATAGTGAACGTATCAGTATCTAGAACTACTAGTGGGCAAACATCTAATAGGTACAAAATTCTGCATGTTTTCCAGTGAGGTTGCATATAAGATTTTTTTTTTTTTTGTATTTCAGTCTAGTCCAATTCCAAAACTGAATAAAAGGTAATTCAAAATATTTACATATGCTTTTTTTTGTATAATGAAACAGTTCAGACTTCATCCATACATGTTCTGGACTGTTTTCCTTGTTTCATACTTAGTTTTCTATTTCCTCTTGGAAGTTGAGTACTTAACTAGAAATCCTTATTGGGAAAAAAAAAAAAAAACAAAACAAAAAAAAAAAACACAACAGTAGTAAAGGGTTTTTAAAAGGGCTTGAAAATGATGAAATTGGAAAATAGAAAAGCAGCATTAAAGCAAAGACTTGATCTGGATTTATTCAAGAAATTTCTGTCCACGTTTCATCAATGTTTTAACACAGAAATGGAGCTGTATTTAATTTCCAGATGCAGACCTAACTCAGCTTGGCATGAATTCAAATTCTTTATCTAAATTTTGCAGCTAGATTCAATTGCTCTGGGAAGTAGGGAAAAGGACAACCAACAAGAGACTCACATCTGCATTTTGTAACCTTCTTCTGGTTGAAATTATTCCATCAATCAAGAAAAAAAACAACTTTTTCAAATAGCTTAGTTTTGCAAATACAATTGCTTTCAGTTGTTGATACTAATTACCCCTTTTCAATTTCTATGGTAATTCCCTTTCCTCATAAGCTGGCTCATAGTAGAGCCTATGTAAAAGCAGTAGAAGGGTCACATAGTTTACCAACAAAAAAAGCCATAAATAGCAGTCAGACTACTCACAGCAGCATTACTGTCCTACTAACAGGACATGACTTTTTCTTTTTTTTTTTTTTTTAAATACGCACCAGACCATCTTACTCGGTTTTGTAAAGTTTAAAGACAGTTAAGTAATTCTGTCAGATCAACTTCTTTTTTTTAAATCCAGACATTATACTCCATCAGTTTGCTCTGGATTTCTGTACTCCTTGTTACTTTGAGAAAGTCAACAGCCTGACCTGAGACTCACCTTTCCTCTCGATAGATACTGAAAAGAAATGATGAGTCCTTCCTCTTTCACTTATAAGTAGCTGCAGCTAATAAGTAAGTCATCGGTTCAACACCATTATGTCAAACAAATGACATCACCAGATTGCACTTTCTTTTGTAATTGTTGAAGTTTTTCTACCATATTAACTCTGGAACCTTTGCTCAAATTACTGTTGAGTTCCTTAAAGGAGATAAAGATATCAAACTCCACTGTAGGACAACACTGAATTATTTCAAAAAACAAAATTCCCCCACATATGCTCAGTACTGTCCATGTTCCCTCTAAGGTCATTAAGTGATAACAAACAACAAGCAAAGCAGCATTTTCCACGCCAGCTACCACAATAAAGCAATCACTCCGTAATATACACTCAGAAACAGAAAATGAGTATCATAAAGCAATGAATGACGTGACCACCAGCCAATACGTGTAGAGGACGATTACTAGAAAAGCTATATTGAAAAAGGAAATCTGAATGATTGTGATATATGGGTGTCATTCTCACTTGCTGGCAAGAAAGATAAACTAGAATAACTGCAGAACATGCAAAACTACTTTTCTTACTATAAATTTAAGCTAAAAGTCGAGGACAGTATTAGCTTCAGGACTTCAACAGCAAGAAAAATAAATGCCACCTAAGTAGAAACTTTGACTCGGGTCAGATTACACCTACAGAACACATCATTTCCCTCTACCCATGAAAAGCAACAGGCACACAGGGGGCTCCACACACACAACCCTCCCACATCACCACTTGGCTTTTACATCCTGGGACTCATTGCTGGGCTGCTCAGAAGAATACAGAGACAATTGACAGCCACTAAGGTTTGTAGGGGCTGTAGCACCTAGGAATTGATGCAGGGTGCCAGTTAGGGAGAGGGGCACTGGTCCACATTGCAGCCATGGAAAGGGAGGCTCAGGGAGCTGAGAGGGAAACGGATGTTTGAAGAATGAGAAAACTGAATTTGAAGCAATCTCATGGCAAACATAAAAATTATTCATACAATATTTACTCCAAAACTAGTATTTTCCGTTTATGTACCATGTGGAATTACTTATACTGGCTTAGCACTTGCAGAACATCACTGTTGTTTAACAGGCACAGAACAGTATAACCATGTTCATTAATTCTGTCAAAAATCTCACTTGGACTGCACCTGGTGTCCCCGTGTGAAGTACACCACAAGACTGAGAGACTGGAAAAAGTAAAGAAGAACTGATAGAGAGCCAAAACCATCCTTTGCAATCCAGTCTCTTCTGTGTTTATAATAGCAGTAAACAACTCGCAATCCAAAGTCCAGGACAAGTGGAAAAAAGCTGGAATTTTGAGCTCTGAAGTTTGGAATAAAAAAAAAAATTTTTTCTGCGTTTATCTCCTACAGTTTCTCCCAACTTCTAAGGACAGGTAGTTATTCCAGTATGGGTGGGCTGACTTCAGAAACTATTACAAAAGCTGTTATAGACTGCTATTTGATTGTATTTAAATCCCTGTGAATTGAGTTAGGAACATCACCATAAAATTACAGCATTAAATTTTTATACTTCATATTCCCCCCAAAAAATAAAACAAAGACAGCAGGTCCTAAGATCACTTGACTGTGACAAATTGTCTCTTTCTACGCACTTGAAATTGGTCTGTGAGACACATCAAATCCCCAGCTTTGTTACTGCTGGAAGAATTGATTTAAAAGTGCACACTGTCATTATATACTTACCGAGGGGTATATTTTAGGATTATGCAAGTGCTTGATATATAATTGGTTCTGCCTTTTTGCTGCATCTCAAGTTTTCTGACTACAGAAAACAAAAATTTAAGCTGCATAAAAGAAAATCTGAGCCACCTTCATAAAGCAGTGGTAGAAGGGCTGAACACAATCTGTAATTACATTAATTTGTAAACTTCTTTAATTTGTCAATCAAATTAATTCCCTATGAAATAAAATACAAATGGTTCTTGGAATGACAGTGGGGTGTGTGTGTGTGTGTGGGTGTGTGTGTGCAGGCATCAAGCACTGTGATCTTCTGGGACCCCTGCTAGTAAATAAATCAACCTCAAAATTTGGGACATTGCAATAAGTAGCCACTTTCTGTCAGAAAACAAATGCAAAGCGACAGCAGGACAAGCATGAGGATTCAGCAAGGTGTTACTGCGTTTAGTGCACAAGGCAAGGGCAATTAAGCTGTCCCACTGAAAGCTGCCTGGGCAGTGGCAAGACTCCGTCCCTTCAGTCCCACAGCAGGGGTACCTTCCTCAGATCCAGCACTAGCGATGCGTCTCAACATGAAGCATCAGATCAAACTCCGTATGCGACACTGGCGTAACGTGCCAGATGAATTCCCCACCTGCTTGCCTAGTAAAAACAGAACTCACACAATTTCAAGTCAACCCCAAAGACCCTGACTGCAACATAAGACTCTGTTAGAGAAGTTCCCATTCTTCTGCAGATCTGCAAGGGCATTTGGTCAAAGCATTTGCAATACAAGTTTTTAAGCAAAGAAGCGTTACTTGTTCCTCCTACTTGCCATTTGCCCATGCAGGTGGCTGCTGTGCCCGCACCTCCACACAGTGCTGTTCTATGGGAACATGGATGTGCATTAAACCACCTCAGTGTAACAGCTGATGTGCCCCTGCTTGTTTCAAGTGTGTTATTTATGTACAGCATCATTCAGAAATGGGAGAAATTCTCAGCCTAGCTGAAGACTCCAGCTCTACAAAGAGAAACAGATTCTGATCTTCTATTCAACCTCCAAAATATTTCAGTTTATAGTTTTGATTGGTCTTAAAAGCAATGAGCAAGAATGCAAACTGACACCATTCCCAGGAAAAAAAAAAAAAAAAAGATCACATTTCTTGAGAAACAAGATACGATCTGGATAATCTGTAAAGCATACTTGTTTGAAGAATATATCTGTCCAACAATAATTGTAAACAAGTATATATGTTGTATACCAAAAGGTCTTCTAACTGCACACCAGGAGAAATCTGATGGATGTTTCAGAAGACTGTGAAAACATTCTTGTTTCAAGAAATAGTACCAGGGGTAGGATCAAGTCTTGAAGAGTTGATTTTGCTCTGCAGAATCCGTGAGTATGAGCTAACAAATACAAATATACAGTAGGATGCAGAATATTGTTACAACTGATACTTGCAGTCAAATATTTATTAAGAGTATAATGCATCTATATTTTGAAAAGCAGTAACCAAGACAGATTAAAAAAGAAAATATAGCCAATATGCCAGAATTTCTTTTTTTTTTTTTCAGTTTACAGTTCCATGACTGCTGTGTTCCAAAGAAAACCTTGAAAAAGGGTTATATGCTGTGAAAACAGTGATAAACTGATTGCTTGCTACCCTTATTACTTCTCATAGACGATTTCCAAACTTCTTAGTGCAGGAATAACCGTCATGTCCTCCTGAGGCCCTCTGCAGACTGGAAGCAAGATGTGGCAAGAAGTAACCACTACAGAGATGGCTCCTTCTCCCAAGAGGGCCATCAGCTTTAGAAGCCCAGCTGCAGGCTGGTAGAAAAGATACAGATATCTTAGAAGCACAGAGCTTTCAAAGATGAGCACTGAGCCATACAATTAATAACTGTACTTAATTATAATATTGCTTCCCAGAAATGTTTAATAACTGATATAATTAAAGCCTTATTAAATATTTTATTCTTGACTTTAACCACCATCAACACAATAAAATGACAACTGTTATCTGTCTCTTTACAGAGATTACAAGGAAGCAGCACTGAGTAGCATAGTAACATTAGTTTGTATTTTCTTTTTCCAATCTGCCTTTTGACAGACAACAGTGTAAGCAATCATTTGCCATGGCACTTCCATCGCAATAACAATCTACACAAAACATTAGCATGATATAATCCTCAATATGCCAAAGCAGAGTGAAAAAAAGAAACTAATCAGCCTACTACTATTTTTCAGTACCTGATGTGTTCGCTCAGTACGCTAACAAAGACTATTCACTAGTCCAGCATGTGCTGCTTCACAGAAATCTTTCTGCACAGAGAAGCTTAATGAAAGCACAGTGCAGAGAAGTTTCTGTGAGAAAGATGCCCAGAACCAAGAGCCAGTAAAACCCGATAGAGCCATGGCATTGATTTGTACTTCCCTGCTTTCCTTCCTGAGAAATGCCAAGCTTTGATATTAAGCTTCTAAGATGATACTTGACAAGCAGTACGCAGTAAATTATTACATGCTTTAAGAAGTACTATTAGGGTTAAATATAACACCAGCATATTTTGTCAACACATCCCCAAACATTCTCAAAACTGTTTCTGTTCAGCTATCTGTTGGTGAACCTGGCTGATGTGCTCTTTTAGGTGTTATACAACCACCAGTCTCCTACATTTACTCCATTCAGATTCTACACCTTTATATCACCCCCACAGCTCTCCTTCCAAGCTCCTGAACATACTTCAAAATACCATGCAGTTTCATTATCCCTTTAAGGAGCCTCACTACAGTTTGTGAGCAATGAACACTGAATGAAGGATACCACTGCCTACAGTGGTGCAAATCATATCAGAAATTTAAAGTCACCTATTGAAAAAGGTGATTTTTTTTTTCCAATTTACATATGCATCTTTTCCTAGCAGAATCAGCTGGATTCTCATCAGTTGCCAACTAACATTGCTCTGTTGCCATTGTGAATGCAAAACAGCTTCATCTTTTTTCTATCCTGCTCTCAAACACAGATCTTAGCTACTTCATTGCAGACATTTGTTTTGCTGTTACTCTCGTTTGTATTTTGAGAAGATACTTCACATGCTACTTAGGTCTCTCCAAATGTAGTGCCTCTTATTTTATGTCATGGAAACTGCAACGGATGCAATGAGAAAAACAATGCTTTTTTATAAGGCAAATTCTCTGCTACAAGATGTTGTTCTTCAGCACAATCACCAGCATCAGCTCTGCATTTTCACCAGCGACAAACTAGAGCCTGCATGCCACTCTTGTAAAAATCTACACCAGCAGAGGCAACCTGCTGTTTCATAGCTGCTATGACAGTGCCATTACAAGGAAAACATTGCCCATGCATTCTATCCTTCATCAGTTCATAGAGATGGAAGTAAGAAGGCAGACTATACAGTGGGTGTGGTAGGACAGTCCAGCCAAGACTGGCATTGTGCTCCACAGCCTTCAAAAGCCTGCACGTCACACTTATAAAAGCCTGAACCAGCAGAGCTGACCTAGTGTCACTGTTACCACTGCTGAAACATTATCTACCACTGCACTGTGCTCACATCCACTGGTCAGTCTCCATAAACATTCACTCGTGTCCATGAAGGCCAAAGGATGCTGTTTTTTCCACACTTCTTCATCTGCAACTGTCAGACGCCATTGTGTCAGACTGCCCTTCTGCTGCCATCTGTCACACTGCAACATGTAATGGAATACAGGCAGGAATGCTCAACCCCTGCTGCAGTACCATCAACATCCACATCTGGTTTTGTGTGCCAACAGAACAAAAGAGGAGGCATTGCTTTTAGAGTAGCCCTCATTTGGATCAATTACAGCTTATTAAGAGTAAAACCATTTAAAATTAACACTTCTTGTTTTTGAAGTGTTTCAGTCTTCTCCACCTTTATACATTTTCAGCTATAGTTGAAAATTCTTCCCCTAACAGTAAGACTTTTCTTACACTCAGTAAAGCACAGGAGTAAGCAGCTGTAAACAATTTATTAACCTAATTGCAAGACCAGTACTGTTACATTCTGTTTCACAGAGCCCTGTATTTCTGACGCATTTAATGTAAGAGATGATAGTTTTCATTAAGGTTCCCAGAGAGTTCTAGTTAACACAACTGCTTACTTGAGACCATTTTATTTTGTCTTGTTTTTAAAAGAGCTTCAATTCCTCATTTCTATTTCTGCCCCAGTTCACAGGAGAACTAGATTTGAGGTCTTCATATATGGGATTAACCTCTGTCAGGCAGTTCTAAATACAATATAGCTACATAAAATAGTAAATGACTCAAAGAGAAAAGACTGCAACACAAACAAAAAGCCATATGCTCAAGAGAACGTATTAAGGAAATTCTCATGGAGGCAGTTTGCTTTTGTTACTCTTCAGCAAGGTTTCCAAAAACTAGCATTCACTAAGTGGATGTAATGTATTCTCTTTAAAAATTCTGCGCCAAATGCTCTAAATTAGCATAAGTAATAATCCCATTGCAACCACAGTGAGTAGAACAAGAACAAAGGAGCGCCTACACAGTACACATCTCAATTCAAACTCCACTTCCTTATAGACTCAAAGCATGCTCCCATAGCAATTTAATTCAACAGACAAAGGAACCTGAAGACAAGATGGGTGCCTACAGCAATAAAGGATTAGGGCCAGCAGGGCCAGTAGTGTGAAGCTTCAGTGAGTCGGTCTGTCTGCATTGTGAAATACCTTCTGCACCATCATGCAAGGTGCTGGCACTGCAGAGAATACACACTTTGTGCCAGAAGACAGTTGTAGGATGCTCAGGCAGTTAGAAGTTACACAGTAGAGATGGAGCCTTTCCCCCAAGTCAGTTAATTACACCTCTACCTCAAAAACCAGCCCTCTAACCCACAACAAGGTGTTTGCTCACTGCTACTAGTTGTGTTCAGACCCAGATGACAGGCTCAATAGGCCTGCAGAAGATAAAATCCTGTAGTAGGTCTCCTATAATACAAAAACAAGTAGTATATTTCATGCGTGCAGTTCTGGAAAGCTAAACAGCAAAAGAGAACAATCACCAATGAAAGCCCCATACTTCCAGATAGCATTGCTTGTAGATGCACTAGTTACTATGTAACAAGAAAGATATTCAGAGAATTCTGGACTGCAATTCTTCCACGTCTGCAAAGGGAAATGCTTTCCCCACAGCATGCATGTAGTGCAGACAGGTTGGTCTCAGAATGCAGCCGTGGTATCTTCCAATAAAGACCATAAAGAGGAAGACTCTGTCAGACTAAAGTTGCATCTAAACCTATACACAGAATGTGACTTTTAGATGGAGGAATTTTTTAAGTGCTTAGGCTTGAGAAATCATCTCAAAGGTATGATAATAAAAGGGACTGGGGAAGGGGTGCCTTTTTCTGCATGGATTCCACCATGAAAGTTAAATATATTAAAAGAACATTTGTTATGGAGAGAGGATGAATGAGTTCATCAGCAGCAGAGAAATAAGAGACTGCAGCAAAAGCGTTCTCTACAAAAAATGAAAAAAGGAGAGAAAAATGTCTCAGTGTAGTATAATGAACACATCAATCAACAAGAAAAGATTAGCAGTGAGAGAAGGAAAAAAAGGAAAGAAAAATTAAATTAGAGACTCCAGTGGGAATAAAAATGTCTGAAGAGACAAATACCTCTGATGCTTATTTTCCCTATTATTCTTGTATTTATAGTTTTGGCAGAATGCCATGCGAGAAAAGCTCACTCAACACCAAGATGTACATACTGGGGAAAGGTGTGGAGGGTTCGGGGTAGGACATAGCTAAGATGCCACTGGAGTCATAAGAAGTATTGGTGGGCAGAAATATTCAAAAGTTGTCCTCGAAAAAAAAGCAAAATTAAGCCTTCAACATACACACAAAAAATCCAAACCGTGTCATTGCTATTGAGACTATAACAGCAACGTTTCAATTATTCTCAGAGGGAACCTGAATATCAGACTAATGCTGAACTGTAGGTAGCCTTCAGAATTCAACAATATCCTTGTGGGGAACCATTACAGTGATGTCATTGTGCATCATGTGGTCTGTACATCCTCATTCTTCATTTAAAAAATACATAGCAATGCTACCAATAGCAAATGTGAGTGATCATTAACTGAAGCTATTTGGAATTTCCAGCCAGAGTTTTCAGAGGAACACTGGAAACTGGCAAACTGCTTTAAATGGGCAGCAGAGGTATTGCCACAGTGAGTTCCTCTGTAACCCAGTTTCATGATGGGCAACGGTGTGGCAGTCACAGTTTTCGGAAGGTATCCATCCCAAGAACAACAACATTTCTTAATAAGATTTCCTCATCTGATTTTGCAGTTGCACTTTATCCTAGCCAAGGAAAGTATCAAACCCAGCCATTTTAAGTGTCAAAGCAGCAGCTTCAGAATGAAGGTTAGATGAAGATTTATGAGCTCTTGCTAATTCTACAGTGCATCACTGCACACAAAATTGTTCATACAAAAAATCAAGATTCTCTCTGAACTACCCTGCAGCTTAAAAAGGCTTTACAAAAGCCTTTACAAAAAAGTAGCAAACATGAACACAAACCAACAGTATCAGGTTTTTTTCAGCATCTTATGAATATCCTTAGGCATGATTTACCCAAATTCCTCAAACTCAATACAGACATCACTGTTTCTCAGGTGATGTTCAGATAAGCCTGCTGCATCTCATGAAGCAAACCAACAACTTGTAAGGGTCACTGTGTGAATAAATTAAACATGACAAATTCTTCCATCACTCTCCTGTACTTCTATTTCCTACAATTAATGACAAATCTGATAAAAAGTAGCGTAGGTTTAAGGCCAAAAAAAAAAAAAAATTCAATTTCAGTCCAAACAAAAAAGTGCATTTTTAACCTCACAAAACTAATTAATTTTGCTCCAAAATCCCCTTCCCGTCCCCCCCCCCCCCCCTTCCCCTTCCCCAGAGGAGTCTGTTTTGACCAATTTCTAGCTTAATGAACCAAGCAGAGGAAATACAGCACTAAAAGCAAGTAACTTTCCTCTCATTACTTTTGTCCTGGAAAGTTTTTGTTTCAGCCTCAAGATGGCTTGACTTGAGTTGATTCAATTCTGATCACTGAATGCCTCTTGAGCAGTGAAGAGTGCTGTGTGGCTGCAATCTTTTCCCCAACAGAAAAGGGAAATCAAACAATTCAGTTACCTTACAGCCACTAATACCATAAGACAAACAGCTATGTAAGTAGTAGTCCTACAGACCAGCAGATTTCGGGAGGGAGGGGGAAGAGTATCTGGAAAGAGACACAAACAAAAAAGGGAGCAAAATATTCCTCTGTAAGTATATCTGCATCATAGCTAAATGGCATGTCCTCTTTCATAGCTTCCTCCAGTGAAGGAAATGCTACAGAAATTCTCCTCACAATGCTACCAAGATCTACTTTTCCTTTATACAGAAGCCTCACAGCTTGTTTTACCCTGAGCCATGACAAAGGGTGGCAGTGTGACAGCTTGGAGCAAGTCAAGCAGCTCAACTTCTTTCAATATAGCCTGAGTATTTTCCATGAGTCCAATGAGGAAACTCACTTGGAACTTCAATAAGAGCTACAGTAAACTTCTTGTGTCTGAGTTACAGCCTTCCATTTGAGTATGAGGGTACCAATGCAACCAGATACCTCCACCTACATACCCTGTTACTGGGTACTGAATGGTACCTGTGCTAACTCTGATAAAGAAGGCCTGGAAAGTAAAGAACAAGCTATACAAACTGGTGTTATCTCTGCCAGTGTCACAAGCTTAATTAAAGTAGGTGCCAATAGGACCTATTTTTGTGAAGAAGTCCAGAGGAATGATAGCCACAATACACAGTATATAATGACAAACAGGGACACGGCTTCTACTGGGGATGTCTCAGACATCAGGTGACCTGCTTGATCAAAGCCTTAAAATTAATATCTGCATTCAAGAGAGATCTTTGTCTTAAAAGAACTCCTCAATTTATTCAAGTTGAAGTAATTGTAGCAACAAAAGAGAACTCTCTAATTTACTGAAGTGAGAACTCACAGAAGACTAACTTTCTCCTCTTGAGAGCACTTTAAAAAAAGATGTTTAATTATTACTGAAGCTCAAGAGAAGTACTTGCAATCTGATGAAAATACAACTGTGAAACCCTTCACACCTTCCTTCAACCTCGCAGCATAGCAGAGTCAATAACTGTACATTTAGTATTTAAAAGTATTGCCTCCTAAAATTCCATAGCAGTTTTATATAATAAAAACTTAGAGCTACAGTCCAGATAAATTATCACAGTCTCTCATTTAACTTTCCCTCCCAAGATGGTAGTAGAAACAAATGTCTTTTTGGCACTGTCACTTGAGCAGGTATGCTGCAGTGATACAGACAAAAACACAGAAGACATACTATTAAAAATAACGGTGCCCTGTTGCACGTGGATGCAGCACAGCTAAGCCTCAACCTCAGATCCGCAGCAGCAGGTGACTGGGAGTCATTGGTGATTCTCCACTTTTCACTGCAATTACCAGTACATGAGAAAGTAAAAGGCAAACAAGGTGAAAAAAAAACCACCTCTACTTAGATATCAGTACTAGCCACTGTCCTCTCCTGACTTACTTCCACTTAGTAACGTGGATATCACAGAACCTTCAAGCATTACGAACCTTTTGTGACACAAGTGCTCTCCAAGTTCTGCACAACACAGAACAGTAAGCATGCACACAGCTGAATAAAACATCACTGAAAACCACAAATGAACTATTGTTCAGTAGCCTCTCTACACCTCAAGACACTGAAAGAGCTACATAGGAGTAAGATCAATACGATGGGGAAGGCAGTTCAACAAAAGTGAGATGATGATGATAGGACCAGCAAGATAGAAAGACAATATAAAGGGAAGAAGATTGCTCACCTCTATCAGAAAATGCTAGGATTGCAGGGGAAAGCTTCACCAAGGAGGGATCTCCAGATCCAGCCCTTAAATGGCTCCCATCCCTTCCAGTCACACAGCTGAATTGCCTTCAGCTGTGCTCCCAGGTCCTTTCCCCAGGTGCTCAATCAGTGCTTTTAGGCCATGACTCAACAGTTACCATACAAGCTATTTATTGAATGATACAGCTGTAGCAGAAGAAGAACTGAAGGAATGCAAGAATTGAATGTAGACAATGTGCCCCATATAGGAATCCTTTTAATTTTAGATTGTTGCCCCTCCCTCACAAAATAAATAAATAAATAAATAGCTTTGTTTTCTTCCCCTGCAGAAGAGGTAACAGGTTACAGCTGCCAACTGTAGGTGGGCAGGCAGAGGGTAAGGACAGAAACACAAGGTAAATTATTTCATTTTCTGATATCTAAGCAGCACTGCAGATAGGCTGCATGCCTTGTCTCAAAGGGGACAGCTACTAATTTTTCTCACAAGAGGAAGAAATAAGCATTCAGCTCTGAATCTATTCAAATACCTGTCTTCACTTGAAAATTCCTGAAGGGAATGATCTGGAATCAATAGAATTAATGGCCTTCTTCCAAGTCCTGACTCGTTCCTCTTGAGTGCTGGAAACAAAACACAAGGCCACTTTAATCCGAACTTGCTCTTTAGATCCTTTGGTTCTTATTTCATGGCTGAGTGCACAGTTTAAAATGCTGATCATCAGCTTTCACAAAGATTTATGGAACTGCTTGCTCTTTGTCTGATTTTTTATTTATTTATTTTTTACTTCTTCATTAAAACTTCATACTTCCAGCTACGCCATCACTGAATTATATTTACTTTCTGTGGGGAGAAAACATGGCTAATAGTGGCAGTTCTGGCAATAGGTGCTACCTTGGTTGTAAGCTGCTGTGGAAATGATGCTGCAAAGAGAAATGCACTGAGTTGTTGGCTGTTTTGGGTAAGCATGCAATGCCTGGCAGCCTCAGGCATCCTGTTCTCCAGGACAATTGTATTAACTTGTTACCAGCACTCATTCCAGTTTGGTGCTTCTGAAATTATGTTTGAAGGTTAACAGAATCCTACTAGGAATACAGACAACGCCTCTGGTTTGCATAAAACTCCTTCCCTGTTTGAAGGTGTTTATTCAGGGGAGTTCCCTTCAGAATATAACAAACATGTGTTTCTGGAGAAATAAATTATCTACTGATTTCATCATCCAAACTGCTACACCCAAATAGGCAGTTATATGTACTCTGAATACAGATAGATTTCTATTTATAGAGCATTTATTTGTCTGAGATGCATTTGAATATAAATTGTGGTATCTAATGCCAAGTTTTACAACATGACATTCACAATCCATTAAGTATTTTACTACATGTTGTACAAGAGAGAAACTCGCATTCCTCATTTACAGCGTTAATAAGGAATGATGAAGCCACACTAAAGACGGATTGCTTTTCGGTTTATGTGGAGGTTTACCACATATATGGATGCTTCAAGCTTAGTTACAATCCTATTTTAATGTTTTATCATAATAAAATACATGATCCAAGTGCTGTAACGTGCATAAAAATTAAGAAAAACACTACTAAAACTATATAGGTTTTCATATTGAGGAGGGAACACAGATTTAATATACTCCCAGATGTTTTCTAACTAGAAATAAATATTTGCTCATTTAGAAGCATTTACCAGGTGCCTCATCACAGTGTTTCGAACAAGTATTTCACCTTGTTTGAAAATTGGGGCAGAGGGAAGGAAGAAACACATAATAATTTGTTCCCCACATCCTTCTAAATCTTTCTAGGTCATCCCTCAGCTCAGGTGCTTCTTTTCCCACACTTGCTGATTGTCAATGTTTGGAATCAGCAAGGAAGTGCAGACTTGCCTCTTTTTCTTAACTTCCTTCTCACAATTTCAATTCCTATTACTGGCAGGAGAAAAATCATATAGATGGGAGAAACATCTTAAGTTCTGTTGTTACTGTCCTCAAGAGATGCCACCTCCATACTTGATCAATTCTCATGCTTGCCAAGCAAGCAAGGAGAGAGAGAGAGATCATCTTTGTTTATTTGGAAATAGTGGTGGGAAAAGGTGGTTGGTTTTAAAATATAATTAAATTCAAAAGTATCCAGAGCTGATTAACACTTTCCAGAAAGTACTGCCTTGAGTTTTGATGGTTGTTTCTCTCTTTACCAAAACCCAGGTAAGTGAAAGGAGATGAGAGAAGAATATTTTTTGATTCTCTGTAGTTTAGATCTGAATCATTACTATTCTTCAGCCACATAGTTCTGGATTCTATGGTCTGTGTACAGCCTCTTCTGGAGGCTTCTGTATCACCAGCCTTCAGTCAATCCCCACTCAAGTACAGTTATTTCAAACACCATGTACCTGAATAAAATCTCAAGCAAAGCTTATTTGAACAAGTCTTTGTAAAAGTCTCTGATGTTAAATTGATGTCTCATGTATAATTACTGGTTGCCTACGTGTAGAAAACGGGAAATGAACAACTTTTTACATTACTTATTGGTCTTCCCATTTTCTGTCCCTGTAATACTTAACATTTCTCACCAGCAAAGGAGGCTTGAAGGCAGCATTCCTGAGAAAAAATTATTTCACTCCGTATCACAAACAGATGCAGAAGTTGCTCAAAATAAACACAACTGCTGTGTCAAGCTAGTAAAGAAATGCTGATTTCTGCAGCAGCAGTTTAGAACTAATGCACAGAAAGCTATGACCATTAACTTAAGAGATTAAAGATGCAAGTATAAAATACTCTGAAAGATCACAAGATAGAAAACACAGAACTTCAAGTATTCTGATTTTAAGAATCTTTAAATTAATAAAACAATTTTCCTGAAGAAAACTATTTCAAGATCTATTTCCAACGAGAAAAGAAGTTCACAAAATAGAAATACTGTGAGTGAGAATGCACACCCAGTAATTTCTTGCTGTTTTTTTTTTAAAGCATGACTTCTTTTTATTACGTCAAGGGCGATAAACAAAAGCATGGGGAGGGTAAGAAAGTTACCAGCCTCATGGTAAAACAAGTAAAACAGAAAAAACACCAAAATCCCGGGTCATAGTCATACACACCAACCAAAAGCCCATCCTCTAGCCTTCCTCTGTTTTACATACCAGCTTTATTTGGAATGGCATGTACTAGTGATATTAATGCTTTTTCAACTTTGCAAATAATTTCATAAGGTAGAGAACTTTGTCAAGATCATTTTCTCTTTCAACTTGTCGCATACATCCTATATTTATGTATTAAGAGACAATATTCATTTTAAGACAAAAAATATTGCTTACAAGGAGTTTGTTACATGGAAATACATCAATGCCTTTTGTAGTGGTGTTATTATGATTGCTACTTCAGTTCTCCATAGTACTCCATTAATCTTACTTTCTCTACAGTCATCTGTAGTCTCATAATTTTAGCCAACCTCACCAAAACCCATTTGTTACCCCTGTGTTTTTTTTTATTTGCTCTGGGCAGGTATTCTAAATTCCTTTGTCCATTCTGCTGCTTCTCTGTCACAAGATGTCCTGGACCTCTTCCAATTTATTACCTCCATTCTAAGTTCCTGAAAAACATTACAAGACTAAGCTATCCAGCCATCTGCTCACACTAATCTTTCATGAGAGAGAGCTAAAACACAACTGAATCCTTATCTGGCACACATCTAACCAGTAGGGTGCTTCCTAAGTAATCTAGCATACAAGAAAAAAAAAGAAAAGCAATTTAAAAAGCAGAAGAACACAAAAAATAGTTCTCAAAGATACAAAAACAAAAAAAGGTGTGAAAGGAAGCTGCTTTCCATTCTAGGTCCATGCAAGATTCACCATGCTCTGGCAGTGATATGTTTTCTCCTCTTCCTTCCCCTCTGGCAGTGAGTATGGTCTGCACAGTAAAGATTGCATTAGCTGCATTATCCTAAACAACTGCAATTTTGTTTGTGCTTGAGGCCACTACATACACTCACAACGGGTTAATTAATCACCACCCCTGTGCCCTTCAGAAAATTCATAAAATATCATGGACTACTCCCTGTTGTGTTGGTTAAGTAGTGGTTGGAAAAGGTAGTATACAGCAAACTCAAATTCATCTTGCTGATCTTGTAGTACTATACTATTTATCTTGATCAAGCTCTCTGTCATTCTCCAAGAATAAAAGGATCAAAGCCTGGACTTCTTCCAGAAGACATCCAAAGAAGTCAGTGTTAGATTTCTGGGGGCAACATTTTTATCCTTTCGTAGGCAAAAATTTCCAGAAGATTAATTACTGAAATTTACAGTGCAACTCCCACTTCATGAAGCCAATTTATTTCTTGCACCATGAGAACACCATTTCAAGCACAGAAAATAGATCCAAAGATGAAACCCACAGCAGCAATCCCACTTGAATGAGAGCTCGGGGAAGAACCAGACAGGAATGACTTCTCACCAAGTGGGCAGCAAACAGCTCTTAAATATCATTCAGATACCAGAACAAACAGCACCCAGTCGAAAGCATCTTTCTCCAATAGGCCATGGTCATGTTCAGTGCTTCTTCTAACTTAAATACAGAGAAGAAACAGCATTATCTAGAACATCCAGGACATGAGGAAGAGGCTATGAGGTATGATAAAGCTGGAGGACTGCTATTTGCTTCTGCTCTTTCAAGCTGGGACACAGGAGGCTGCAACTACAAAACAGCAAAATATTAATTAAAATAAATAAATAAATAGATAAAAAGACAACCTGGGAATGTCCAATAGGAAGATGTTGAAGGGATCAAGACATTACTACAATCTCAAAGGAGGACCTTAACTTGAGCGGAGTTACTGACATTCCACAGAATAAAGCAAGTAGTGGGCCAAAAAGTTTGTTCCCTTTCCATTTCATCAGGAAAGGAGGAAATTCAGTACAGATAATAAGCCCATTTATGTTACAAGACTCAATCTGGCATTGCGTGGGATTCTTCATATTTTTCAACTCTAAAGGGAAAAATCATTAATTCATTACCTTGAGTCTGTCATGTCACAAATGAAACTGTTCTTTCTTTTCATGAAACCAAAAATCTTTAATTCTAAGTAAAAATTCTTCTTCAGAAAGTATGCTTCTGAAAGGCTCCAGGAGCACAAATAAACAGTAATGGGGATCACAGAGATCTCCTGGGAATATCCCTCCATACGACAACAATCGATCAATCTTGCTGATACAAGAAGAAAGTTTGCATAAGGAATAGTAAGGGGAAAAGGAAAAAGTGGAGGAATTGCTGGTGTGTGTAATTTGCTGCCTTGGTGAGCCCTGGAAAACCAAGCATAAGTAACTGCAGAAGGCAATCTTGTTAGCATTCAGATGCAACATATTAAGAGCTTCAACCGTAATCCTGCAGGTTTTTGCATGCGACAAGTCTCATTTATGTGATTAGAAATTCATACCTAGGCACTGGTCCTACCCCACAGGAATAAAAATTTGCAGGATTACTGTTAAGACAGCTGGACACACAAGATAGCAGCTGTATTAAAATTCTTAATTTATTATTCATTATTAAATACGCTCCTGATATCCACCAACAGAAGTGGTAGTAAAAGCCTCACCTGGATCATCAGAGTGCATCCAACATGAGTAGCACAACAATGGGAGTCCCACACCCCCTTTTGGACACAGCAGGAAGGAGTCATGAGCCAACAACTGACTGGACATTCTGCATTGTAGTAGAGACACTCCTATTTGAAATCTCCTGCATCGTTTCAGTTCTGCTTCTTTTGAGGCTTCGTGTTAATAAGACCCTTCTCTGAATACTTGCAGCTTTCTCAGAGCAAGGGAGTCTGTTCTATCCTTTACAGATCCCCCTCTGCAGGTCATTACCCTCAGAGGCACACATGAATGAGATTTCTTTTACTTGTAAGAACCCTACTTGTTCCCTGGAGTGCAACTGATTTAAATTCTGACTTTAAAAAAAAAACCCAAACCTCTAACATCTAAACATCGCAGCACCTCCTGGGAGGCAATCACTCCCAGGCTGGGCCTTCATTTTCCTCCTGATACATACAGGGAAGTACATATCAAACGGGCCATTCCAAAGTTAGGTTGTGATTAGTTGTTCACAACGTCATTTCTAGTACTCAACATTTCTTGGCTACTGTAGACTCCTTCATTTCTAGATTCTAAAATACACAAGCACTTATACCCCTGCCCCCGATCCCTCAGTACTGTCAACAAAGCTTCAGCATTTTCTTCATGTAGCTGCATGCTGGTGGAAGGTTTTCACTGATATGCAAATGTTCTCATGTATTTGCCTTCTACAATAAAAGATCACATCATGACTAAAGGCTCTAAAAAACCCTTATTCTGTCAGGGCAAATGTCATTCCCTCTCTTGTAAATTCCAGCTCCCACCATTACTGCTGTTCTTGGCTTGCTCACGGGGCCAGGAATCACAATCCAAAATCATCAGTCAACATATACCCAGCTTGGCCAAGTGCCACCAAAAACATTTCAAACAATTAAATTCTAAATGTCTCTCAGCAAATATGTTAATAGGGCTTCTCTCTTCCATCCAGCTAGTGTCTCTGTGTCCCTGTATGTGTCCTACAGAGACCTGACACCATCAGAGACTTCATTCCTGTTGCAGGCTCGAGAAAGCAATGGACCAAGAGGTTTATCACTTATTCAAAAGGAATAGAGAAATCATATAAGCCTGAGTCCCTTAGAAAAAAAGCACTGAATGCTCAAAGGGGGAAAAAAGATGAAGAATATTAACTGAAATGCTAGAAGTGCTGGCTCCTAATCAAAGCTACACAGAAACACTGGAAGTCCTTCCAATAAATGTTAAGTCCCCAAAACCAGGTTTCAACTTCTTCCCTTGCAGCAAGTACTTTCTATTCTGGTTATTCTGCCCTTATTGGTGAGAGCCACACTGTCAACTATCAAAAAATTACTACCCAAACTATACAACTTTTGTCTATTCAGATACAGTTCAGAGCTCTCTTATCTCCTCCTGGTTTTGTTTCTTTCTGGATGCATGTTTAAGCTCGTCCTTGAGTCAAACTACCGACACTGGTGTTATCTGTGCTTCCCGAAGAGCTGTTGCAATATCTGCCCAGACTGCATTGATTTGGGGTTGTCTGTTCTTGAATATGATTATATTAGAGCAGAAAATGGTCTTAATGAGGAACAAATTTCATTGCACAGGACATTTCTTGCCCTTTTCTATCTCCTTACTTAAAAGGCAGGATGTGCATTTCCTTTATTTTTACCGAACACATTTATTTTAAAATTGAAACATGGTATAAATGTACATAAAGGTGTTAAAGTGTTAAAAAGACATTTGCTAAACTACCAAATCTACATTTTTAGTAGCAGATAGCTAGTATTTATATAGGTAGCAGATTTGTAATTTGCCTCTTCAAAAAAAAACAAACAAAAATCACGTAAGAATATAAATAAATATGATCAAAATCCTAAACTTTTGCTAAAATGGTTTAGGAATCTATGGTGCTCATATTTTGGTAGTAGACAGAAAACACTGTTTTTAGGCTAGTATCTGAAAAAATAACATTTGACAACTCATTAGCTATTTTCCTCTTTAATCTACCATTATTACTTGCAAATCATCATTTGCAAATGTTTAAGCTCAGAGACAGGAAGATGTACATCATCTTGATCCAAAACTGGAGGAAATTATTCACTGACCATTGAAGAGAAGGCACAGAAGAGAAGGAAAGCAGCATGTGACTGGGACCCAAGTTACACAAAAGAAATCCCAAACCAATTGTGATTTGATGAGATTCAGGCATTTGAAGCATTTATACAATGTTTGGAAAAATATGAGCCCATGGCTTTTATGCTCTCATTCTCTCCATGTAAGAACAGCTGTGTATGCGCATACAGACTCGTTTACGGGAAACAGGCACTGGTCAAATTCATAATTATATGAATTGAAGAAGTATTCTTCTAGTGCTTTCGCTTTGCAAAAATCAGAAAACATACTACTTGAACTTCAAGTTCCATACAGTAAAAAAAACATACTTTTGCTTTCAGATACAAGTGTAATTAATTCTTTGCCTACAATAGATTGAACACGCTGTGTTATGCAAACGAATATAGCAATGCCCACAGCTAAAATAAGTCAAACAGTGGGAGAAAAATTGCCCTTTCTTAGGAACTGAACAGGCTTTGTACATTCATTTGAACTACACTTAATCTTTGCCACAGACAAATATTCCAAATAGTTTTAACAGCACTTTAGTTGTCTAAGAAATTATCAAGCTTCTCTTTTGCTGTTCACATGTTGCTATTTTAATACATCTTTTGTTTCCACATATTGACTTATTTTTTTCTTTTTACAGGACTCTACTGGAGACCATCTGAAAGGGAATTTGGTTTGAAAGCAGTGTTTGAAAGACACAGGAGAATTTTTCTGCTTCCCACTTAAGGAGCAAGATGATAAATGACCACAGACTACTTTCTAAAGCTCTAGTTGCAGACATCCCTGTGTAGTTCCTGCTATATATAATGACTTGCTAAATTTGAAGAAAAGACTGAGGTCAGATGGGATTAATCTGTTACATTACATGCCATCATGCTTCACAGATATTCGAAATCTCCAGCTTGGAAGCAGGGATGTGTTCCTGACAAAGGGAACGGTTTCTCCAGTAACACAATTACCAAATACTTATTTTCTTTAAATTCTTGGAAGTTTACTCATGTCAACTTTTGCCATTTAAGGCACAAGAAAGTCTGCTTTGGTTACAGATTGACTTGGATTTCTCCTGCAAATGTGCACTTGTCTCCTCAGAAGGCCAAGAGAACTAGCTGTAAGCAAGCAGTGGCTGCAGTGAGGGTAGAGAGGGACCAGCCCCACCAACACCCTGCAGCCAGCACAAAGGTAGCTCCTGTGCTGGCAAGGCCTTCAGCATGTGTAGATGGGAAAGCTTAACATACAGACCATAGGAGAGAGAAGGCAGCAGCAAAAATAAAAGTTAAAAAAGACAGCAGCAGCAGCAGCAGCAGCAGGTCCAGGACACTGCATATACAGGGGCCCTCTTGCTATCATGTTGTCACTCCACCAAGCAGGCAGACAGAAGTGGTGCTCCCCTGGTGCAAGCAGAGACTAAGTGGCCACCTCAGCCAGAAAGGCTGGACGCCACTGGCACGTTGTATGGACCGAGCTCTCCCACAGCACTACTGTAGTTATCTGTGCCAGCAGATCTTTGAATGCCCTTTGCAGTTTATTTTACACTAATAGGAAATCTTTCAAACAGATAATGTAAACAGAATCTAACTAAAACAGATTTTAAGCTTTCTGTGGTATCTTTTTCAGATGGTTTATAATCTCATCTCCATTACTACTCAGATATTTTTTTTAAGGTCAGATAAGCAAAAACAAACAACAACAAATTATTTAAAAAAAAAAAAAAAAAAAAAAAAAAAAGGAGGCTTTGCTTAAGTTTTGTTAAGTTTTTGTATCTTACACATAAAGAAGTATATAGAGTCTTTTTGTTAGGGCTTTCAGCTAGCATCTACAAATGCAGTGTGTCTCTGGAGACAGGGAGATCAGACTTGTGACTGGCACAGGGGTCTTGGTTACAAGTTGAGGGATGGTGTAGAAGGGAAGAACACTAGCTGCAGCTCCAGAGGCCAGACACATAGGCCACCCAGCAGACCAAAGCTTGCCTTCTACCAAAACTTCCTAGAAACAAAGGAGCAGGCTCCTCAGCCAGCAGCCTCTGTCACCTTCAGCATGGCTGCACTGATGTTGAGAGTGCAGCCAGTCACAGCAGAATTAACTGAAAATGAACTAGAGCAGACTATAAATTACAGTGTTTTCCATGAATATGTTACAATTTGCTGAACATTTTCTTGTTCCAAGCAAGCATAAAGACAGTTGTTGATTGCAGTCAAGCTTAGGCCTCCTTTCCAGTCTTCATGCCATATGAACATCTGGCTGCCACAAAGTCTTACTACTGTACTCATCTAGCATGTAGACCTGAAGCTGTGTGCAGACTATTGACTATGCAGCTGGAAAGCAATCTTTGCACCTGTTTCTTTTGAGATCCATTCTATCCAATTTCTATGAGCACGTTCTCTGAAAGGTGATGTTTTTCCTCCTATTACAGCATTTTAAACAAAGAAATAGAGGCTTCTAAAGGATGTGATGAAAAACACCCAAAATTCAAGGTGATACTTCCACTAACCCTTGATTTATATTACTTAATCCCTTTCAGCAAGAAGCATAAATTGCAAAGGAAGTCAAGCTTCAGTTGTCTCAAGGGCCAGTTGTTTAAGATCATTAGAACAGTAAGCCTATAAATATACACTCTATGAAGGTAAATATCATCAAGAAAGATGGACAAGGGTTTTTCTCTAAGGCTTAGCATTTGTCCAAATGCACAGATCAGTATTTGCTTTTCAAATTCCAAGGCAAATGTATTTTTGGCTGCAGTATTTTATTTTCAAAAAGAAAGCTTTAACAAAAAGACTACATACTGCAGAGTAAATAATTTCCTGATATTCTTTTGTTAATGCCAGGCCACTTGTGTGTTCAGGTTTTCACTAAAAGCAGATTTTGAGTTCTTTTGGTTAAAAGAAATAACTGAAAGCAACCAGATCTCAGGTCACACTGACTGTTAATCACTGTCTGCTACAACAGTAAACCAAAGAGACTCGCCATGACCAACCTGTAATGCGCAACGCAGTGTGGAGCAGGGCTCTGTAGTGCTGGCAGCTGCTCACCGCCTGCATCCTCACACAGCCACCTTAATTCAAATCTCTCACCTCTATGATTCAGGCTGTTGAGTTTACTCAGACTCTTGGCTTCTTTTACCAACTTTCTCGGGGTTATCATCACCCTGAGGAAAAACTCCTTGCAATTTTCCATGTTTTTACACGAGAAGCTGCTCACAGAGAGCATATGTAAGTGACTCAAAGCAATATACTAAAACAACATGTACAAGAGCACATAGCTGGAGACTGCTATTGACACAAACCAGGTTAGCATATTAAAATTAAAGGAGAAGCTTGCTGTTTCTTCTCCAGAAGAAGGAAGCATTTAAGACTGGGACAAGGGGGAGGAGAGATTGGGGGTTGAAGTTGAAACTACTTGATCTTTGACGTCCTTTTCAACCCAGGCCATTCTATGGTTCTATGAGATACAGAACTTGAATTTCCAGCTACAAAATTAAATAAAAATAATAATAAAAAAAAAACAAAAAAAAAACAAAAAACAAAAAAAAAACCACCCTAAATTTCTATATGCATTTTCAAGGAAGGCAAGGGGAGCTTTAGCCTGCCCATTAATTACTGTCTTTTCCTCTCCCCAGAGCACACACCTGTGCTTTGCAAAACTCAAGATCACTCTTTCATGCCTGAGGTAGCTCCCTTTCCTCCTTTCCTCCCTCCCTCTCTCCCTCTCTCTCTCACACCATGTAGTGGATATTCACCTGCAGTTGAAGCCCTAAACACTTCCCACTTGCAGTGCAAGTCTCACCGTTTCAGAAGGCATTCAGGCTGAAACACAGCCGAGGAGCACTCACACACTGCCAGGCTGGGGAGCTCTTGCATGTGCAAGCACTTGGCCTTCAAACTCCCAATGAAACTCCCAGTTTAACAACCCCTGCCAGCTGCAGCAAACTAAACCTGGATCACGATCTGTAACTAGATGAATTATTTTAATTATTAGACTATTAAAGCAATAACAGAGTAATAATAAATTCTTGACTTCACATATCGGATTATTCTTTTATAGCTACCATAAACACGATGAATGCATTCTTTGCCTGCTAAACAAACTGTAGTGTCTATTCTCCTTCACAGGATAGTCAGATCTCTTCTGTGCTTTATCAAATGAAAACATTTACTTCATCTTTACTATATAGCAATCAGAAGATGGAGTGAGTTTCTTTCTGCCACAATACACAGGACAAAAATCTCACCATTGGTCAAAGGCTGGCAGATGGCTGATTCCTTTCCATATCTTTAATTCCTGTTATTCTTGTGACAGGGAAACACCCAGACACTGTGTTCATTCTCTGAACTTCATTCATTTCATCCAGCCACAAATTCAGTTGTGCAAGGCTCAGATACAAGCACACTATGGACATAGGACCATTACCTTATTATTTTGTTTCCTTTCTCAGATACTGCAGCAGTACCCAGTAGGAATCTATAGGTTACATGCACAGGCTATTCTTGCTATAGTAGGAATATCTTTTAAAAGTTGGCACTAGCAAAGTGTATAAAAGTTGTTGAAAAGCAACTAGACTTGTGTTGCCCTGCCAGTGTTAGCGCTTTTGTTACGAGCTACAGCAGAATAAAAAGGTAGAAACAAGTTGAGCATATATTACTATATTCCTTTGGTCTTCACAGATATTTTGGACAACACAAAAATTTGATAAATGATAATTGTTAAAATTTCTTACAACTAAAAACAAAAATGAATACTTATTTTTTTCATGAGGTCACCATTCCTTCGGAAAAACACTGGAATTCACTGAAAGTTAAAACCTACTCTAAAATAGCAGCACAAATAACTTTTGTGTGCAAGAGAACTATGGAATCATGGAATAGCTCATGTTGGAAGGAACCCATAAGGATCATCAAGTCCAACTCCTGACTCCACACAAGACCACCAAAAACAACCAAAAGCATTGTCCAGACACTTCCTGAACTCCAGAAGCTTGATGCCATGACCACTGCCCTGGGAAGCCTGTCCACAGTGAGGAATCTTTTCCTGACATCCAACCTGACCCTCCCCTATCATGGTTCCATGCGCTTCCTGCAAGCCCTGTCGCTGTCACCAAAGAGAAGAGCTTGGCACTGTCCCTCTGCTCCCTGTGAGGAGCTGCAGCCACCATGAGGCCTCTCCTCAGCCTCCTCTGCTCTGGGCTGAGTACACCCAGGGATTCAGCTGTTCCTCATACCTCTTCCCCTCTAGATACTTCATCTTTGAAGCCCTCTTTTGGGTGGTCTCTAGCAGTTTTATGTCCTTTATGTATGGTGGTGCCCAAAACAGCACACAGTACTAAAGATGAGGCGGCACCAGTGCAGTGTAGAGCTGGACAATCACTTCCCTTGACCAGCTAGCAGTGCTGTGCTCTGTGAACCCTCGGATATGGTTGGCAAGAGAAGTTGTGCACCATTCCAAAATTCACAAACAGATCAACAGGAAATATTGCCTACCCTCGAAATCAAATTGAGATCTTCGCTATTCTACCACTCCAGCAGAGCACACTTCAGACCTGTGTACCTCACTAGTGTGCCTGTTTCCCTCATGGCCAGAGAACCCTTCTCCAGCTCTCACAGAATACAACCACCAGGAGCTAACTCCATGCTCTAGTGTGCAGATCAGGTCATAATTTTAGCGGAACCACAAGGACACTTGTAGAACAAAAAGGCAACAGCAGACCTACAACCCCAGGCTCTGCAGCCATTACATTTTACAAGTAGCAGTAATACAGCGGGATATTTTTTCTACTATGCTACTAGCAAATTTAAACATCTATCACCGGAATAATTACAAGGAACTTCTAAAAATTAATTAAATCTGTATTCATCAGCATATTTATGCCAACACCGTAACCATGTGGTATCGAAGCATCTTACAGAATTTACGACCAGAAGAGAGCATTAGTATCATCTTCCTTGGCTTGCTGAATAATACAGGTCATAAAATTTTATACAATAATTTCTACATCACGCTTAGTACAGTAAGAGCCTTGTCCCCCTATTAAAAATTCTAACAATTTAATACCAAGCAAATAAGAATTCCACATATCCTTAAAAATTGGTTTTGTTTTCACTGGGAAAATGCATACCTTAGTACATGCAGATTTCAGCACCCAACTGATGGATTATCACCACAGTTCAAAAACTTCAGTAAGCGCTGTGTTTATGCACACACTTGAAGATTCAAGTTGACCAGCAAACTGGACAGAATAGCTGTACTGCATAGTAAAGAACTTAAGTTCAACACAGTTCCTGCTCTTTGGAAGAAACAAGGTCTTTTTCCAAGTTTTAACATCAGAGGAATGCTTGAAAAGCTGCTCTTCCCATGTTGGGTGAGGATAAAACAACTAAGGCACTGCAGAACATGACCCCACATCAAAAACAGCAGATAAACTGTAAATAAGAAGACATCAGTTTTTCTGGCTTTTAGTGTTGCTCTGGAGTGCCCATAATGCTCAAGTGCCCCTAGAACTTGTCCCACATGCAGGGCACCTGGCATCTTATCAGAAAACACATCTCAAAAGAGTTACACCAAATTGAACAAGAGAACAACACTTACTACAGCTTTTGGCTAGGAATCCAAAATTAAAAGTGGGATTTGTCAGTGTGAAGTGATACATGCCAGAGTGTTATAAAACCCAAACACAGCTGTTATTTGTCTGGGCTGTTTTTCATACTGCCAAGGAAAGCTTTACTGTGCTATAATCAGAGAGCAGACATCACAGAGCTCTTTGGGCTTGAAAGTAACAGAGAAAAGATGTATTTATTAAAATAGAGAGGGGAGAAAATGCTATAGTTACCAGTCTGAACAAGCAGAATTATTAGTTCTGAAAGTGCTGATTGGGGTGAGAAAGCAGGAAATATTTACCTTCCTGTTCATATACTGCATTTTCCCCCTCAAGGACCTCCTTCCATGCCTAATATTTCTCATGAATGAGGCAGTTGACTGAATACAAATCGACTTATCTCTGTTCCTTGTCCCTTCCACAAAGAATGACAAGACCTATGGAACGTGAGGAGGGCTGCAATGCTGAGTAGAGACCTGCTTTTTTGTCTGAACAGAGTACCTAATATTTGGGGCACTTCTGTAAAACTAGAAGGACATTGGTGAGCTAGAAGGCAGCAATTCATAAATTCATACAAATATCATCCATGTGAAGCTCAGTGACTTTACTGCCTTCACTTCAAAGTCACTGTGCCAATAAATTTGACCATAATATCCTGAAATGGTTGACTCTATAGACGCCTTTTGAAGACATCCATATTTATAGACTTTAGAGTAACTTCTGTTCTTGATCATCTCTTTCTACTTACTGATTAATATTGTAAATAATTATTCAGCTCCATTACTAATATTCTGAAAACAGGAAACTAAAAATAAAATTTTATTTTTAAACAAACTATTTTCCAAGAAGAATAATCAGTTGCACTGAAAAATAACATTAAAGCACTAAAAAGTAATGGCATTTCAAATGTACAGTTCTCCTCCTTCAGGCTTTCTTAAAATAATTCTGTATACCAAAACATTTGCTTGCAGCCATTATTAAAAAATACAGAATCACCAATTTAGCCACAAATGAAAGCAACATTTCATAAGCTGTGAGGACAGTCTCCAAACTCGTGTTTGTTTTTTTGCACATGACATACACTGGAATACATACAGGGTGATGGAAGCAGACTGCATCAGTGCCACTAAATTTGCTAGAAGAGATGATGACATTTATCACCTTCAGCTGCGGTGCACTTAGAGGCAAAAAGATAGCCCACGTGTTCTCACAGCTCTGGTGTAAATTTGGTGAAGTTGCAGATTGTATAGAGTTCCTAGCATTCCTCAGTTGTAAAAACATGGAAATCTGTTGATAACATTCCTTATGTAATTAATCCCCATTCAATAAACTGAGCAAAAAATAGAATTATAATCTCACCACAAAGTACAAGAACATTCTAACCTTTAGCAGCAATTGTTATCAGTTTACCATTTGATGCATGTAGAACATAAAGAATAACAGATCTCCTTCCTTACAAGGTAATTTGAGATGCTTTACTTTCCTATGGAGGTCCCAAAGGGCAATGCATATTGTATAAAAATCTAGTCATTCTGCTTATTTAGCTTGTTTTCAGTATTTCGTTCTCATCTTGGGCTAAGAACTGATGAGGCCCAATTTGTTGCCAGATACCATTCACTGTCACTGCTGGAACCTGTGACTCACAGCTGCAATTTTAATGTGAATGCTTTTGCTGAATACTTCCATTGCATCTCAGTACATTTTACTGGAATCTGGCAAATGCAATCACACGATCAATTCTATGGACTTCTGAATGTCCATGAAGAACTGTATATCTGCCTAATATCATGAGCCCTTCAAATGTTTTGCTGACATAATTCATTTCTGGACAAGATGCATTTCATTTACCATACAGATGGGTTTTTGGAGGTTTTAGAGGTGCTCAGTCTGTGCACACACTCTCTTTCTACCTAAAAGATCCCATTTACATTATTTTTGCCAGTGACCTATGAAGCCAATATGCTGCCACCTAAACAAGCATAGAAACATGAATAATTCAAACTTCAGAAAACTCAGAAGCAAATCTTGTCTCCCTTCAGGGCACATAATCAATGGGTTACAACTCTAAGAGGTGCCTAGATCAGCAGTCATATTGCAGTTTCAGATGCTGCCAAAAAGAATGTGAATACAGTACCATTGATTTAATCCCACTATAAATGATGCATCAAACACAGAAGAAAAACAAAACAGACAAAAACCCAGAATATTAATTTGAAGTCATTATAATAAAAAGGGCAGAACAGTAGTAACTGAGAAGGGAGAAAATCCAAAAGTCAATGAACTCAGCCTACCTATTAGGTGATATGAACTGCATAAGGCCCTCCACCCTCACATCGTTAAAAGCAGTGATAGCAGAAAAGTAACAGAAGTGACATTCCTGTGTTGGATGTATATGTCAGTTGCCATTCTTGAAAAAATCCATCCCTGTGAATAGACTGTCACAGAGTAAATTAAAACTTGAATAGGCCATGCTAATAAAATAAGCTTGGCAAGTTCTGGTGCCTTGAATGACAGCACCTAACTTACTGGCTCGTGGACAGCTCTCAATAGAAAGGTTTGCAATTGCTGGAGGCAAACCATGGAAAAGTTCTTCCAACTTCAGTGGCTTTGCCCACACTACTTCTTCCAATGATTATTCACTGTTAAATTTAGGTAATCAGGGATGGAGGACAGGGTATAAAGTTACAGCACAAAGATGGGGAAAAATATTAGTACCGTAAAACAAAATGAAGGAGTACCAAAATCTTGACCTTAAATAGCAGCACCTCAGGATCTTTCAATAAACACACACACCAACAACAAAAACAACTTTTTACTGTGGCTTTTTATGATGGTATAACTGTGTCGGTGGACAAGGGAAGGACTTCAGTAATGTCTTTGACATGGTCTCCTTCTCTGCAAATTGGAATTTGAGGGGTGGAATCTATGATGGATAAAGAACTTGTTCCAAGATTGTACTGAGAGAGCAGTCAGTGACTCAATGTCCAGATGGAGATTGGTGATGAGTGCTATCCCTCAGGAGTCAGTCCTGGGATCAGTGCTCTTTAACATCTTCATCAATTATATTGACAGTGGGATCGAGTGCACCCACTCAGCAAGCTTGTGAATGACACCAACCATGTGGTGTGCTTGACACACCAGAGGGGCAGGATGCCATCCACAGGGACCTAGACAGTCTTGAGCAGTGGGACCAGGAAAACCTCATGAGTTTCAACAAGTATCGTGGCAATCTCCATTATCAATACAAGCTGGGGAATGCAAGGATGGAACACAGTCCAGCCAAAAAGACCTTGGAGTATTGGTGAATGGGAAGCTAGACAGGAGCCAGCAATGTGCCCTTACAGCTCTGAAAACCAGCCATATCCTGGGCTGCATACAAAGAACATGACCAGCAGGGTGAGGGAGCTGATCCTGCCCCTTTGGTCTGCACTGTGAGACCTCACCTGGAGTACTGCACCCAGATGTGGAGTCCTCAGTCAGGACAGACATGAACCTGTTAAAGAGTATCCATAAGAGAATCACAAAAATGATTCAGGGATGGAACACCTCCTCTGCAAGGGCAGGATGAGCTGGGGCTGTTCAGCCTGGAGAACAGAAGGCTCCAAGGTGACCTGAAAGCAGCCTGTCAGTATCTAAATCGGGGCTATAAGAAAGAAGAGGACAGACTCCTTAACAGGGTCTGTTATGACAGCACAAGGGGAAACAGTTTCAAACTAAAAGAGAGGAGATTCAGGTTGGATATGAGGAAAAAAATTCTTAGAATAAGGGTGGTGAGGCTTTGATACAGGTTGCCCAGAGAGGTGGTGGATGCCCCATCCCTGGAGATATCAGGCTGGATGGGGCTCTGAGCAACATGATCTAGCTGTAGGTGTCCCTGCTCATTGCAGGGGAGTTAGACTAGATGACCTTTAAGGGCCTCCTCCAACTCAATTCCATGAGCAAATCATAAATCAGGATGGATCACACCTCCATAAAGGAGCGATTTCTGAGGAAATCAAATTCAGTCTTCTTAAAGTTTGCAAGACTTTGAGTGAGACTGCGCAACTGCTCTTTAAATGAGAACACAGTTAAATAATGCTGTGCTTTCCTCCAAATGCCAAGATGTTTTGACACAATTGCCAGGTGCCTTCTAAGAGTTGGATGTCATGGATGGTAATTAGCCAGGTATTTGGAGAAAATGTTGCTAACGGCTACAGTGCAGTTTCCAAACTTATTCTGCAACACTGGAGCACTCATGTGCTGTGTCCTGCTGCTTTCCTATTAAACATTAATAGGTAGAACTAGGAGGCTAAGCACAATGGAGCTCTGGCAAAATGCATTATAACTGCCAGCAACAATGCACATGCCGTGTAATCACCTTTCTTCTTTTCCTGAAAAGTAATGTTGCTCTTCTAAGAACACCTGTCCGTAAAAAAAAAATTGTAATTTCTAAGTCTCTCTGGAGTGCAACTAGCATAAAACTTCAGAGAGCTGCAAATGCAGCTTGCCCTGACAAAAGTTTTGTACTTACTTGTGAGTATATCTCCTATACTAACATTACATAAAACGTATGGGGGTTTTGCATAAAAAAATAACAAAAATGATCATTTTTTTCCTAACAAGGTAGAAATGAAAGGAAGGCAGAGTAATTCCTATGTAGAAAAGGAGATTTTTTTCCTTTAGTCTATTGTTTGAAGTGGATTAAATGTGATCTCACCTTCACCAGCTTCTCAAACTGTATTTAGACAATTTCTTTCAAGGCTGTGAGTAACTACACCAAAAAAAGAGTAAAAATGTTATAAAGAGCCAGGGGTGAAGGGGCAGAAGGAAGAAAGGGAGAAAAAACAGACCACATTAGGTAAGAATTGAAAGGCAGGTATCTGAACACAGTTTCAAACAGGATTTTGAATCATTCCCATAGGCTTGTCTGCAACTTTTGTGTACGTGAAGCCCAGTCTGAGATGATGCCACCCTTCATCTAGTGTTAAGCACTCCTACAACTACCACAGGGATCATTCAACCGTACATTGCAAAACAAACTTTTTATAGTTACTTTTTTTTCCCCAACCAGAAATCTTAATTCTGAAATCAATGCAGCAGACATTCCGACTTGCACACCATTTCTCTGCATTTCTTGGCAAAATAAGGAAAATTAGAAAAAAAAATTATGTAAATGCCTACTTTACTGGAAGATGTTTCAGGACCTTTGTAAAAAAAAAAAAAAAATGCTATTATTTCGTTCTGTAAAAAATGCACACATCTACAGATATGAAAACACAGGTTATGTTTTTGTATAGCCAAAATCCTCCAATACAATCAAGCTATTACACTAGATGATGGGAGTAGAAATGCTCTGTGTAATGGAAAAGGCAGATGGTATACATCTCAGGATCAGCAGGGCAGACTGATCACCAACCTGGGTTTGGCAGAGACTGCTGAGAGTCAGAGCTCATCAGACCTGCCAGTGACAAGCAGACTCCTGCAGAGCTATTTCCCGTCTCTGCATCCAATTTCCCTGCATGCCATCCAAAATGGGCATAGAGCTGGACCCAGGTTGCTTGGGTGTGCCAGCGCCAAAGAAAACATGCCCTCTTGGAGCAGCCAGGGCAGGAAGAAATGCCTTAGGCCACGGGGATTCATGGTTTGTGCACCATCCAGCATCTTCACAAAAGAGCTCCAATTTCCCATCTTCCAACACTCCTCCTGAAAGGATGGTACAGAAGCCACCACATTATTTTCTGCCAGGTGAAGCAAAGCTGCTTTTTTCCCTTCCAAGAGAATTTGTTCTGGTTTCATACCTACCACAGGCAGCCCCAACAAGTGCTTCAGTGAGCAGCCAGCCATTAACACAAGGTCATACAGACAGCGGGCATACTCTTAGTAAGATCACACTTACTGAGGTATCAGGTCGCTATGGTCTATTCCCAGCTGTGAAATGCTACCTCCTTCTCATGGGAGGCTGTTGTTTAAAGAAAAACAGTCCTGAGTGATCCAAGAAATTATTATCTGAAGTCAGATTTTCTTCTATTCAAATATGGGAATAAAGGAACTCATGTTGTGTCTTGTATTCTTTCTGCTGTATTTCTAGAAAATTACACATCTCAAAAAGTACTGTTAAAAAAAGGGTAAGAACATTTTTTTTAATTTAAATTTAAAATATTTCATGGATTGATTTAATGCAAAGGGTTTCTCAAACCTCAAATTTGCACTTTTTTTCAGAAATCTGATTTGTTTTTATTAAACCCAGTCTTCATTTCATCTACAGCTTTACATTTGAAATAGAACCTTGACAAACCCAGACTCCCTTAAATAAGGGTTTTCATCCCAGATTTTAAAATTTCCAGAAACTGTAAAATAAAGTAACTATCACAAAAACCATGTGAAAAAAATCATTGCCAGAACCAACTATTCCTAACTGGAGAAGGTGGAGGCAAAATAAATTTTCTGCCTCCTTCAAAAGCTTTGGAAAAGAAAAAAATAGAAGAGCAAGGTCAAGAAAATATATATTGTTGCTGTTTTGTTTTGGCTTTTTACTATTTTTTTTTCCTGAATTATACAGGAAGGAAAAGTAGAAGTGGTAATATGAGAAATGAAATTATATTCTCACAACTTGCACTCTAGAAGAAAGTTAAAACTGGTCATCCTGAGCTACTTCACATTTACTTTAACTCTTCCTTTGCTTTCCATCGGAAACAAAGAATGCAAAATGCAAGGACTGGCCAAATCCAGTGGTTTAAGCTGCAAAGGTGCAGCTCAAAAATGAGTAAGCAAACATTTTAAATTTCTTGAGATTCATCTTGTACTGTAAGTTCTCTTATATCAAACATTGCAAAGATCTATCATAGCATGTGTTGTTCTGCCATGGAGAAGTTCTCAATAGAATCAGCAAAATAAATAGCTGTTCTGTATGATCACAAGAATTGGTTTCTTAAATATTCTTATTTTCCTATATGTACAGCTTCATTTTTTATGCAAGAATTTGTCTGACGATGTAATATTGAAGGGAAGCTGATAACTATGAAACCATTTTTAAAATCTTCAGCTTCCCGTTGACCTCACATTCTCACTCTTCATGAGTTTACTTGGATATTAAGAAGGAAAAATCCACAGGGAAAAGATTCAAAGATGACAAACTTTGGCTCAAACAGTTTCCAGGGAGCGTTCCAAGGAACATGCTGCCTGCCTTTTCTCTTACAAATGGCTGGTTAGAACAGGCAACATCTGTTTGGGAGAAGAAATTTTTATTTTTTCCTTCCAAACATGCACTTCCATTGAATGGGTATTTTTTCTTCATAAAAGCAACAATAGTTTGGCTGTGATCCACATACTCTTACTGAGTATCATTTTGATTAAAGGTCATAAAAATAAGATAGAAGTGAGCCAAGAGCTTACAGCTGAATCCACCGTACCATCCTCCCTACAGCCTGGCGTCAGACCAGGCTCCAGGCAGACACCATGTTAGCAGCACTAACAGATGGTCTCCTAATCTCAACAGATGATAAGCAGACACTACTCTCACCCTTTCACATCTCTCTGAACCTTTCGACACTATTAATCAAGATACACTGCTGCTCACTCTAATAGGTTCACAGAAGCCAGGGATGATTTGCTAGAGTGGCTCTTAGTCCATCCATGAGAAATGCTCTGTATGGCCATACACTAGCAAGACACGTGGACTTACAGCTGAAATTCTCACAAAATTATTACAATTAAAAACAACATTGTCAGTGCTGCTTGCTACAACTGGAAGCACCCTCTTAGGAAATGACAAATAGGCCCTAGCTATGATCTCTTAGTTTCCTTTACTTGGAAATGCATTTCTGGCATGCATTATTCAGTCCTTCAAAAACTGCAGAAGCAACATATTCCTGCTCTCTACTGTGGCTTTCTGCAGAACATTAGAGTAGGCTCCATGTTTTTCTTAAAGGCATTCAGCTGCCTGCCTTTTGGCTTCAAAAATCGTAGAAATGAGCTCTTGAAGCACAGGCAGACTCCAGAGTATGAACAGTGTCTATCCTGGGCACAGTTTCCTTAGATGTCCATCCCAAACTGTTATAAGACAACCAGAAAAATAAGAAGCAATATATATATTTAAAAAAAATTTTTGAACTGACACAACAGAAATTAGTTACAGTGAAATACATTTTGGTACAAAACTCACAGGAGTACTGTGACAAAAGCAGGGAAAGAAAATGTATGAAGTATCCTTTAAAAGAGATGGCATTTCTCACCATCTTAGGACCTTCCTCTTTGTTGTGCAGATTCCTGCCTCAGGTTGGAATCATCCATTGTAAGATATTGTAAGGAACACAGCAGATAGCAAAGGTACTAAGCAGGAATTCAAACTTGGACTACCAGAGCTATGATCTCGAATGGTATGATTCATGAGAATCTATCAATATGCCTCAAATTTTCTTTCCACTCATCACTGTCTCAAAAACATACACTCAAAGTTTTCAGGGTTCAACCCTCGAATACATCATGAAAGAAAACATGCTCATTAATTTGCACTGAAAATCACCGCGTTCCTTGTTTAGCCTCTATAAATGCTATGCATTAATTCAGGAGGTTATATCTTAGTGGTTTTTTATGTCAACCACTTTTATGTCACCTTTTACTGGCTGCTCTTGACATTGAGCAGCAGTAAATAACTTCTGCTTACCTTCAGATTTTCAGTTTCTCTTTTCACTGGTTACTACTGACTCCGGTCTCACTTGTGCAGACAGGTAATTTGCCATTAATTAGGCACTTTGAGCATTCTCTGAGTTCAGTTAACTGTCTCACAGAGATCAAGCAAGGGAGCAGTTAATGATATGAACATACTAAACTGGACAGCAAAACAGAACAAGACAAAAAAAGTCTCTCAGGTTCTCTAAGATGGAAAGCAAAAGAGATGGAATTAGCAAAAGAATGGACATGAAGTAAGTATAGAGGGAGAAGGAAGGAAGATTCTGTCCATCTTCAAGTGGTGCACACCTATGGCAATAGTAGGAAAAAAGATTTTAAAAGATTCTAATATTTCTGAGTTAACGGCTTGTATTTGTTCGTGATAATACTGCAGCCTTTTGGGGAAGCATCCCAGTGAATCCATGAAGATATCAGATGTTACTTCTAGCAAGCATATAGATCTCAAAGTCTTTCTGTGCTAGGTGGCTCACCCAGCTAACAAGAATGCTCCCCTGTTCAGCTGAGCATCCCACACAATAATCGTTTTCACACGCACTGAGGCACAGCCCTCTGGGTGGAGAGCTCTGACAGTAGCACAGGCATCTTCCTGTCAGCTGGCTGAAATGCCTCAAGCTGACAAAAAGGGAAGTGACTGCACACCAAGGCTGCTTTCCTGAGCAAAATCTTTTATACTTCAACTACCCGTTTTCACCCATAAAATTTCAAGTGTTCTTTACAACTTCTACAACTTGGTCTTCAAAGAAATCTGTGTTCTGCAGGCAAGAAGATCAGGAATTTCTTATTTCATTTTTGTTGATTACAAATGTTAAAATTCAAGCAATATTCATTAAAAAATTGTGCTTGGCAAAAATTATCAGTGTTAAAAGAAATCCAAGCTCACTAACACTGCTTTACAATCAAGCTTCTTGCGTGTTTTCACCTCATTAGACCTCAGACAAGCGCTCTAAACAGCTTTGCAGGTTCCTGAAAGGAAGCACAAAGCAGGGACTCCTGCACAAATGATGAGAATGCACTCAGAGGGCAGCGCACAGCCTTTGTGCTACTGCAGAGCTTCAGAGTACCTGCCCTGGGGAGGGACCTGCTTCTTACTTTGCTTCACACAGCAGTGATGTCCATCTCACCAGCACATGACAAAACAAACTCGTTTTCCCATAGTACCTCCCAAAGTCTGCTCTTTCGTTGCAGGATTTTCTCATGTTTACAGTACACTTCTAACCCAAGCACACACTGCTACCTGTGTGAACCTGAGCACCTGCTGATGGGTCGGCAGTGATTACAGGTAAGAAGAATGTGATAACAGAAAGTACAGGAGAGGGAAGAACAGGGGGTGGTGTAGAGATCTGGGCTTGTAACAGAAGGAAGATTCAAGACAGAATAATTCCTTTCTTTCGCAACATTTTTCTCCCATTTCTGCTTTCACCTTGAGATATCTGACAGCAAACTAAAAGAGACAGAGCCAAGGCATGCTGGATGCAGATTCAGACACTAAAACTATAATCAAAAGAAAGGATTGTTCTTCCTTCAGGCTGTGAATTAATTCCCCTCTTTCTGTCACTTAAATCAATGTGTTTTGGTTTGCTTTGCTTTTTTTTTTTTTTTTTTTTTTTTTTTAATACACACATGGATATTATCTATAAATAAATAAGGACTGCCTCCAAAGGCAAGATGTCTGTCAGTTTCACATAAAATAATTCTGGTTGCCAATGGCCCAAACATAAAATACACAGGCTGATAATATGAGAAAAAGTACAAACTTAGACTTAAAGAAAGAAATGGTTTACTTTTCAATGTCAGACACTTTGACATGAGTTCTGCAAAAATCTTGTAAGATTGTCTTGTTTAAGTTCCAGATTGAAAAATGGAATAGTGGTAGGCCTTTCTTATTGGAAATTCCTAAGTCCATTCCTGCAGCCAGTTTTAAAACTAAGGCACACTTCCATATACGTGTGCACATGGATGGATACACATGCAATGTGCATTTTACTTGAATAGCTTCTTTTAAAATTTTACTGATGCATTAGACTATAATAGCTTTGCTTGGATTAATTGTCAAACGAATCAACTCTCATGCCTCTTGATAACAAACTTTCCTAAAGTTGGAAAACATTATAATAAGCTGAAGTACATTACATCAAAAGCCTACACAGTACTAAATTAACATAATGTGATAAGATACAATGTGACATAACATCTTCATAAACTTCAGCATGTCAGAAAATAAGATATCTTTCTATTGGCTTACTCTGAATCTAATCCATATTTAATCAGCCAAATCACCAGCCAGCAACCTTTAAAGTTTATTTAATAACACCATCACCAATTTTCTACGGTGACCCAGTTAGAACTATATGCACAAGGTTAACGAAATACCAGGACAGAGAACATGTAAGTCTTCAGGAGCTCTGCATGAGTGAACTAAAAACTCACTTTCAGGGTTTATTTTACCTGGAATGAAAAGAAAGCTTTTTTTTTTTTTTTTTTTTTCCATCTTTTCTTCTGTGTATAAGATAATGCATCGTATTAAATGACCATGGTAGAATTTAAAATCAGATAAATAGTAATTGATGATACCCTAACAGAGGGACCAGGATTCTGTGGAATAATAAGAAATTTGAAGCATTTCTGAACTCTAAACATCCAGAGCAAGGCAAGGATTTTATCATCTGAGATCAAAAAAATATTGCTGCAACTGTGACTGGAATGTATTTCCTGTCCAGTTACAAATATTTTGGCTAGAATAAGATTTTTCATGGTATCTTAGAAACTGTAATTTTATCCAAGCAAACGCTGCAGAGCAGAAAAGCTTAAGTATGACTTCCCCTCAAAAATATTGAAAGGGAAAGAAAAACTCAAGAATAAGTACAGTAAATTATTATTTTTACAGTGAATTATAAGTATAATTCACATTTCAGGGGAAAGAAAATATGCATTCCTACTACTACCTGTATAAGCTGCAGTGCCAGCTGCTAGCTGTAACAGCTGGAAGGAACACGCACTGCTAATGGACATAAGGTTCTGCTCATCCTACAAATTCTTGTGCTTCCTGTGAATGTACAATAGGCTTCAGGGGCTGTTTGAAGAAGTAAGAAATACATCTATTTTGAATACCTGACAGGTATGGAGGAGCCCTTAACTCTGGTAGAGTTGTCTCTATTTACATCAATTTTCTAAGCAAATCTAAATACAGTTTCAGCTTTTGGAGCAGAACTGAAGAAAACAAACATAAGGATGAAAACCAGACAGTTCCTAGAGTCACAGTTTTTTATGCTATGGTCTGGATTCATTCAAATTCAATCAAAACCATTAAGACTCTTATACTACTTGATATTTCCCTGACTGCAGGTTCTCTGAAATACAGTAAAGAGACTTAAGAAAGGCGCCTTTCAGAAGGTCTATGTTTTATAGCTGAGAATTTGCTCTAACAAATAGTACTCTTGTGCTCTTTGCATCTGTTTTAACTTCCATGGAAATAAATAAGAGGCATTACTTTCAGAGCAGTGTGGATACGCAGACATTTGGGCAGTTTTTGCTTCCAATAAAAAATTATTTTAAGTAGAAGAAGAAATGAACTTTCATGCATCCTTTTCCTGAAGCAACAGTAAGCCCCAGCTACATTCAACAACACTGTTATAGCCTACACAGCCAACTAGAACATAATCAATTCAGGTCTTGTCAAAAAGGACATCTCAAGCCAATTTCAGTGTCAATAAAAATCTTATGTAAGTTGTCACGCACTGAGAGCAGCTCAGAAGGGTGCTATTTTATCATCTGGAAGCATACAAACCAGCAGTATATTTTCTAATGCCAAGGAACATTCAAGTATTATAAATTAGCAGAGGTATTTTCTTGTATCTTTATGACTGCTTGCCAGCAGTTTTAATAGTGTTTTTCTAACCAAAATAGAATATTTTAAAGAGCACGGTTCAAAGAGGAGTAAACTCACTAAAACAAGAGTTCTGAAATTCAGGCACGGCCTTGTCCATGTTACTTAACCAGTATTTGATCACTAAAGCGATATACCTCTAATTTAAAGATGAAATCTAAGTAAGGGGTAAAAATTGATCAAAACTCTACGAGGTCTAATTTATAATGAAGCTCTCCATAAGGCTGCTTGCAAACTACATAATACTGTTTGAGGCAGGGAAGCTCCAACTATATCCATTATTCTGTTAATATTTCCAGATGAGCAGAGCCTGGCCATAAGGTCTGTTGTTACCTAAAGCAGAAAACAAGTTTTGTTTAAATTCAGAAATATTGAGATTCACTCAATTTTGACTTTCCTGAGGTGTATCTGTTAATGGCAGTGAAGAGGAACAGGACAATTTCGAGTTGAAATTGAACATCAAGTAAGAAAATATTGTTCTTTTCAAAATTCAAAATGAAATGCAGTATCAACTCTTCCTAGCAAAGTAAAAAAGGATCCACGTTAGTGCCATCAACCATAATTACCTATTTAGAATCACTTTTCAGTGAAAAAGTATTAAATAAAATTAAACTAAGCATTATACAGGTGTTTCATCCAGGAACATTTAAGACCCAAAAGCACCCACTCTGTGATCTCCCCAGGCACAGATGTGAGGCTCACCTGTCTATAGTCCCCCAGGTCAGTCTTTCTCCTTTTCTTAAAAATGGGAGGGATGTTTCCCTTTTTCCAGTCACTGAGGATTTTGCCCGACAGCCATGACTTCTCAAATATGACAGAGAATGGCTTGGCAATCACATCAGCCAGTTCCCCCAGAACCGTGAGATGCGTGTTGTCCAGCCTCACAGACTTGTATACGTTCATCCTCATAAGGTGGTCTTGGATTTTTTCACCCTTAAAGTGGGAGTGATTTTGCCATCCCTGCTTAGAAGTTCAGGGACACAAGAGTTGTGAGAAGCCTGACTGGCCATGAAGACTGAAGCAAAGAACTCATTAAGTACCTCAGCATTCTCCATGCCTGAGGAAGCCAGCTCTTCTTTCCTTAACAGAGGAAGTAAACTTTCCTTTGCCTGTCTCTTCTGTCCTAAAGAGTATGGTATCTAAAGAAACTCTTCTTGTTTTTCACATCCCTTGCCAAGTTCAATCCCATCTGCACTTGGGTTTCCTGATCCCATTCTTGTACATCTGGACAGTATCCATATATTCTTCCCAGGCCCAAAGGTACAGAATTTATTTCTGCGTGCCAGATCCTTCATGGTCAGTGCTATTATACTGCAGAAGTAGCCACAGAATTGCCATATTCCTTTAAAAACTATGGCTTAAAAGCTGAAAAGGTGTGTTACATAAAAGAAACCTCCCGTGCTTCTGTTGCCTAAGATGATGGCCACTTCTATACCTATCTTGCCTGCAAAAAGCAAAAGATATGGTCCCTTTTCATGCCTCCTCAAGTTGGACCTCTGTGGCCTTTCTTAGAAAAGGTTAGCTCCCTTTTTCCTGTGACTAGGTATCGGGACACATAGTACTGGCAGTGAAGCCATGTGTCTTCTTCCTCCTCAACATCCTTGACTAGTATTTCTGTTTCATACATTACTTGACACATCTCTGACTTCTGTCACTTTCCTCTTTTACAGCCTTCTAGAAAAACACTTGTAAGACCTTGAACAAATACTGCATCCTAGAAATATTAATGCTCTCTGTCTTCCTAATGCTGCTACTCCTTCCCTGAGCACCAGAAAGGCTGATAACTGTGTTAGCTGAAATCCTTTCCCTAAGCAGCAACTGCAGCAATAACAAGTAGACATTTACTAATCCTGCTCTATTAACTCTGGTCTGTCATTTGAATACACACTGCACACAGAGCATTTCTGGGCAGGTTTTGGTGGAACCCAGCAAGGAATCCTGCAGCAGCTATTTCCATGTTTTGTACTGATCCACAGATTGTCTCCTGTCCCATTACATTTTGTATGTACTTTCTTAAAAGCATCTTCCAACAGAAGACATAAGAATCACCATGTGTGTCATCTTTGGATATTCTCAGTAACAGATATATCCAAAATAATTATTACCAGGCATTGCCTGTTGAAGAAAGTGTTTTTCTGTTGGAAAGTACTAGTTAGTACTGTCAGAACCACTCTGAAGAAACACGCTGCCATCAGATAAACCCTTTGGGACAGGACCTGTCAAGGTCCTTTCTGTTGTCTTTCTGTTGATAGTCACAGAAAGACTCTGTAGAGTTCAGGACTCTACCCTGAGCACAGATGATCTGGGCACAGCATAGTTCATGTCTGACAAGTTTCTTGACAAGAGGTATTTGCCAGTTCACATTGTTGTCCTCTCTCTGCTGAGGTCAATCAGTTTTAAATTAGGGAAGTCAAGACATTTTTCAAATTTCGTTGAACTTTTATGTCTTAGAACGCATATTCAGAGCATATTAGGATTAAAAAACACCCACCTAGCTAGCTATATATATATATATATATATATATGTACACACACACATTTTTAAACAAATTCAGTTTCAAACACCGTATATTTTTTGTTTCATTATATTTAAAGTAATTGGAAGAGAAATCTACTAAGAAAAGAAGAGAAAGAAGATGTAGTTAGTAAGTACTACGAAGATTATATAAACCATTCCTTCAACATACAGAGCCTACCTGAGATGGAATTTTAACACACAAAACTGACTACATTAAAATTATTAGAATTGAGTTGTAAATAAAGCATGTTTCTCCAAGTCTGACGCACCTTTTTAAGAAAATTATATAACATGGTGACTACCCACTATGCCACTGTCTACTGAAATGGGTAAGAGCAGTATGAAATAATATATTTTTGTTCTTGAGACACTCTAACGCCACACTGATACTTGTCCCAGCCAAGCTCATGAACTTGCTTCTTCTTTTCAAGTTCAGTAGATCTGCAAATAATTTGCCTGATGGAAAGCCCACTGATAAAGCAGGCCATTGCTTAATGCTCACAAAAGCTTTCAACCCTGTTAGAAACAATAATGCTGTCCTGAGTCCATCGTTGGCATGAAAATATTCTCAACTACTCTGCAGTATCTGCTTCCCCAGCCTCTTTTAGGTAGATCTCAGGATTTACGTTTACTAAATCCATATGAAAGTATGCTGTGTTAAGAGCGACAGTATTCTACTACATCCTTACAGACAACTGGTACCTTGCAGACAGCTGAAACTTGGCTGTGTCTTGAGCAGAAGTTCCAGGAGTTCATAAAAGCAGTGAGCTGCAAATTTCCCTGGTGACCCCAGGCAGATTCATATGCTTGGTCTATTAAGAATGAACTCCAAGATTCTGTTTACCACCGGAGGCTTTGGGAGCTGATGGCCTCTACATGTTTCAGTTAAAGGACATGAGTGAGCAAGCACAAAAGCTAATAGGGGCAATCTGGGAAGTCAAAGCTCTGACAAATCTCTGGGAATTGAACTAGGGCAAGATAGACAGAACATTTTTCCTATCCCGGTTTTCCTTCTGGAACTTTCATACAAACGTGAAATGGCAGACATTCCTGTTCAGTGCTGATGACATTCTATTCTGCACGAATGTAAAAAGAAGCATCAGGATCACAGTCTAGTCCAAACTCATGAAAGAAAAGAGTTCAGCCTCAATAATTCCATTTCCAAGTGAGTTACTCACTGGTAAAAGCATGTAAACTGCATTTTGACAGCCAAGTATGGATTATAATGCTCACATACACGCAAAATCAGCCAGGTGAAAGAGAGTTTGTCAGCAATTTAGCAGCAACTGAGGACAGACTACCATATGCCTCACTAACTTGGTGAGGTTTATTTTTTTCTTGTTCTAATCTACAGTGAGTCCCTCTGTGGGACAAAGAGGACACAAATCAGGGTGGCAAGCAGCGAAAAACTTTTCATACACCACTGAATGCTTTAATCAGATTATTCTACAAGCATGCCTAGAAAACACAGTAGCAGAAGTTGTGTGAGGATTGTCCATTAAATTCTCTGGCCTTTAAAACAAAAAAGACTGTTTTGAAACTGACAAAATATAAGATTCCTTTCTGTACTATGTAAAGTCTCCATGCCCATGACCTGCAAAGGACACCAAAGCCAAGGAGCGCCTTGCCAGTTAAAGCAGTCATCTCAAACCACTTCATTTCTGCCTTAAATGTCCAACTGACAATTCTCTTCAGCTGGTTTCCTTTTACCTAGTATCTTACAAGTAGATAAGAAACAACATACATCATTTTTTCCTCTTTTAGGTAAAACTTTTTCAAGTTTTACCTAAAAAGTGTGGAAATAGTAAGGCAGAAAACACACCCAGAAAATTCAAAACTGTTATTTTAAAAGTTCTCAGTTTCCTCCAGTGAAAATGAGATTTTGAGATTTGCAGATCTTAGTTTGCACCAAAATATACATATATATGTATATTACTCCATTTAGTGTTTTTTTTTTCAAGTCTGTTGAAGCTTTTGCACCGCTTACAAAACATATGTAATGACCATCTCCACCTACATTATATCATTTTGTTTTTGCTTTCATAACAGAAATCCCACATTCCTGATCATAACACATTACACTCCTGTGCTGCAGTGGAAATTTTGAGTACGTAATGATAACTTGGAGAACACTCAAAGCACAACAGAGCTGATAGCAATGTGGCTTCTGAATACAGAAGTTGTACTGCTTCTGGGATTACATTTTTGTTTCTCCTACCTAAGCTATCTCTGTACCAGAAATCACCCCCACAAGACTCAGACAAAAACCTAATCTTGGAAGTATGGCTCTCACATTCACCAACAAACACTGCAAGGATTAAGCTAATTTCCAGTACAAAATTTGCCAATATGTACTCAGCTCTTCAGCATAGATGAGGTCATTACTTGTGTTTTCTACATGAGATTTCTCTCAAGAAGAACTCCTTCACTTCCACCATGATCTACATACAGGCTAGATATTTTACAGACAGTTGTCTTTAATTCCTTCCACAGATAAATGCCAAATACCTTTAGAACCTGGTGGCTGAGCTCACAACACCTCTCTGGGATGGGGCTGCACACTGGAGGTGTGGGGAGAATGGAGCACTCTTGCTTCCTGAAAAGAAGACACATCTTGGGCAGAATTCACTCTTGAAAGCATCAATTTTGAATAAGGGGACTAGGTACAGTTGTGTGGCCACTGGAGATAAAAGCAACATGGGAGTCAGTGAAAGCTAGTCATGCTCTTATCCTGTCAACAGACATATTGCAAAGATGGGGCCAGACTGAGAATTTAAGATTCTTACTGTTTTTTATACTCTTCACTTTTTCCATTGCAGCCAAGAAAGATTTTATGAAAAAAAAAAACAAACAAAAACCCTACACGGTGCATACCGCTTGTACACACTCTGAATATTGGGTCATCACTAAGATCAGATTTTTTTTTATACCTGCTGCATCTTAATTCACTTTGATCAGTGAGAATTTATAAAAGCTCTTCTGTTAACAATTGCATCTATAGCATGAAGTTCCATTGAATTAGCACTTAAACACCCTACTGTCTTTAACCTAGTCTATGAACTGTTCCAGGCAGCACTGAATATAGGCAAATGCCAAAGCAATTTGACGAAGTAGGTCTTACGATTCCCTCATAGATTAAACTTCACATATAGTTGCCAGCACTCCAGATCAGATCTGGACTTTTATTTTAGATACAGCCCAGGGTCTTAGAGAAAGACATTAGGTCAGGATCTGTAGAACTGCACCATGGGGATGCCAACATAATCCAAATCTCGGTACCTTAAATGGCTGCCACACAGTTCTCACTCATTTATTCACATATAATCAAGAAGAAACACCAGCATTTCATTACCATTTTGTGAAGAGCATAAAAAGTTAATGGTCAGATTAAGAAGAGAACAATTACACCAATGTATCTGAGATTTCTCCGTTATAGCTGGTACATATAACAGTATATCACATGATGGGCAAATTATGACTCAAAGCCCTGAACACTAACTTAATTTAAAGTGTCTAGATGGAAAATTCAACTGACAAGTGTCATTCATCCCAACCAAATATATTCCACACTGTTAAGCAAATGACAAGATAGTAAAGCAAAATGGAACTTAAACAGTGTTTTCCCTTCCCATTTCAGTGAAGCACAAAATGTGAATCCCCACTTCTGCTCTCTGAACAATTTCTGCTAATATACCATTAATGAAGCACTCCAAAGAAGTTTTCATTACTTTAAGGCAATACATTCATTCACATTTCTTCTTCTTGGCTACCGTTCATTTATTCTTCAACATACTATACAACATAACACTGTCAGTTACTTAACATATATGCCACAGAGAGGGGTGTGACAGAGAGTTTTTTTTACAAATGAGCTGCTCACAGAAACAAGCTGATTGCAGGCACCTTGAATAGGAAAGGAGAAAGACTTCTGAAGGATTTGAAGAGGTTAAGCCCATGTTTCAGCTTTCAGCATAGCAGGCCACTCCTCAGTGGATACAAATCTCCATAGCTCTATTTCAGTCAACACAGTCACTTCAGAAACAGCCTTTTTCTCTCCCTCCAGATTGCCTGCTTCACGTTCAGCCTGAAGAGAAAGCTCAGAGAATCTGTTTAAATGTAATTCAAACTCTGGGTATTTCAGTGGATTTGTGTTTGCTTACAGAATCCCAATCTTCTAAAGCTGTACGTCTGAGTGGAAAGAAAAGCTTTTTTTTATAAAAGCTTCTGATTTCAAAGGAATACGCTCAAGTTCTTAGTACATAACAACAGTTTTCCACACAAGCTGCTTTCAAGAGAACAGAACTCCCTTTTTCATACAATCCTCAGGTGAGACCCCAGCTACCCGCTGCAGCTCAGGCTTGCCTCGCACAGGGGTATTGCAGGCAGCTAAAGGCAGCCCCACTTTCACCTGCTTGGCTCACCGTTGCTTGCACAACTGACTGCTCACCAGGCAGGGAGGCATCCAGACGTTTCTCGTCTTCTCTAAATCACTACCACATCCATCCTTTCCCAACCTTGCTATTACACTGAGGGAAAATATCGTGTCCTGCCGTTTTCTGGGGCGTTCCCAGAGGCTGAGCTGCGTGACACACCTGGCAGCAAAGCCTTCCGCCTCACCTGCAGGGCGGCACCGCTTCCCGCTCTGTGGGGGAGAGCAGAGAAAAAGCCCGCTCCCTTCCAAACGCCAGCTGCGTAGCGCCTCGCGCTGCGCATTTAGCTCGAGCAAACTCCCTCCGCTGCAGCGACAGAGACTGGCTGGATGCCGGGAGCAGGGCTACGGTTGCTGCTGCGGAGGCGCGTGGCTGCAGCACGCAGCCAGCAGCGTCAGCCTGTGCCGATAAGATAACCTTCGTACTTTACCTGCGTGCCCTCACTCCTACCAGCTCACCCCCCTTCTTAAATCTCCAAAGTCACAGACACTAACGTTCTTTCAGCGAGCGTTTCTGCTTCTGGCTCGCGCCACCGTGAGCAGCGCCGATGTCCTTCCACCAGGGCGGAGCTCACCGTTCCATTATTCACGCGTAAAGAGGCAGACAAAAAAGCAGTTACATATCGCCTGTAGGGGTCTGCAAGACCTGCTTCTGCCCACGGGTGTAACATCCTGGAAACATTAGCAAAGGAGTTGCTTTTCTCCTGACTGTGAGGTCACAGCCTTATCTCTTCTCTCAGCACAAAAGTGACTTTTTCATGAGGTGTGGAAGGAAGGAGGGGGTCACTCAGGAAAGAAAAAACTTAAAAAAGAGAGAAAAAGGCCATAGACTTTATTGTAATTATGGAGTTAGGACACTCCAGTACACAGTTCAAGAGAAATTAAGAAGTGGCCAAGGTCAGCAGTAAGCTGGGGAATGCCTTCTCTCCAGGCACAGAACTGGGGCACTGCTGGTTTTGAAAGGACCACTGACACAGTGGAAAGCAAAGCCATCTCTGAACTCACAATAAAAGCAGAGTTTAGCTTTTTCTTTGCTCCATCCCTCATCGCTTCATGGTCTGGGCTCCTGCTACTCTCACATTATGGCTGGGTGTTTTCAGCAGAGTTAACATTTTGGAAATAGGACAAAACTGTGCTCTTTGGTGACTGGAAAGCGTTCGACCCAAGGAAAATGAGATTCAAAGTAGGTAGCTTTGGTACATCAAGCGGGCACTGATGATAATATGACTAAGGAACAGATGCAGTCGAGTGGCTTTAGTGACAGCTAAGGACTTGAGGAGGATATGAGGGTGTGCATGGAGTGGTGAACTTCATTTAAAAAAATGAGAAGCAGGAGTGCTCACATCTCTTTGAGTATCTCTTATTTAGAATGAGAACTGCTGGGATTATGGTGTGTTCCTCCAGCCCTGTCAGTCACACCGCTGCATGTGGCCAGGATATGACTGATACATCCTGACACAACATATCAAAATGCCAAAAAAATTGAAATTTGGGTCTAAATATGTAACAAGATCATGTTATTTGGGACTATCATGATCTTTGGGGAAAAAAGACAAACATGATATTCAAGAAAACTTTTTAACCTATGGGCCAATAATTATAAAGTTGGGCAAAAGAGTTAGTCACCGTCTTTTTTTTCTGATTCATACATCAAACACAGACCATGAAAAACACCATAGTAAGAGTATAAATCTTTAAAAAATTCACACTCAACTGTATCTCAGAGGATTGCTGGGGAGTTGGACTAGGTGACCTTTACAGGTCCCTTCCAACTAAACAACTCAGTGATCCTGTGAATAGCACAAATAAAGCAGGGAATCTGCTGGGGCACTGATGACCAGAACAGTGGGAGTCCTGGGAGAGAAAAAGCTCTAACACAGCTCACAAAAAAAAAAAAAAAAAAAAAAAAAAAAAAAAAAAAGAAAAAATCTACGTCATTGTTTTAAAATCATAAGAATACTTAACGTTTCCTAGAAGGTTAATTCACCAGCATGTAACCTGGGAATCCAGATATGTATGAGCTAATTAACAAAATATTCTCAAACACATCAGCAAGCTCAGTCTAACAAACACTCTGAAAATGAAATTGAGCTTAGCAATAATTTATACATTCAAATTTATTTCACATACCAAGATATCAGGCTTCTAGGTTGAATGCACTTCCTGTGGTTTTGTTTCTATAGTGGGTAATTCAGCCTCTGACATTTACAGCTCTAATTTTTATATTATTTGTATTTGAAAATTAACAAATAAGCTCCCTCTGAGAGAAGAGGAAAATCAACACATCATTAGCCTGAAAACACACAGCTGCAAAAGCCTGCAAGTAACTATCAGCACATTCTCCTGAGGGCCTGGCCTTTGGGTACCTCTCTGGTTGAATTAACACACTTAGCTCCAGAGGACACATTCACAGCTGTGTTCTTTGGTAAACCTCAGCATGCAGTCACACTATGGGTCACCTTCAATACTCGCAGGCAGGTGACACCCTTAGAAATGTGTATACACAATGCATGGGACATCTTCCATCAGCAGTAAGAATCTGACTTAAGAGCCAATGATCTATTTCTGTTGCCCACTTAATCTTTTGCTGTAAAAATGACTTTACAGTTCTCTGCTCCTATTTACTTTCCTTCAAGTACAACATCCTTACTGTTGCAATACACGATTCCTTGCAAGGGAACAGCCAGAATCACCAGGGTATTGCTTCTGTATTTTCACCAGCACAGCTGTGTGAAATGAAAGCCACAAAGTACTTTTCAACAGGCACAATGGAGCACTGACATGCAGAGATGAGCTCAGGACCCACGCTGTTTCTTCTCCTGGTAGTTGTGTTCTTGCTCTGACACCATGTCAGGGGTCTCCCTGTCTGCACCACAGCTTGAGATCTGCCACAATACATCCACACCAGCTGTGCTGACCATCTGGGTAGATGACTGGAACAAAATTGTACTTTTTCACACCAGGGAGGGCAGTGAAGTGACCTGGCTCAGCACAGGCAGAGCAGTTTGCCTGCACTCTCCCAGCTGAAGAGAAGAGCACTCTAAGGCTGATTTAATCGTGGTGCTTTGTTTTCCCAAGTGAGGGAGGCCACCAATTAATCTTTTTTTCTGCTTTAAAAACTGTCAAATATAATCTGTATTTATGTATTACAATGCTATACAAGTCTAGGGAGCTGAGAAATTTCTAGCTAGGGATTCTTAGGAAACCCGAGTTAACTAAGCATTCATTTGCAACTACTTTTCAGTCAGATTTAGATACCTAATTCCTTTAGTTCTGTTGAAAGTCCCACTCCAACATGCCTAACAACATGCGAAAATGAGCAGCATCGTAAACAGTGAAAGTGAATTGAAATCAGTTCAGCCTCAACTATAATGTATCTAAAGTTTGCATTAATAAAAATATAGTTAAATCAACATGACAGCATGCCTTCAGTCTTGCATTTATTCTCTGTTTCTAAAATAAAACACTATAGCTATGGTTTAAAGTGAGTGTGTAAGGCTAATCAATTACACTCACCCAAACTTTCCAGTCACTTGATGTGCTAGGCCAAAATGCTTCAGTAGATGATTTGATCTAGTTACATTCTTAATAGAACAGGTACCAGCCACACTCAGGATACTGGACAAAACTCAATTTTTCTAGTCATTGGGCTTGCACTTGCTACATACTGACTAAAGATCTCTTGTACTCTTCTCATTATTCCTACTGTTAGTATCCACAATGTGGATTCTGGTAGGACAAAATGAACAGGCAATTTTGCTAATGATGCATGAAGCAAAATAAAATATATTGTCATTTTCAATAACTGCAACATATTGCTCTTCAGAATGCTTACTGGGTGAAAAAATATTTTTTACAACGAGTTTCTAATTATTTTTTATGTTTTCAGGCTTTCTTCACAGAAAAACACTGAACATGAAACAAAATATATATCACTGTTTTTCTACTAAAGACCTGTGCTACATATTGGTAATTCTGCAGCAACCACATGATCAAGTTTGCTATGACACATTTGCCAGAACATGGCCAAGTCCCAGCAGAAAAGTACCTTTCACACAATGCAGTCCCTGTAATTACAGTGGCCATCTGCAGGGATTATGTGCTCTTTGTAAAAGGATTCAAATAACCTAGGAAATTGGAATATGTTTCCTACAAGAATAAAAGGGGCTGTACCAACCAGAGGTACCTAGACAGGTTTGAGCAGTGGGCTCAGATGAACCTCATGAGGTTCAACAAATCCAAGTGTAATGTCTTGCACCTGGGTCAATCCTCACAGCAAATGCAAACTGGGGATGAAAGGATTGAGTGCAGCCCTGCTAAAAAACCTGGGGATTTGGCTCAGAATGCCAACTGTATCCTGGGCTGCATCCCAAGCAGTGTAGCCAGCAGGGCAAGGGAGGTGATCCTTCCCTTCTGCTCTGCCCTGGTGAGGCCTCACCGGGAATACTGTGTCCTGTTGTAGAGTCCTCTGTATAGAGAGACATAGATCTGTTGAAATGTGTCCAAAGAAGGGCCACAAAAATGGTGCATGGAATGGAATGCATCTCCTACAAGGACTGTGAGAGCTGTTGCTCTTCAGCCTGGAGAAAAGGAGGCTGCAAGGTGACCTGATAGTGGCCTTTCAGTATCTAAAGGGGAGCTACAGAAAAGAAGGGGACAGACTCTTCAGCAAGGTCTGTGGTGATAGAGAAAGGGGGAATGGCTTCAAACTCAAAGAGGGTAGACTTAGGACAGATATAAGGAAAAAATCTTTCACAGTGAGGGTGGTGAGGCACTGCAACAGGTTGCCCCCTGATGTAGTTGATGCTCCAACCCTGGAGACTTTCAAAGTGAGGCTGGATAATATCCTGGGCAATCTGAACTAGCTGTGGTGTCCCTGTTCACTACAGGGAAGTTGGATTAGATGGCCCTCAGATGTCCCTTCCAACTTCAAGGATTCTATGATTCCATTATTTAATCCTCATTTTTATCCAAGAAGGTGAAATACTTCATTGTTGAATACCTTATTTTAAGAAGTATCTGTAGAGCATAAAAAATATTAAGTTGCAATACTTGAGAACAAAGTGAAAAAGTCTTCTGAATTCTGCATAAGAAAAATCAGTTAAAAGTATTAAAGAAATGGAGAAAGAGAGTGGAGAGAGAGGAAGCTGTGGGTCAAATTTTCTTCTCGGCTGAATATTCCTCAATTCCCCGAGGTCAGTGTGGCCATACTGTTAGAAATAGTCAAAAACAGTGGACTATAAAACAAAAATATGTAAGAACAAATATTTAGTCTGGATGATGCCATTCTGTGCCAGCTTTCAGTGAAATGTAAGATAGGAAACACAATTATATAAGCTTTGACTTTAGAAAAAATACAGCAATCAAAATTACGTTCAACATGAAAAATAGTTATAGAAAATAATGGAATCCAACATTAAGAAATCATTTCTGTAAGGCTTATATTCATCTGACTTAAAAGCAAAAAATAATTTCTCGGTTAGGAAAGCAACACTATTTTCATAAAACATTCAACTAAAAACAGGGGCTACATTCACAAAACATCTTGGTTGTTAAAATACTGAACACTGCTATGATTCACTTCTAACTATCAGGTTTACCAGTGGAAATTCCAGCTGTGAGTTGGGCTCCCAGAGCATCATGGAGAGAGACTCACAATAGGATTCAAAGTACAGACTTAAAAAAACAGGTATGCTGTCAGGAAGCCACCATTTCCTGCAGCTATTCACCTGCAAAAGCTCTTCCACTCAAAAGCAGCTGAGAAAGTCATGACACCACTAGATAAAAAGCCTGATGAGGGGAAGTAGAGAGGAGAGCAGCTTAGTGAGATAGAGAGGATCAGACACGGTCGCGCAGCAATCAAGGCCAACGTTTTCCTGGCAGACCAAGAGCTGCTTAGGTGTGCAGGTACCTTGCAGAGCAGTGGGAATGTCAGCATTCAACAGCTTGTTTCTATTATCACTTAACAGTAATTGAGGCAAAAATTTATACTCCTGAACTTTAAAAATAAATATGGTTTTGTATCTTCAAATTCGGCAAAAAATTTCCAAATATAAACAACATAGAGATTTTTGAATTAGAGCAGAAAAGTAAAATTACAAAGATGTTATTCCACTGCTTTATCCCATTTGCTTTAAGCATTTTATAATGTGTAATGTAAATGTTTTATGAGCAGGAATGCCCTAAAGGGCAGTACGAGCCTAAATGTTTGTCATATATGCTTCTTGTCTTAGATGGCGTCTTCCTGCCTTCAAAAGCATTGTAATTAACTCCACTAAAGTGAGATCTTAGCTGGAAAAACAAAAGGGCAATTAATGCAACATGATTTATTTCTGTCTTAAATTGAAACTTACAATAGCCAAATTTGTTTGCTGTTGTGCAGCCACACTGCAACAGTCCTGTATTTCCATGGTCTGCCATTATCAAATGTATGTTCTAACAAAATATGATCTTTAATCGGAATTTTGTTATTTCTTTTATACAGTCTTTATATTCCTTTGTGGTGTTTCATAGGTATTCTAATAACTTCTCCAACAAAAAGTACTTTTTCCCCATGACCCGAAAGATTATTTGGTTTAAGGAAAATAATCCATCTCTGACATTGCCTAAGATCCACCTCAAAGTCTGCAAGGTGTAAATTTCTTTCTCAGAACAGGCTAGATCAAGTAATGTTTTCCAAGTTTCCTTTCTTTCTTTAGAATCATCTTAAACTTACCTTTCTATGTCTTATTTCAAAAAGTTTCTAAATCTGTTTTCCACTCTGAGACATTTTCTTTCAGGTTTGGTGTAGTGAGCAAGTGAAACTTGTCAGTAACTATGAGTCTTATTTTTTTTGTCTTCTCTGGCTATTCAATTGGACAGCATAGCAAGCTATTTACAAACTCTGCTACAGGTATTTCATTTAAACTCTTGAATTATCATCTGAAGATACTGAACTCTTTTTGCTGATGACGTTTATAAGCAAAGGATCCAATTTTCTGAGATCTGAGTCTCAGCTAAATTACCTGCTTCAAGTGCACAGCATGACTTCTCCCTGGAGACAATAGTGAAAAGGCAAAGCATAACACCAGTGTCTGTGAAGTCCTTATTATTTGCTGCTTCTCTTTTATATACATTGGAATATATACTTTTAAGATCTGCCTGCTGTCCAGCACTGTTGTTGGTAATGTTTGTGTTGTCACAAATCAGCTGTGTGTGGATTGAGAAAATGTATGGTTTAACAGATTGAAGATGGCATCTCCTATGACTGAGATATATCCAGGTTCCAGGTTGGGTGACCCATGGGCTTACTCCCCTTTCCTGTAGGTGTCCTTCTCCTTTCATGCACCTACTTTGACCGATATTATTTTTATCCACATCTTATACCAGATCTACTTGCTGTTTTGGAAGTGCAATGTTTCCTTAGATAACTAATACTGAGACCTTGCTGAATATACATGGAGAAAAGGTTCCATTCTCCTGCTATTTATCACACTTCTTGTAATAAGATGGGCATTTTGGAAACTCAAGTCTAATCTTTAGCACAGATAAAGGTAACTGAAAATTGCTTGTAGCAAGTGAACTAGTTCCTAGAATCTTTGTCATGCTAGAGTCAATTCTTCTCTAAAACAAAATGCATAAGGAATTTCAACTAGCAAAATCTTGTGTTCTACTTACCTGTGTTTCATAGTTGATACAGTGTAAGTTGATATGTATGTTCTTTCTGAAGTTTATGCAAGGTTTAATCATCAACTTTCATTCCAGTGTGGATTCTCCAAGTAATAAAATATGTATTTGTGTTGCATCTTCCTCCAGCTTCCAAAAAGGAAGAGATTTCCTTCCTGCTAATGGAATGTATAGGGATCATGGCTCTATAGAATTTGATTTAAACTGCCCAAGTAATTCAACGAGCTGTATACAGAGAGGGGATGTATGTAGAGAGTGTGGAATTGTAAGTTGATCCTCCATAGGCAAACCAGGCTAACAAATCTGTAAAACTGTCCTGAAGAAAAATTTTCCTCAGGTATCTTATATGTTCTCTCTTTAGATAACCTTTTTCCCCCTGTATTAAAAACAAACAAAAAAAAAAAAGCCAAACCAAAACAAACAAACAAAAAACAAAACAAATAAACATAAAAACCTACCATCTCATACTTCTTTTCTGCTTCTAGTCTTTTTTCCTCTCTGTTCTCTTTCACTTCTTATTTCTTTTCTCTGGATCAAACCAGGATGAAGGATGATTGAGCATCAATAGTTTGTGGACCTACAGGCATACTTCACATTGTGGCAAACATCACAAAAAAACAGGCTCTACAGCTAATCCTGAGGAAAGAATGCTGGCATGAGCACCCAGTGGACAAGTGCTGTAATTCTTGAAAGAACACTGTCTCGCTGAAGATGCTCACAACTGTCAAGTGGAATGCTCGCTAACATACACATGGCACCAAGGCAACACAGATTTTGCTAGTTGGACTACCACTCTGGAAAGGTCAAGAAAATAGCTTAAATTTTCTGTTCTAGCTTTTATAAAGTTTATTTTTGTCTCTGGGAGAATTGAAAACTTCAAAAAATCAGTTTCAGTTTTCGAAGAAGGAATATTACTATACTTGCTCAAAATTCCATGTAAAAATTCTTTCTTGCAAGTTATTTCAAAATTATCATCAGCTCAGACAAGTTTCTTGCTGTCCTAAAACAAATTTGGAGTTAATTCAGCCTCTTACATTTGGAACATACTTCCCACCACTTTGTTTTTAGGGAGGCAAAGCTCAAATTCTGAAATATAGACTCCTTTCTTTGTCATATTCTGCAACACTTGAAAATCTACAACACTCAATAAATTCACCTAGTAAAGTAAAAAAAAATTATGCCAGGTATGAAACTGTGTAGAGTCTCCTTGTTCTCATTATGGAGTGCTCCATCAGAATGAGAAGTTGCTGTCTACTTTTGACAAGAACACTTGAATAGTACTGCACGTGCAGCATTCCTTTTAAGATGTCTAGACTTCAAGAACATCTATGGTTCACTTTAATTAACAAAAACATTACACAGGAAGCTGTAACGTGTCCTCAAAAACAAGCTTAGAATGCTTTCCAGTAACTGAAATTTATACCAGAGCTTGCCACAAAGAGCTCCTTTGGAAGGAGACAATAGGACCTGGAGGGCAAATTTCAACAGTCTTCAGCGTCACAGAACTGTTCATATCGGAAGGTGCCTCTAGAGACTGGCAAGTCCAGCTACCCTGCTTAGAGCCACGTCTGTCAGGTTTTGAACATCTTAGTTTCCTAAGCAGGAAGTGGCTTCAGGGTGAGCTCAGTGACTCATATTCTAATGTATTGTTTCACAACTTTTTAAAGTTGGCATGTCTCATGGAAGACTAGTTTCTGAAGTTTATGACTGACAGTTGACATTCATATCTTAATTGAACATCTATAGCATCAGTTACTGACTCTTTTCAGTATATAAATGAAGAAACAGCATATTTTATCTTCAGTATAAAAGACCGATTGCTTACTTTTGGAGGAGCAATTTATACCTAACTGGACTAAGCCCGTGTAGACAACATTCTAAAATCTCTATTCACATATTCTTAATAAGGATTCATGATAAGCTCTATTTGGAGAAAGGAATCTAAGCTTCCCGACAAACAGTCAAAAACGTACATGTAAATTATTCCCTTTACAATAGAAGAGCTAGGTTTTATCATCTCACAAAGCAATTTTCTCTAGTCAGAATGAAAAAAAAAGATTTTTTTTTAGAAAGTCTTAGTTTGCACTTGTTACATTGATCTGTATTCTACTTCACTCTGAACAATGGGAAAAACTCAAGTGCTTCAGACAAGCTTTATTTGGGCTGAAGTGGCCCTGTATGACAGCAACCAAGTGTTCTGATGAGCAGAGTCTAATAAAAGGAGCAGTAATAATAAGCCTTTGCAGATCAGTGCAGATACAATATTTAAAGTTACCATTAAAAGCTGGATGTGTACCTTAAATTATGATTTTATTTAAAGAGATGCAGCTAGGCTTTTTTTTATTTTTTTTTTAAATAGAGCTACAGAAAATCAACACTGTTTAGATTTGCCTTTTTCTGTGGCACAGTACATTCTGTATGTTTTTTCTTGTATTCATGGAACAGACTGTATAACTAGAGCTTGCAAACCAAATGTGAAATATGCTATGCTGATCTGATTTCACATTCTATACAATTGCCTGATATTAATTAATCAGGCCATATTAATTGCTATTCTAAGTCTCTTAAAATCCACGGAACTTATTCCTGAATGAGTTTGATTCATCTATCCAGAAAGAAGCAACCAGTGGGCAAAAGTTTCCACTAGGCATTTGTGACCTCACAAACTGCAAACATACATATGAGATCAAATTAAGAAGCCTATGAAGCTTGTAGTTTGTTGCTTAAATAATCTTTGAAAAAATCTTCAAGCATGCTTCCTGAAAATTCATCTGCCAGTATTAAAACACAAATTACCACTAGGGAGATCTTAAAAATACCTGGAAAGATTAAACATTCAACCTTCAGAACATGGCAAGTATTACCAAGAATTAAGGTGCATTTAAAATTCTCCAATTAGAAACCCCAGGATATTAGTACATGGCATGCCCATGTATGTGCATGCCAAAATTGTACTTGACACTACAGTTTACTAGCAAAATGCTTCAATACCTCTGCCAGCTTTATTCTTTTGCACTAGAAGTTTTCAGGGAGATGGACTCTGTATCATACACAGGAGAAACCTCTACAAAACTGTGCCTTGCCTGTAGACTGGGCATGTGTCTTACGTTGCAGTGTACATTAATTCAATATATTAATATTGAATACAGGATCTACATAGCTGAATCCATGTTTCTAGTAAAGTTATCATTAAATAATATTACTTCTTATATTAGCACAATGAAATAAGGTATGGAAATCTAATACCGTTCTCCTAATTTTTTTTAGAGCATTAATACTGTTTTGTGATTCAAACATGGCATTGTTCAATGCCTTGGTATTATTCACATTATTTTCCTGTCTTGCAGTCACAGGAAGATTTTTGAGTCCAGCCAGCTGGAAGATTTACAGCAGGTAATGGAGAACTTTGAAAATGTCTTTTAAAGAATTTCAGATATGGTTCTGCAATACACTGAATTTTTTTTCTTATTTGCTGGTTGAAGACATTACAGCACATTCCTAGCTTTCTCCCAGAATGGTTTCCTTTCACTAACAATCCTTGCAGTCTACTAAGTCAGAAGTCTTAAGGCAATGCAATGAAAGAAAATATTCTGAACATTTTTTCCTTCTCCCTAAGAACAGGTAACTAATCCAGCATACATCAGTTTTCATTTCAGTATAGTTAAGAGTTCTTGGCAAGTGGCTTTTTAAATGAAATATGCGCTTTTTCTTCTTGATATTCTTTATTTGTGAGTTTATTATTATATGTGAGTTTATTTCATCTCTACGGTTTTAACAATTCCACCTTCTTCTTCTGCCCTAATAACATCTATATTTAACATACTTTTCTACCACGGAGTGATAGGTAGGCTGTACACTCTTTCCCAAAGAAGAAATTTCAGCTGCAGGAGCTCTGGTATTTTGGGAGTTCAAGAGCCAGGTGGTCTCTTTCTCACGGAGGCGCTTCTTTCTGCTCTGAAATTGTTTCCCTTTACTTTTCCTCCATCCTGAAAATGACTTCTTCATCTACAGCCTTTTTATTTTTTTATTTATTTTTGCATTAAGGGTCTTTTTTTCATCTACATGAATATTTGCCTGCTCCTCCTGTCTACAGGGGCATTTGTGTCTCCATGCTCCATCAGAATGAATCAGATTTACTTCACAGAAATCCCCTCGATGTTTTACAGACTGATGAGCTGGCCTAAGGTCTTAAAAGGTCTTACAGTTACTTTGAGTTTTACAGTTACTTTGAGTGGAAGAGACCTCTAAAATGATTTCCATTTAAGCTTTCAGCACAGAGAAGCTCTTTGTCCTTTTTTATTTTTCTTATTTTTTTGAATTAGATGCCATCCTCCCTAAGATTAGCAATTTAGTGAAATTTGGATTCTATCCTCTTAACTGTATTAATTAGCAGTAAACAGCATTGGATGTATGAAGTATACTTCATCTCTGAAAATCAAAGCCTTCCCAATGCCCTCCTCCCCCAGTTCCATCATACCTCAAATTTTAACTCTTCCCATGGACAGTGTTCACATCCAGGTTGAGACAAGTAATGCAAACAGAAAGAGAAAAAAATAGAGAGTGATTTTGTAGTTCAAAGACAAAATCCTTTCTGCATAACTTTCCTGGGTCATTAACTCCATCTTGCATATTCCTACTTTTGGCTATGATTAAATAAGGAAAAAAGTAGGAGGAAAAAAAATGTTCCAAAAAATCAAGTTGCTTCTGAGAAAAAGTATTCTCAATTATTGTTTTAAATCCTGTTCTGTTCCACTGTTACCCTTAGCATTAATTTCCTCATTGAACTCCAGAAAGCGAGGACTATTTATGAACCAAGACCATTACGAAAACCTAGTTTTAAAAATTATTATTGAATTATAGAACAACTAAGTTTGGAAGGAGATTCAGGAGGGCTCCAGAACAACCCCCAGCTCAAGATGGGTCAGCTACAGTGTCAGACCAAATTACTGTCGCATCCTGGGCATTTTCAAGGATGGAGGTAGCTCAGCCTTTGTGAGCAACTTTCTTTACTGCTGGGCTGATCACCTGGAGAAAAAAGTTGCCAGCCTGACTCTCTCTCATTGCAACCAATGCCAGTTACCTCTTGTCCTCCCACTTTGCATTGCTGTAAAGAGGCTCTATCTTATCACAGAATCGTAGAATGGCTAAGCTTAGAAAAGCCCGTAAAGATTACATAGTTCCAACCCCTTACTGTGGGCAAGGAGGTTGCCAACCACTAGATCAGGCTGCATAGAATCCCCTCAAACCCGGCCTTGAATGTCTTCAGGGATAGGGCAACAACCTCCCTGGGCAGTGCATCACCATCCTCTGAATAAGAATTTCTGCCTAGCATCTAACTTATTTTCCCCTCATTTTGTTTAAAGCATTCCCCTTGTCCTTTCACCATCAGACTGTGTAAAATGTCAGTCCCTCTCTTGCTTATAAGTGCCCTTCAAATACTGGAAGGCTACAGTGAGGTCTCTGCAGAGCTTTCTCTTCTCCAAGCTAAACGACTCCAGCTCCCTCAACCCGTGTTCCTGAGAAAGGTGCTCCAGCCCTATGACCATCTTGGTGGCCCACCTCTGGACCTGCTCCAACAGCTATGTATCCTTCCTCTCATAGGGCATGGATGCAGTACTCCAGATGGGACTTCACAAGGACAGAGCAGAGGAGGACAATTACCTCCCTTGCCCTGCTGGCCACCCCTCTTCTGGTGCAGCTCAGGATACTGCTGGCTCATGTCTAGCTTTTTGTCCATCAAGCCTCCTTGATCCTTGTCCACAGAGCTGCTGCCAACAAATTCCTCTCCCAGTGTGTACTCACATCTGGAACTGCTTCAACCCAAGAGCAACACCTTGCTCTTGGCCTTGTTAAACTTCATTAGATTATCATGTGCCCACTTTTCAAACCTGTCCAGGTCCCTCTGGATGGCATCCCTTTGTTCTGTTGTATTAAATGCACCATGCAGCTGGGTGTCATCAGCAAACTTGCTGAGGGTGCACTCGATCCCACTGTTTATGTCATTGATAAAGATGTTGAAGAGCAGCAGTCAGTTCCAAGACTGACTTCATCTGGACATAGAACTGTTGATACTGTTAATCATAACCCTCTGGCTTTGACCATCCACCCAATTCTTTATCCACCAAACTTTCTAGTCTTCAAAACTGTAGTTCTGCAATTTAGAGACAAGGATGTGGTGTGGGACCATACCAAAGGCCTTGCACAAGTTCAGGTAGATGACATCAGTTGCTGTTCCTTTGTCCACTGAGGCCATCACTCCATTAGAGAAGGCCATCGGATTGTTCAGGCAAGATCCACCCTTGCAAAGCTACCTTCTTCATAACCATCTCCCGTGTAGCAATGGATTGCCATTAAGTACCTCCAAATCCTTCCCATTATCAGGCAGAACAAGATCCATTTTCTTACTGTCTCCTCACAAATCAAGTTCTCCAAGACAAAATCACCTTGCTGGCCCTTTTTGGAACTTGGTTCAGTTTATTAGCATCTTGCCTGTTTTTGGGGACTTAAAATTACACACTGTCCAGATGTAGCCTCTTGAGTGACAAGCAAAGCAGAGTAATCACTTCCCTCAGCCTGCTGGCTCTGCCATGGTTCATGTGGTACCAGATGCTGCTGGCTGCCTTTGCTGCCAGGACACCCGGCAGGCTCCTGCCCAGTTCACTGTCTGCCAAGTTCTCAAGTCCTTGTCAGCAGAGCTGCTCCCCAGACAGGCAGCCCCCAGCCTGTATCATTGCTGGAGGTTCTTCTTTCACAGCTGCAGGACTTTGCATTTGCATTCATTTTTGTGTGCCTCTGTTTTTCATTTGCAAACTTAATGAGCCTGCACTTCGCTGCCTCCTGCAGGTCACTAACGAAGAAGCTGAAAATGGTAGGTTCAAGCAGAGACCCCTACTGGGGCTCATGGGCCTGTACAGAGTGTCCCTTTAGCTGCTGAGGCTGCCTCTCCATTAGCTTTTACCTACCCAATTGTTCACTCATCCAGACTGCAACATCTCAGGTTGGACACAGGAATACAGTAGAAGGGTGTTGACTACTATCTTCAAAAAAGTTCTGTATTTAGCAAATACTGCATTTGGAAAAACACAGCATGGAGTAAACTTTTTTAAGTTTCACTCATAGAAAGACATTCTTTTTGCTCCAGTGTTTGCAATACTGCACTGCCTTTAATGGTTTTGATGAAGTGCAGGCCTAAGGGTATCAGAGCAGCTCTTCATTAACATACCATCACAAATACCACAAAACATTTACATCAGGGTGTTAGCAGTGTCAAACTCTAACCCTCTCCCTGTTAGTTAACTCAGGGTAGCAATAGTTACAATTGTGTTTTTCCAGCCATTTTGACAGGACATTTTATTTGTGGTGAAATTAAAATATTCTGATGAGATTTGGAGCTGGGAGTATGTGTGTTTCTTTGAATAAAGCATTTTGAGCAAGCCATTAGAATGTTCTTAATATGACATGTGCTAATCAGAACAGATGACAGCTCTGATTTCTGAGCAGTCCTAGGGCACTTGCCTTGTTTTAGTTTCTCTATTTCCATATTGCTACTGTAGTCAAATACAATTGTTACAATTAAACCACGTCAGTGTCTTGCATAAATACAATGATCCCTACAGCAATATGTAAAATGTCTCTTTTCACATCTCAAAGCTTCTATGTTGACTTCCACAGTATTGCAATTAAGTCTAATTGAGTAGACTTATGGAGTTACACTAATGATTATGTATAAGAACATGTCCCCCTCAGCTATTTGTTCAAGGCATTCTTCATATCATTTAACTTGCTTCAATTATGCATATTATAATTTGCCTAGTGATGTTTTTGAATGATAATATAATGAAAGTAAATGTGACCTACAGGATTTTCAATATCATTAACTTAAGATCTAAAGAGATTTGACATACAACTCAATTTCTTTCCACTACTTTTTAAATATTATTATTTAGTATTAAAATTATTCCCTGCGCTTTAAAACTTTTTTCATTTGTACTGCAATTATACCAGAGTAGAAACAAAATAATAAGAAAATAGATTAAATGAACATTCCTCTATACTTGATGTAACTAATTAAAAAGTTTTGAAAATAAAAGTCTTAGAATAGTCTTTATATAAAAGGAAGCTCATTATTTGGGGCGCAATTAAAACAAAAACATTGAAGTGTATTTCTTGCCTTATTCATACAAACTATATTTTGAAAACAAGAGAAATATCAAATTGCAAGTATTCTTTGGGAACTCTGTCTGTACAGTCTAAAACTGTTAGATTCAAGAAATGTTAAACTGCTTAGCAAAACTTGAAAGAAATAGCTTGAAGATATGCTTCTTATCTTCTTTTCCAACTCAAAGCAGTACATGATTCTCCCCACAAAAATTAATCCTGAATTCACCTCCTACATGTAAGAAAGTCCTGAAAATACAACAAATACCACCCAAAACTATGCACACACTTCCACTAATAAATTCTCTATCTACAGATGCACTTTTGTGTTAGGAGTGTTTCATTTCTTTCGGACCCGGATTCAGCAAACCAACAAACTAGTAAAAGCAACTCATCAACTTGTTACTTAGTGTAATTCTAGACTTGGCATTTTCTATGGATGCAAAATCCATCTAGCATCTGTTGGCTGAGGGGAAGCATCTCTAACACCTTGCTGTGCTTTAAAGTGTCCACAGCATTTGCTCTGAGGAAGTTTTGCTACACATGTTAATGTGTAACATAAGACAACATATGTGAACAGCACAAAATTTTAACAAACCTATGGTGTGTCTGAAGGCACTTAGGGTGCAAATAACTTAGGAGAGAAACCCAAAACACGCTCTAGCATCTCACAGTCTGAAGTGTCCACAGACATGGTCCACAGAGTTGTAACACAGCAGCAATGCAGAGAAAATTCCCAGGGGCAATAAAATGACAAAAGACTTCATCTGGGGTGAAAAACACAAAGAGAAGAGCGGCACATCTGAACAAACACGTATAAGGAAGTAGAGTACCATAATAAACACTGGAGTGAACACAGGTAAAGTAGGACAGTGCTGTGAGTCAACTTATGGAGACCTGAGGATGTCCTTGCATAAACGACACAAGACTTTTAAATGCAAAAAAGCATAATTTTGTCTGAAAAAAAAATGAAATCTTTCCTTTAAAACTGAGAAAATTCAAAGCAACTGGAACAGAGAGGGAATCTAGGATTTATACAGAACTCATTTGTCTGTGTTTGCTTTTTATCAACCCAATACCTTCCTTAGCAGCAGCAAACTCTTGTTACCAGATCTCTTAATTCATGAGAAGGTCTGTCCAGCCACTCAGTGCCTCTCCTGACAGTCCTGCAGTATTTATGTGAGACATAACTGCATTTGGATCCCTGTTGCAACTCCCTTACTTCCCTAACCTTGCTGTTCCTTAAGCCTGTTCTCTCAGGGATACTCAGTGGCTCTCCTAATCTCATCGTCTCCTCTGCCCTAGCAGATCCCACTTTGCTCCATCTTATAAGAAGAGCATAGCATACCTAGTAAGGAATACACAAGTAAAACAAAGATAAATTGTAGAATACAGTTCACTCTTTTTTCTTCTTCTTCCTTTGTGATGATTACTGCTGAGATGAGTAATTTAATCAGCCCCAAGGAGCCAAAACATGAAATTCTACTGGGAGAAGTAAAGGATTGTGAATTTCTGCAACCTAGAGACTTGCTCAACATGGCATTAGTCTCTTAGGGCCTACTCTATCCACATCACTGAGAAAGAGACCAGGAGATTTGGGTTACACAGATACAGATGTCCTGAAGCTCCCTTTTCTAATAAGGTGCCAAATACTCATTAAAAACTTTGAGTCTTAAATGGCAAGTATATGCATCAACAACTAATCTACATCAGGGAAAGAAGTTAAACTGAATTGAAATTAAGAATCAGATGCATGTAGAAATTGAAACAAGCTGGTATTAAAAAACGAAATAAAAGGCAGTAGAGGAAAAGGAAAAAAGACAGCTAGTAAGAAAAAACAGAAAACTTACATCTACAATTTCCCAAATCACCACTTAAATACCAATAGTCTATCAAGTACAAACCTCTTCTCCCCACACTCCTGCTGAGCACATGGAAAAAAAAAAACAGTTAAAGAAATGATAGCAAATGTGAAGATCGCAGAGCTATTCATCACAGCAACTGGAAGTGAAGAAAAACAAACTAATAAGCCTTTGTTTCTCAACAATTGCATGATGACTGCACATAACACAGAGGGAGCTTTCCCGTCTTCTGCAGCTGTTAGCTGTGTTCTGAGTTTCAACCAAGGAATAAAAGCAATAGTGTTTAAGCTATGGTACAAGAGAACCCACATTTGCTATCCTAATTTTTACATGTTTTTATTATGTAGATACCATCCTTTAGATGCCTGAGCATAAAGAAAGCAATGACAGCAGATACCAATATTGGGACAGATCCTCTCAAATCACCTAACAAAATTGGTACTCTCTGCCTAAGATGCAGACTCGATCCAGACTACAGGAGGAAGACAGATGCCCCATTTAACAACTGACAGCATGACAAGTCTTAATTTTAATTTTTCTAACCAAATGATAGGGGCTCCTCCTCCAGTGAGTCAGTTCTCAGGAGATGCCAGATATGTTGGCCTCACTGCAGAACATTTACTACAGGCCAGAAGTTAATATTATATCTTTTAAAACATATCTAGGGCAGGATTCCTACTTCAGGATACCAACCTTGAGCAAGTAGTGATTTGAAACATGGTAATTGTATGCTAAGAGTCGTATACAAAAGATGCTTGAAAGAGTGAAGTCACAGATGTGTAATTAATGTTTTGTACAACTTTTGTTTGAAACTGGGAGCCCAGCATAGAAGCACAAAATAAGACAGTGACGCCTTTAAGTTTGGACATTTCATAGTTACAAAACCAGACTGCACAGTTTTGGACAAGGAAACAAGATCTTGACATTGGACAAAGTCATCAAGATCAAAGAATCAATTTGAAGACCAAAATATTTTAAAATAGAGGCACAAATAAACTGTATGAAAGTCTATTACGAGTGTTATTCTTCCAGATATTCAGGTGGCTGGATTTAGATTTCAGAGGAAAAATTCTATGACATCAAAATACACAAAGAAATAGCAGGTTTGTTATCTTGCAGAATTATCAAGTACTTTTTACAGAAGCATTAAGAAACACCATTTTGCTAAACTTATTTGACAAATACTCAAGTGTACAACTCTAGATGACAGTTATGTAACTTCCCAAGGCTTACGTACAGCCAACAGTTTTCAAAGAATGCAAATAAGAATGCAAATAAGAACCAATAAGTCCAGATTAATTCAATCCTGGGTGTCAATCATTTAAGAAATGATTTTATGCCTTAAGAGGAACAAACACTAAAAAACTTTCACCCCTGTTGCGTTCTACTTCATTTTGTTTTGTTTATTGCCTTTGCTATTGGTGCCGTACAATGTTATTGCTCATTTTGGTATTTTTAAATCACTCTTTTTAAAAGCTGGCATGTGACTGCCCTGCAGTGAATAAGAGTAAGAAGCTGTCAGTTTGATAGGACTGCTTAGAGATTGCTCTTTCTCTGTGCTGTCATTGTATGTGAGACGCGCACACAAGAAAGCTACTGAAAAAAATTATTTAGGAATGAAACAACTGCCTTCATGCCATTGTTGCTGTTGTTTTGTATTGTGTTACTGTGAAGTTCCATTGTATTAAATACTCTGGAAACTCAGAACAAAAGTTTGCCCCTGCTACCGAGCCCACACAGCATAAGTCATGAAATTAACTTCGTATCATGGATCACAGAAGCATAAGAAATAAATCAGGACACATGGGAGAAAGCTGAAAAGCCTGCCTTGCTACTCAGTGCTAGCTACATGTCAGGCAAAGTTCATGCCTATTAGTGAAAAACTGACAGGTCTGGGGGTGTCTGTATAGCAAGGCAGCACCACCCTTCTCTAGGTGACCGAGGGATATCATGCAGGCAGCAAACAGCAAAAAGCCGAAGTCATGAAGACTTTTACAGACTTGCTCAAGATTGTATTGGTATGTAAATCACAAAAACATGTATCTGTACATTTTTTTCATGGATGGGATAGATTTGGTCTTTCTCATCCATCTGAAGGCTTAAAATTCTACAGACAGTACTGCTGGAACTGACCTCAGGAAGATAGCTCTGCCAAAAGATATCTTTCTGCCAAAAGGCAGGATCAACTACACTTGATGCAGTTCCTAATGATCTGTCCCACATGCTCCAACACAACAGCAGCAACTCCCTAACATCCCCCAAATCCCAGTCTCCTACTCTTGTCCTCTAATCCCAGATCTCACCTGCTAAGCCTAAGAAGTTTTAAGCCATAAGCAGGAGAGATGGAGACTCGCTTCATGCAGCAGTGCCACAGGCAGATGAAAAATAATTTCATGTCTGTTCTCAAATTTCTTCTTCTGCAACTAAAATTCTTCAGCTCTCTACTATAGCCTATGGTTCATGTTTTTGATGCCTTTAATCATTCTTACACCTGCCTTCTGGAATCTCTCAAAATTAATTTGTAGCTTTTTTAAAATACATGCCCACAGCTGGACTTCGCACACTGTTTGGGGCCTTGGAAATGTGAAGTAAAGCAGATGGATGCCTTATCTTGGTTTTGCAGGCTCTTTTGCTTGTGCAGAGTCATTGGGATGCTTGCCTTTTTCTTGCCAGTATGACATTGTTGACTGATGCTCAGTCTGTGAGCCATTAACATGTTCAGATCATTGCAGCAATGATCAGTTGTGGTTGTGCAAATCATTACTCCTAAGTGTTGAACCTTACTTGCCTGTATGCCATTATACTGCATCCTGTCTTTTCCACCTACTTTACAATTTCTCATTTTTTCCTCACACTCTTTCTCCAAACTTTTTTATTTCCTACCACCACACCACATCTTTGCGTAGGTATTGATGAAGTCCATCCCTTCAGTGTTAGCATTCAAACCCTTTGTAACAAGACCCTTAATTCACATTTACCAGAGAATGAAGTGCATACAATGGGAACAACCACACAGCCAGCAGGTCTCCATCCCTGCCTTACCCAGCAGGCTTCACTAATGATACCTATCCTGAAGCAGGAGCAGTATTACTGAACTTATCCTACCAACATAACAGGAATGCTACAGACAGTGAGTCATAATGATTTTAATACTGTGAGAAGATATTTACAATACAAACTGAAGTAGAGACTTCAAGGTCTCTAACATAATATATTACAATTCTGACAAGAGTTCCAAAGGATGAACTGTCAACAAAAATGCACTAAAAACTCAGCACCTTGTCTTTGGCATGGAAATCAGTGGGAAACACCTGACTAGTGAATTTATAATTATAATAGGCACAAAAGAGACCTGCAGACTAGGCTGACCCTCTTGATATTCAATTCCTATATGGACTTGAGGCCCTTCAGAAAGGATCTTTTTACTATGAGAAACTAGTTTAAATGCCAGAAATATTAGCACATTTATTGCTGCTCTTTATGGTATAACAGCCACTTTGTGACTTAGGAAAATGACTCTTACAAGAGTTCTACAGAGCTGGGAAGTTGAAAAGGTCAAGTTGCATTACTGTGAACTTATCCCTTTCATGCTTTGCCATCAAAAAAAACACTACTACTTTCAGTACAGATCTAGTTCTGTGTAAGAAAACACACAGCTAAGAACACCAACTCATTCCTCTAGGATTAATTAATTTGCCAGAAATCAATGAATATGTTTTAGAATTAGCTGCAGGCAAATGTTAACAGGAGATTAATCTTTCATGCCTTTAAGAACTTCTTAGACAAAATGAAGATACATTCCACATCTCTTTCAGTTCAAAACAGGAAGAAGACCAACTAGTTTAAACCCTAACTTTTGTGATAAGTGGCGCATTTATCGGAATAGAAACAACTTTTGCCCAGGGCAAAAAGACTATGCTTCCTTGTTAAGCCAGTTAACACCAGCAGCAAGACAAGTTTCAGCAGCGAAGCATATAATAGTTGCGTCTTTTAGGTGGACACAAGGAGAATAGCTCACACCTGTTTCAGTCTGAGACCTGCTTTGAACCTTCTGAAGCTGGTAACATCACTCCTTTGCAAGCAGAGGTGGCCATTTTTTATTCCTTTGTGGCAATGAGACCATGCTGCTTTCATGAAGTCCAGTGATGAAGAACTTAATTCCCGTAACTGAAGAAAGAAACCACTTCTTAGAATGCTGACAGCTTGTGTGGAAGTGTGAGAAGCAATAGCGGTGACTGGTAACCACAGCTGTGGCAGCACTGGCCCCATTATCTTGGTACTTCTCTCCAGCACAGATGTCTGGTCCCTTGGGAGTTGCCCAGATAGGAGTGTAGCCCAGCCCAGGCAAGCAGAGACCTTTCTCCCCTCTCCCAGAACCTTTGCTACCTCTAGGTGAGCCTGAGCCTCATTCCCTGCCCAATTCATTCCAGAAAAGACTTCTGTACCAACATACTGTTTTTCCCAATCAAGGAGTCTTTCCTAACATAGAAAGCATAGGCAAAGTATAAGATACACATGGTTTGTAAGATGACACACCATGAAATCCACTTGATGCACAGAGAATTCCTCTTTTCACAGCATTAGGGCACTGAAATCTCCTGCTACCAGTTCTTGAACCCCAACTTAAACAATAATGCCCCGATGTTCCTTGAAATGAAACTTCAGTGCATGTCACCCAACAACTGAGTGTAGAATGTAAAGATGATGACAAAGTTGTCAAACGAAATGGCTGGCTTTGCATTATGGCAGTCTTACACATGTATATGAGATTTTGAACAACATGTGTTTTGACCAGTATTGCACCCTAAGGTTGAGCAATCATAATTCTCCTCATTCTCCTCTCTTTATAAGATTCATCCCTCTGAAGAAAAATACGCTTGTATTCAATCTCTCTTCAGAAAAAAAGATCCCTTAAACACCAGGATGATGCAAGTGATTAAGATGCTGAGATAGCATGTAAAGAAAAAGTTTGAAAGGCCTATTAATCAGAAACAATAAATAGTTCAAGCCTATGAATGCAGCTCACATGTTACTGCTTTTCAGAAGTTTCTGTTCTGTGATTAATTGTTTACATGTGTTCAGTGTTAGGCACTAGATAACACATTATTCTTAGTGTTATGACAATATTCCCTGTTGACATCTTCTAGCTGTCTACACTTCTTGCAGGCAGACTTGGCAAACATTTCTTGAATATATAATATTTGCTCACTCCTGAGTACAATGTTAAAAATTTACTTAGGAGAGATTTTAGAATCCGTTTTTGTAGCATGCTTTCTTGTCCTCTTGCACTGTTCTACATTATTAATTTCAGATTAATTTCACCCTCTGGTTGTACATGGTTAATGGAACTCCGTGTACAAGTACTTCAAGCAAAATGCTGCATTTATAGTACTTGCCAGGCACATATATCAACATTGATAAAAACCAGAACATTACCATAAAATCTGTGCATTTCATACTGGAGCAAGTTTATAGACTGCATTTCTGTGATACACCTCCATGTTCAATGAATACAACCAATTAGGTTTATCTACAGCAGGACTGTCTTTTGTGTCTGAAGCACAGTAACAAAGCAAGTACTTCTCCACTGTTTTCTTCACAATTTTCAGGGTGCAGTATCCAAGTACAGTAGAACTAATACCGACACTCATAGCAAAACTGTGTATTGACCTTTCGTATGCCTCTCACTTCTCTTCCCCTATCTGACTGCTTTACATCAGAGATTGGAGGAGAATCAGACTGTGCAGCTGTTTACAAATTCATTGAACACACCACTGGCTCACAAACCTGCTTTAGATAAAAGGTGATTATTCTTTTCTTCAAATGAAAATAAGACAGCCCAAAAAACTGTGTTGTTGTCATTTACACTGTAATAACACAGTGAATGCCAAGGCATAGCCATTAAGGACTGGGGTCCACGTGTATACCTGATGTAAACAGAGACGAGAAATACTTTGATAAATTACAGGCAGAGAGCAGCCTTCCGGCCCCTTTTTCATAAAGGTTGACTATTTTTTTCGGGCTATTTATTTGACAGGAAAAGAACATCTGCCATCTCCTAACATGCTATCTACATCAATCAGGTGCTCAAATGTAATGGCAAAGAAGGGGAAGAGCCAAACGGGCATGCCTTAGGGCCCTTAGTAATAGTATGCACTAAGAAGCAAGCATATGAAGTTAGAAAAAAAGAAAAAGCCAAGAGAGAAGCTATCCAGGACTGACTCTTTCTCTATACCAGCAAACAGGCACAAATCTTCAATATGTCAGAGCAGAATACTGCAGAAGTAAAGACAGCAACCAGTGAGGAGTGATGGGAAAACAGGCAGAGGGCTGTCAATGTCAATATAAATACAACATTTTTCTGGCTTCACAGTGTTAGTTCTACATGCCTGTGGCCATGGTGAGTGCTATGTGGTCCCCACAAAACTAACAGCAAGAGAAGTGCAGTACCACTGTCATCTACATCACTGCTAGAGACCAGGCTGCATTTCTCACAAAGAAAAAAAAGGGTATAGTTGAAAGGAAATCAGAAAAACAAACAAAACAAAACAAAACCACCACAGAGATACAGAGATTAGGTCTGAGATGGAAAAAATAATGAAAATAGCACAGAAAATGATTTTTTGAATTGATCTGTTTCATAATGTACATTTCCTCAGAGACATGGGCAATAAAATAACGCACTGAAAACAGCTGCCTCATGACATGTTAACACTAAGCAAACAATCATCCAGTTAAATATTTAAAGAAAAAAAGTAAAATGCATACTTAATAGAAGTTGTCTGGCAGAAGATGCAAAGCTTAACTGAAGATGGCTTAACGGGACAACATGTTTCTTATTTCATGCAAGGGAATGTGCTTTTCAGTTCAAGAAACTATAAGGTGCTGCTGGAGTCCATTTACAAAAAAATGCACTCTTGTGATGCATTAACTACTTAGGCTGAAAGTGTTTTCCTCTAGCTTCCTAATATTTGGGTGAAGGAGAAGAAATCAGAGCCTGTTGCTTATCAGAAGCAACAAACAGGCTACTCAGATAATGGTGAATTCCAAAAAAAGGACACAGAAGGAATTGGTAAGTTCCTATAGTAAAAACAAAAGAGTAAATCAATGTACCGCAGATGCATCAATGTACCAATGTTGCCTTTCCTCTGTCCTGTCATTCTGTCATTCACAGAGCCTCAGCATATCCCTGTGCATCTCCTGATGACATTCTTTCAAGTGCGGAAGCACGTCTACAAAGGGAAAACATCTCAGTTACTATCTTATAACAAAGAATGTGGGCAAAAGGCCCAAACTAAGTTTAAAAAGAAATATTTCTGTGTGAAAGTAGCACTGTTAGGCAAAGAAGAAAAAAAAAAAAAAAGAGATTGAGGCCATTTTATTCAGAGAAGGCACCAAGAATTCCACTAGTTGCAAAACATAAAGAGAATTTCCCACATTCTCTTTCTCAGTGAATGAGGAAAGTGGCTGCAACATTCTTACTTGTCAGTAATTCTGGGAATAGATAATATGCTAACTTACCCAGTTTCTTGACATTAAATAATATTAGAATGGTTCAACAATAGAAAGTCTGTTTATAGAAATTAACAGTTAGTTCCTGGACAGTTTTCTGTTCAGGAAAAAGAGTTCTCCAACTCGCATGAAGCTTACATTCACAAAGTCAGGAGATAACAGAGAAAACTTGTAGGTCCCATTCATACAAACCACAGGTTCTGAGCTCTGTTCTGCTGTTCTCAGGTAGGCACATTAAAATAAGCATTGTATTATCCATAGAATAAGCATTGTATTATCCATAGGATCTGCATATTCTCTTCAAAGCTCTGACACCTATACAGTTTCTGAATTTCTGCCAATTTTTGGATAAAATATGAAAACCAGAGAAAAGCAGCTTGAATAGCAGAAGCACAAAGCATGTGCTAAGATTTTATGTAATATTTCAAGAAATTGTTTTCTGTCTTGAGCCAAGATTAGCATTCAGTGCAAAGAAAATGACATGGACTTAGAAATCTGGCTGGATATTTCTCCTCTTTCTATCTGGCTAGAAATCTAGGAGGGAGCTTAAGACCATAGACGTATGGCCAGTAATGACAGCCTGTTTTGTGTCACCTCCTACATTTTTCTGAAATGTGAAGGTTTTTATAACAAATTATTATCTGAACATTGACAGTTAAATGATATATATGCTGCATACGCAAAAGAAAAATCACCATCCTTTATACACTTTTTCCTCCTCTTTAGAATATTACAAGGTTCAATACATAAATATAGCTTCATGGTTACTATTCTTTTCTGACACTGATATATGAAAGGATATATTTTCCTCCTTATGGTTGCTGATTTCAAGGGCGGTGAATTTCATGCTTTTCTTTGCCAGAAAATTGTTGTAATCTAAAAACATTTTTAAAAAATTACCATGCTAGCAAATAATTAAGAAAGAAAACATCATGTATTGGCTGAGACTAAATGAAAAGGAAATAACAAAGATGGGTAGAAAAGCAGCTCAAACAAGAATTCTAATCGCTTTCTAAATTAAATCATTTTAAAAAAAAATAAATGCCTAGAACAAAAAATAGTGAAATATAGCCTGTCCTGGCACTGTCTACCACCCGCATCATAATTGAATTTACTGTCTTGAAGTTACTCTTGACTTACCGAAGTGCAAACGAGATCAGAATGAGTCTGAGCGTCTGCCTCAGGCTGACTTCTCAGTTGCTGAAAGATTAAGGACCAAAGTGGCTGCAATCCTGTGTGCCCTCTGTAACGCAGCACTGGCTAAAGCAGTCACAAGTATATAATGACTTATGAGTTTGGATGGGTTGTGTTTGTTTTGCATCACTAGAGCCTTAGAACAGAACCATGCTACACACTGGTCACTGCATCTGTACATAAAACAATAAAAGTTGCAAAGACCAAAGAGCTGTAACACATCTGTGTCCCCCAGCATTTTAGAGGAAAAAAAAAAAGAAGTGTGAAACGTCAGCAGCATCCTGGGGTATAAGCTTGAGTAATAAGGTTAATTGCAGATTACAGTGATGAAATCTTCAGAGAGGTAGTCATGCTCAGGCCACCTGCCATACCTGGCAAACTCTCACCAGGCGCTTAATCTGAGTTACAACAGCACTCCCTTGCCAGAGGCTGCATTACTGCTCCAGGTCTTCCTGAGGACTTCAGAAACACTGGAGCTGCAGGAATCAATTTAAGGTCCTACCATGCACTATTTGGAGTGCATCCAACAAATTAAGGGAAGTGAGGCCACGCACAGTGGAGGCTCACTGTCTCCTCATGCTGACTGTACATGCTTCAATGCTGCTGCCTTTTAACATTTCATCATCTTGATCTTATTCTTCGTTTTCCTAGAAAGAGGGCAGTAGCTGTGACCACATCTCACTGGCTCCTCTTCCTTCTCCTCCCCTTTTCCTCACTGATCTTGCCACCACTGTTAATACCTCTCCATGGCTGAATAACCTTTAGGAGGCTGCATCTATATTTGTGCAAAATAGAAAAGGGTTTGCACCAAAGACCTGACATCATGCTGACAGATTAAATGTTTTGGGTCACAAAAATTTCCTTGCTTCCATTCTTCCTTCCTGGGAGGAAGTAAATCTTTTTAACAACTGCAATTTTTAGAGAGTTGGAACATTTCTTCAAAGACAATTTTTCTGCACAGATGCATCAATTTCTACATGTTGTACCACATCTAAAAGGTAGTGACTACGATCAGGTGAAAAGTGATCTGTTAGGCTGGAGGTGATTCTCTGCTCCATCAGACCAGGCTGCAGAGCAAAGATCAGCCCTGAAAGCTGAGACATCATTGTGGATACCAGCTGCTGAAATTCACACAGGAGTCCAGTTTTGAAGAGAAGTAGATGCAAGATACTTTCATTTGCATACATCTTTACATGGTGGGCTTTTTATGTGCTCATACATACTTGGGAGTTCACGTGTACACACTCCTGTGCATGTAACTGTGAAGGACACACAGAGACAGTCTTGTTACACTGCTAGCAATTTCATTCTGATTTGAAATTGTATCTCTCAGCAAAACCACCACTCTATATATATCCCAACTGGAATGCTAATAGCCATAATGTTTGGTCTAGTTTATAATCAGCATAGCACAATCAAATTTATCATGATTGCAAAAATGAGATGGGTCCTTATACAGGCAATTTCACTTCAACCTGCATCTGTAAATACAAAAATTGTGCTACCTTGCTGTGATACTATTTTTCCAAAACAATTATTCTAGACATACCATCAAAATAACAGTCAATCAGCAGTTCTGCTCCTTCTCGCAATTTCCAGAACTGATTTATTTCTTTATGCTTGTTTTAGCAATGAAGAAAAACAGCAATAATTCCAATGGAAAACATTTTTAACGCATCAGTCACCAAGTTACACCTGAATCCAGATCAAAATTGCTAGGTGAACTTGCCCAATCTTGAGATGTAGCAGTCTATGTATCACATAGTATGAAGGTATTCATGGCACAAGTTCACGGTATCACTGCAGAGACATCCACAAAGAGAGGGAGCCTTCTGTGCAATGTGCTGCACTGCTATCAGTAAGGTTTTCAAAATACAAGAGAGCATCTGGACAAGGCAGAGCTGAACCCTTTTTAGAGAGGATTCACCTGGGCTTTATCACTGCAGCGTCCCTGAGTCTGAACAACTTGGCAGCCACGTGAAAAGGAGGCCTTTGTGAAGTTGAGGACAAAAGCTGTAGAACACCTTTTGAGAGCTAAAACTTCATTTATTGAAGCATATGTTTTAAGGTGGATAGCAGAAGTTCTCCTTAGAGAGTACTGTGGTGGTTTGGGGTTGCTGAGCATTTGTTCAGCATTTGAACACTACGCTCTCACAACTGCAGAGACAAAGCAAGATCCATTTCCCTCACACTGGCTGGAGAACACTGCATGAGGAGATTCCATGGAGTCTGCTTCAACCATCTGTCTGTTTTCACTATCATTTAATTATTGTCCAGCACAAGCACGATAGTAAGTGATCATACACCAACTGGGTAGTCCTGACTAGCTCAGGCTTCAGAGGGAAACCTCCACAGAGACTGTCTCAGGATTATACTTCCACTGCTTGCTTACAGGCCTTCTGCATTGACTGAACCCCTCCAGGTATGAGGTTCTGACCACACAGATCCAACTCAAGACAGAAATGCATTTCCATCTATAAACACTGTGCCTCCTTTTGTCACAAGCTGTGCCAAAAAAACAATCTCAAAGGAAAAACACCCTTTAATTTCAACGTATTTGCTCTTGGCATTCAGCTGTTTGTTTCCTACTGATAAAGTACTTTCCTAAGGAAAGGTGTGACCAAGCACCTGCTCAACTTTGAGATTGCTGTCTGGCAAGAGCCTCACAAGGCAAACCAGCTTTTCACCTGCACTGAATCTGGTGTCAGTAGGATTCACCAAATTCAACAGAGTCAAATCACAATTTTCCAATTTGAATGGAAAATTTCCATTTATTTCCATCAGGGCTTTTTATCTGCTTAGAACTGCTAGCAGTCCATGGAAGTTGGTTCCCAGAATTATATTTTTAAACAAGTGTCTCCTTTTTCTTATTAGCATACCATTTCTGAGAATCCAGTTTGTTATTTCAGATTCAAACACTCTCAGGCCGGATATATATAACTGTAAGCTGCTATAAACTTGACTTTAAAATGACTTTTTACTCAATTTTCTTCCTAATATTCTAAGCAATAAGCTTATTTCAGTGGAGTAGCTTATTAAACCGCTTTGGTCAGAAATAACATTAAGTTGATATAAAGGTGAAATACTAGGTGATAATGCACCCCAAGTAAACTACTGTGAGTCATTTAAACTAGGCAATGTTTTACTTCTAATTAATTCATTTAATATTCCTTTTATAGCACTAAGTTTTCATTGCAAGTAAAAACTACAGTATGCTAAAATAAGATTGTGCTTAATAATCAGAGCTAGGGCTAAAATCTGCAATTCTCACTAAGGCAAAACACTCAGCTTTTACATCCCATAAGCAATGTCTCCATAAAAATAAACCATGCTGATTTGGGCTGAAACTGACTTTGTTCTTTTGTGTGATTTTTTGATGGTTTAACTGCAAGTTAACACAGGTATAGTTTTCACTTATCTAGTAATTAACATTAATTTTGGCAACAGAGAGCCATGGGCTTAGAAAGGGCTGATGTCATTTTTAAAACACTTCATTCATTTTCACCTTCTACAGCTGCAGTTGAAACCTAAACATTCAGTTTCCTTCTTCACAGACAAGAACAAGTATCTTCCTAGAAAGTGGATGGAGGCTTGTCAGAGAGCACACATTTAAAAACGACAAAGCAAGATCTAGGTTCCTTCTCTAAGGATTTGGCCGCGACACAAGCCAGAATTTGACTTGGACTTCTTTGTCTCCAACTCGGTGGAATCCAGGAAATGAATAATTAAGATCCAAGTGAGAAAGCTTCTTTTCTACAGTGCACTTCCAAGATTCAACGTTACACTTACGTGGACTTTAAAAACTGCATTACAAAACAGGATGTGAAAACAGTGCCCACAAAGGTACTGTGGGTATTTTCTGGTCTCTAATCAATAGAAAATAAAAGAACATTAAAAAAGACATGCTTCAGTGCCCGATGTAGGGAGCCATTGATACCCGCCTGTGTTCATCGCTGGGAGATCCCGTACTGGGAGAGAACAATGGTTCACATGGATCAGTAGTCTACAGATACCTACCCTTAGCTACCGGATTGAAGAGTACAGAAAAGTTAGTGGGTGAGAGCTCTTCATGTAAAAAGTAGTATATTCTAGGAAATAGAACTAAGTACTGTTCAAGACATGGAGCAGCAATTCAAAAGATAGCTAGGATAGCTAGGAGAAATAACTTCTGTATTAAGTTTTAGTACTGCAACCTTTGTCTTACTAACGATAAATAACCTTTAGGCTTATTTATTCTTCCCAATTCTACTTTGTTAATATCAAAAAGGAACATTTTTCTCAATTTTTAACATCTTAATCCGCTACAAATTATTAGATCTAGGTTGCAAGTATGAGCTACATCCTCCATTTTGGTTGCAATGCCTGGACTGAAAGGATGGTGGTAACAAAATAAGATAGTGCTACGTTAATGTGAATGACTCTACTTCATGTAGTATCATACACTGTCCATTCAGTATCACTAGATATCCTACTAGCCCCTGTTCAGCACTGTGATCAGGCAAACATATGACTGATACTATCTCAGAGTTGTTCTGAGCTTTGCTACATGTTCAACATAGACCAACATGCTGTCTGTTAATTCTACATTCCAGTTACAAAATTTGAAAGAGGAAAACAAATCTGGCTGTTAACATAATAGTCATTTACCATCAATTCCTGCTTCTCCCACCTATTCAATGAGTTTAGTCCTTATACTGAAACATTCTGGCCGCAGTACAGCAAAAGACTTCACAAAGGATATGTAATTCACTACTCATTACATGTTATTTTCTTCCCCAGATTTATATCTTCCTCTTGTTCATTTCTATTTTCATACTTATTTCCTCAATAGATGATTTACAGACCAGTGGAAATAAAGGTTCAAATGTATCTGTAGTGAGATTGTAGATAGTAATTAGGAGCTTTGCTTTGAAAGCCAGCGGGACTTAGGATAGACTGAAAGGGCGGTTTCCCTTCTGTATATTTCATTTATCACAAAATGAATTAACCTTACATGGAACAATAAAAACTCACACATTCAGCTAAAAATGAACCTAGGGAGTCTTCTAAAATATAGCCCAGAAAATCTTTTGATATCTAGAAATTCCTAAACTAGCTTTCCGACATATAAAACAGACTGCTAGAATGCAAGGAATTACATAAAAACAGCAACTTGGAACAATTCCAAAGCAAATTTTAAATATCCTCAATGCTTTTATACTACTCATACATGTACTTACCCTTTTTTTCAGATTCATAGATGAACTAGACGCAGTAAAAAAAATATCTTTAAATAGAATTTTCAAAATTTAGTTATCTCATGAGCTTCAAAATTCACTAGGATCATCTCATCTCATGAACAAATCTCATGAACATCCCTCATCTCATGAACAAAGTTTTCAAACACAAATACCTACCTTAAATGTCCTAAATATCACAGTACTTTGTTAGGTATTAAAAAAGTAGCCTGGGGAACATCATTTCTATCAATTTTTTTTTCATCAGTTGATCTAATATTAAGGAAATATCAAAGCTGTGCTAGTGATGTAGTATATAGCAAGGAGACTGCTTAAAAATTGTCCTTCCATCTTTCCATGCAAAGATGAAAATCTTTTCAATTCTTACACGTTGCGAGGATCACTGGCAATGTGATCAAGAATTGTCTTTTTGAAGCATTTTTTACTAGTTGAGAAAACAACTTATTAAAAGAAAACAAATTATTTTCCCTGGAGATGAGATGGTGGTAGTGAAAATCTGTTAAAAACAAATAAATGAATCAAGTTCTGCAAGTAAATAAAGAGCAGATCCAACAAGTGCATTGCTTAGAGGGAATGGTTTGCTTATCCTTCACAATGATACCTGAATGGCAAGCAGGAGTTGGACTCCTTCAGATGTGCTGTGAGTACCAGCACAAGAAACATCAAACTCAAAAGATTGTTACCACCAGGCATCCATCAAAAGCTTCAACTAGGAAACAATGCCAATATTTACTTCTCACTAGGAGATACCTAGAGTAAATTCTGAGAGACTTCACACTAGTCCTCTACTGACCTGATACAAAACATTCTCATCAGACTTTAAAGCTATTCCTTCAAATTGATTGATTTTTATATGCAAATAGCTCTAATTCAACACCTGAAGTTGTACCAGGAAGAAGTTATGCCTATCTATTCATTTCCAACACACATCTGTTCCCCTGTAGCAGAGCACTATATATGCAGAATATGCAAGGCAGCAAGCAAACACAGTTAAAGTCAGTGGCATATTTGGGCTATTTCACATTACAGGAACTTTCTTTTATACTCATACATTCCATGAAAGCAACTTTGCATAATGAGTATTTCATTCAAAAGAACAAGTGCAACAAACTATACATGCAAAATGATTGGGGGTCATAACTACTATATTAATAAACATCAGACAGTAATTTCCAGCATTATGCCATAATTTTGACACATTGGCAAAATTGTTTCTTCACCATCTGTTTTTAAATGATCCTCACAGGTGGTTGGCTTACTGACAGACACTTCTTGCATTCTGTAATATGTATTATACTTCAGAAGTTATAAAAAAATAATTAAGTAGATGATAACAGCTACCCATAGAAAGAGGTTGACAAGTTCATCATCCATTCTTCAGCAATCTCATAACAAAGTGTCAAAAAAGGCTACAGCTGATGTTTAGCACCAATACTAACCTATATGCAAGAGAAACTTTAAACACCTTTTAACTTGTAATGTATTGAGACCTAGATACGCAAATCGGCTGGCCTTAGACATCTTTTTTATATTTAATTACAGCCTGCTAAATAATCCATAAAGCGATGGGGAGATGCAGTCCAATAAACAAACCCATTTTGTTGCTACTTGTGCAAGATGTGGCGGTTTTGAGTACTCATTAACAATGGCAGGATATATTTTAGACTCAGAATGCAGTCTAAAATTCTGAGTCTTTCTGAATTTGGGAGGTTATGGGAAAATAAGCCCTTAAAATTGGAAGGAAAGTGTCTCATACCTGGCACCACCAACTACCTAAGCTTGCAAGTTTCTTGCTTGCAAAGTCTGCTTTGTGTCTGTTAAAAGGAAGGACGCTCTGGTAGTACCAAATGTGTCAATCTCCACGAGTAAGAGATGAAGGATCAGAAGCACTATAATGACTGAGGGTAACTAATGCAGTTGCTGATTGCCTGAGTAAAGCAAATACAGCAGTCCAATCTTCAGAGTCTTTCAGTTCCATCAGTTACCAAAATATTCATCATAAAAATCATTTGTAGAGGTGTATTTCCTCAAAGAATCTATTACTTATACTTAAGATTACTCTCACTTGCTTAATACTAGGAAACACAATTTTAACAAAGAATCTATTTTCTGTTTTTATCTTCAGCAAGGTAAGACCAGCACAGCCCAGTAAATTTTCAGGTGGGCACAGGACACGTGCTCAAGCCCTACAAAGGGGAGTCAGTAGTTCCTGAGCTTGGGTACATTAAGTCCAGCATCCACCAACAGGATCATCTTCGCATATGGGTGCAGTGCTGGGAAGTAGGCCTGGAGCTACCGGGGAGATTGGTCAGATGGCTATTCCCTGAACTGCATTCTAGGAGGATGAGTGGCTTTCTCTCTGCATGTGACTTAATGTTGCTTGAAAAGTGAAGAAAGTAACAAAACATAATGACAAAAATAAGAGGAGAAAATTCATCTGTCTGTGCGAAAAGTAACACACCAAGTTCTCCGCTGTCGAAGCTGCTGAATTGATACAGAATTGAATGACAGGTTCTGCACTTCAAAGAACTTGTTAAAGCCCTGAAGTATTACAAGTAGTCAATAATTTTTCCAGGAAGTTGTGCATTCATAGGTGGAAGATATGCAAGACAGAGTGATGGTAAAAAGGATCTCACAAGGTTCCATTCAGAGTGCATGGATCTGAGGCACTGTGTTCCCCATTCTTCCCCATGTATGTTGCGTCACCAGCACATTTCTCTCATTTTTCATTATGATGTTCTAAACAATGCCAGGGGAATTCCTTTGACTCTAGAATGTCTCTCATACAGTCTTGTAAGCACAGACAGTAGATACAGAAGGATGAGGGTACTGGGAAGAAGCAAGACGAAGAAATACTACAAATACTTTCTAATTAATCAGTATTTATAAATATCCCCTTTTTTTCCAAAATTTCAAGACTTGTCAGACATAAGAAAATACTATTCTAGATGGTTATTTGATAATTGCAATGCCATCTGAAATTCCACATCAGGTTCCCCAAATCCTAACCAACATCTCAAAAGTTACAAGGGCCATGCATTCCTTTTTCTGAGGAACAGACAACAGCAACCACTGCTATGCAAAACAAGACAAAATAAAAAACCCTTACTCATTTTCCTCCTGTTTTTTCCATGCTGAATACCATACTACGTTTTCCTTCATGAAGCCTTTGGGAAAAGATTAGAAAAAACAGTGGCCAATCTAGATGCACAGTTCAAACAAAAGAAGACATCTACAATGATCTTAAGGGGTGTTTCAGTCACAGCATTCCACTGCAGCCAGCAAAAAATATCCTCAGCAATTTCTCAGGGGCAACAATAAGAAGCAATCAGGTTGCCCCTCATTTAAAAAAAAAAAAAAAAAAAAAAAGATTCTGTATGGCTTTGATAGCCTGTAATATACTAATTACAGAAAATAGAGCGTGTCTGAAGATGAAAGAAATACATTTGGTTATCTCTGCCAATGTGACAGAACAGCATTTCTCTCCCTTGTGTATTTTGCAGTATTTTGTCTAGTCTTTTAAATTCCCTAAGATTGGTACTTCCGTGGCTTTCAAATAGTCTCCGTCGTATGTTTCATTGGCTAAGATAGCCAGATGACATTCAGATCAAATGCACATATTTCTCCATCTCAGCCATTTTGTGCTACAGTTCATGACCAAAAAAAAAGCCCTTATTTCAGCCCAGTGTCACTGACATCAGGGGTGTCTGTAGTAGTACAGGGGATGGATTACAATATCCTAGATGTTTGTGCAGTCATGTTGCAAGCACCACGTTTTGAGAGGGAGCCTCTCTTCCTCAGAGACGGCAGCTTCCTGAGGGAACCTTTATTCCTCCAGGGCCGTCCAGTGACTTCTCGATACTGAAACATGGAGAGGTTAATCTGACAAACCTCAAATAATTGCTTCTTCCCCTAAATTACTCAAAACATAAGTTCGTATTACACTCTGTAGAGCCCTGGAGATGAAGTTCCATGCATATTACAAGACAGCAGGGCTCCTAAATTTAGCACAGAAGCAGGATAAAGAAAAACACAAGCATGATCCATGAAGAGCAGCAGCTGCCTTCCTATACCTAAAGCTTAATTATGGCTTTTTTCTTTTTTAATTCAGTAACTTGTGTATTAATTTTGATTCACCTAATTCTTTTAATATTTCTGTTGCTTGAAAAATAGCCAACAATAGTGCACAAACACCACTAGCTTACACAGTACCCTATAAAGGGTTTCAAGGCTATGCAGGATTCCTGCTGTGAGTTCTATTTGATTCAAGGACAAGGAGCATGATTTTATTTTAGTAACCAACTTTACCTGGCCACCCGAAGTTTCACTCTAGTCCTGCAATTGAATTAGGCATAGTAGCTTAATAAATTAACCTCATACTTGGCATTTTGTTTCCTGATGCCCAACACAAATCTGTCACCAGAAAACAACAGGAAACAGTCTTCTACTCTAGCTAAAACTTGCATGTCACAGATAGGAGTAGTGACAGTTCAAAATCAAGAACTTTCCTATATAGGCAATGTGTTGTTAACAGCATTAGAAGCAGTGCTCATTTTATCATATGTCCACTTGGTGCGTTTTGCTGAAACAGTTTCTTGAGGCTTTTTTTGTGGTGGCTGTCTGTGCACCAGCTTCCCTTCCATCCTATTGCCTCCTACAGGGCAGGTAAAAGCAGGAGTTGGCCTCATTGGAGCCTTCAGTCAGGCTGTTTCTACACACTGCGCACTACTTCATACATACAAAGCCTTTCTCAGAAAGCTTCAAATGTTTTTTTTTCATACCAAAGATCAGAAAGTAGCCAAAAAGTCAATATGCAAGAATGCTGCTGTATTAGTATTGAATTTCTCTGTTGTATTTCCATTTTAAATTCAAGTCAAGAGGAGCACAGATCCATGCTTTTCTTTCCATTTGGCTAAATTGTTCTGATGCATTACACTGCTAAACCTACTGAACTCTCAAGTACAGTTGCATTTAAAGACTGTGGAAAATTCACACGTTGATAAGAATGCTTGCAGTGCTCTGCTGTTCTCTGAAGGTGTGAGAAATCTAATATTTCTCACAGCTGTTAGAAGCCCTTTGTAATTTATTCTTTACTTTTCTGCACAAGCCCCACAAGGCTTTTTTTTTTTTTTAACCTCTTGTCGACTACACAATTACTTTGAACGTCTGAACTGCCACCAGCTAGATACTACCTCTCTGATTTCAGGCAACAGCTCACACTGTTTTATTCAGCCAGATGAAACAGCCTTCCTAGCTCTCAAGAGAAGGCAACAGGACAGGACTCTACCGATGAACAATTTAGTACAGTCCTGATGAAAAGAGTGTCTCAAGCTGGCAGGTAGTAACAGAACATGGTGCAGAAAACCAGATATGGGCAGCTCTGGGGGTAAGCCCTGGTCAACATGAGGCTAAGCAAAGCTGCAGCATCAGAGCTCATGGCCTTGATGCTACAGCAGTGATCCCCACATGGTTTCCCTTCTGCAAAGCACCTCCCTGTTCAGGGTCTTGCAGACTTAGTTGGTCACAGCCAGAACAGCTTTGGGAGTCCTACATGAACAAAGAGGGGTTACATTCCATGGATGAAAGGAAGAGGATTCCCATATGCACATTTGTCTAGATTTCAAAGTATGAGTATGAGATACCTCTATTATTTGCTAGACAGAAAGCTGTGACTCCGTATTGTCTTTATATGCCTGACACATGTTTCACTTCTGACCTCCAAGGTACACAGAAATTGCACACAATGAGAAGAAAAAAGCCAAGCAAATGCATGTCTTGATAGCTTGACGTTGCCTTTTGCCTAAAGCAATTTTACATAATTAGCCATCTCACAAGTAAATCCTTTTTATTTTATACTTTCATCCATTTAAAATAAAAACTGTACAGTGGCATGGATAGCTTGTCATTTTAATACACTTTGATGTTTGCAAGCTTTGAAATATCATGTTCAAATTTGTATGCAAATTTGTGTTTCCAATTACATACTCATTAGTTCTTCTGGAACTTCATCTTAATATTCAGAAAATGTTTATGGCTTTCTCTGTTGTTTTTCAGAATTGCTTTAGAATGACACCCCATGTATAATAAACAAATGAAGAAATCCATTAACACTCAGTAACTTTCTTAAACATCACATTTAATTCCTAAGGATGTTAATTTGTCACTTCAGAAAGTTCAATTATCTGTGTACACTCCATCTGATAGCATATTAAAAATCATAAGAAAATGGTTTTGTATCTATTGCATTTACATCCTCCAAAAATGGCCACCTCCATTCCCTTCTCACTTTAAAGTCTGTCATATTTTTCAATATCTTTAATGAATGTTTTGATAGACATGAAATACTGATCCACATTCCTAGATGGAGCAAAATTGCTACTACTGCCTAGACTTCACTGGAATGAAGCAAATTTATAGCAATTACGAATACAGATTTTTTTTCTAGTTATCCACCTCCATTAAAAGCATAAATAACATTTTAAATCCTAGAGTGAAGTAAAAGTCTTACTGTTAAAAAAAATGCAGTAATCTCCACTGCCAGAAAGATCAACTTTTGGATGATAACTGGAGCTCACTAATAAGTAAAATGCAGAACACATAGAATGAGAGGAAGGAAGGAAGGGCTGGGAGAGAGCATAAGGGCATTCAGTGTGTAGCACCATCCCACTCAGCAGTGATGGGATGGAAATGCGCACTGGCAGATGCTAGTCTAACCTGGTCCCATAGATCTCCCTCTTCCTGGAGATCTAACAAGTCCCCTGGGCTATCTACCCTATCAGATTTCTCCTAATCATCGAATCATTGAAGTTGAAAGGGGCCTTTAAATGTTATCTGGTTTAGCTCCCCTGGCAACGAATAAAGGAACAGCTACAGCTTGATCAGGTTGCTCAAAGTCTGGTCCACCCCGACTCTGAATGTCTCCTGGGATGGGACATCCACCATCTCTCTGGGCAACCTGTTCCTGAACCTCAACATCCCAGATTCCTCCCTAACATCTAACCTCAATCTCCCCTCTATTAGTTTCAAATGATTTCCCTTTACCCTATCACTATCAGAACCCCTCAAGCATGAAATTGTTCTTCAAGTACTAGAGGGCCATGCTGAGGTCTTCCTGGAGCCTTCTCTTCTCTGATTTAAGAAAGCACAACTCCCCCAGCCTATCTTGATAGGTGTTCCAGCCCTCTGATCATTTTCACAATCCTCCTCTAGACCTGCCTGACAGCTCTACAACCCTCCTGTACTGGGGCCCCCCAGGCATGGACACAGTACTCCTGATGGGGCCTCACAAGGGCAGAGCAGAGGGGTTCAATCGCCTCCATCCTCCTGTTGCCACTCCTCTTTCATGCAGCCCAGGATACTGTTGGCCTTCCAGGCTACAAGAGCACACTGCTGGCTCATATCCAGCATCTCATCCACCAGGACCCTCAAGTCCTACTCTGCAGGGCTGCTCCCAGTGAGTTCTTCTCCCAGTCTGTTCTCGTATCTAGGTTTGCCTCAACCCAAGTGCTACACCTTGCTCTTGGCCTTGTTAAACCCCATTAGATTCTCATGCGCGCATCCACTCCTCAAGACTGTCCAGGTCCCTCTGGACAGCATCCCTTTCTTCTACAACATTAACTATACAACTCATCTTGGTGTCATCAGCAAATTTACTGAGGGCACGCTTGATCCTACTGTCTAGGTCATTGATAAATATGTTGAAGAGCACCAGTTCCAAGACGGACCCCTGAGGGTCAGCACTCATGACCACCCTTCACCTAGAGCCATTGTGGGGCCCACGGAGGAGCATGGTGGGTAGAATTCTGTGAATTGGTACAGGGGCTTCCTGTTAACCCTCTGGTGTTGCTGATATGCCCTGCTTGTGTCAAGGAGGCTTTTGCACTCTTTCTGGAACCTCTCGGTTCAAATCTTCATACTTCTGACCCACCTGTTGCCATTTCAGCCACTGGACTTTTGTTTCCTTGTAGGTACCAAAGTTTCTCTTATTTGTGTCCTTTCATCTTCTAATGTACTTGAGACTCCTTGGGTTAGTTTTAACTCTGCTTACAGAGCAATAGAACAAGGGGAAATAACTTTAAAAGAGGGGAGATTTAAGTTATACGTTACGGGGAAATTTTTTACTAAGAGTGTGATGAGACATTGGCACAGGCTGCCCAGAGAATCTGTGGGTGTCCCATCCCTGGAGACATTAAAGGCCAGGCTGGATGGGGCCCTGGGACAGCCTGGTCTGGTGGGAGGAGTTGGATCTAGATAATCACAGAATCACAGAATTGTAGGGGTTGGAAGGGACCTCCAGAGATCATCGAGTCCAACCCCCTTGCCAAAGCAGGTTCCCTACACCATAATCTTTACAGTCCATTCCAGCACAAGCCATTCTATTTATAGGGATCATTCTATTTACAGGTCTAGAGTCAGGGAAACCACAGATGGGTTAGACGTTAATTTGCTGAAAGAATTATATGTTTCCTCTGGCTTTATGGCCTGGAGACATCATGCATCTACACTTTTGGGTGATCCAGTGTGGAGCCAGGAGCAGTACTCAATCCATTTCTCTGCACAATGTGTCAGAGCCAAAAAATACTAAATATAATAACTGGTAATGTGACAGCGCCCTGTTTAAGAGGATGCTATTTGGAACACAGTCACTGGAAATAACATGAACAATTAAGATTGAAACTTACTGTACCTGTATATGCAATAGAAACTATGAAATATCTAGAGAGGCCAGGCTTTCCCTTTTCTTGCCCTTAAAGTGGATACAGCTCCACAGGACTCCAATAGAGGATGTCTTTCTCAGTCTATCATACTCTCCCTCCAGTCCAGCTAAAACTTGTAGTGCACAGAATAGCAGAGAAATGGCAAAGATAGAGGCCAATTTCATGAAAATAAATGCAAATCAGTTTTCACAGCTATTGCAAGTTTTTGGTGTCAGCAAAAAGCTTGGTAAGCAAATATTACATTGGCTCATATGCATCCCCATTCGCGCTAGCAGGCCTGAAAACAACACGCTTCTAAGCGCTAATAAATCTACAACAATGTGTTAAGAGTTCTTTAATGACTTTAAATTAACGCTGATCTTCTTAATTAAACTTTTTTAATTAAGGAGTAAATCTGTGCATTAAACAGATCAATTTATTCTAGCATGCCACAAGCATACAAGATGGATACTGCACTAGCAATGCAGACCTGAGTCTTGCTCCAACAGAAGCAGCTCTCTTCCTTACAGGCAGACAACGGTAATTGCGGTTCAGAGTGGGACAAGGTCGGATAAAATTTGTAGCACTGCATCACAGTCTGACATTTGATATGTGCAATGCTCAGCAGAAACCACTTAATTTTGAGAATTTTCGAAAATAAGGTACTGGAAATTTCTCCCTTGCTAAGGAAAACTTAAGGTAAGCAGCTGTCTAGAAGAGCGGGAACACAGTGAGAGTCCATAAACTACTCCTTAAAATCATAAACAGAAATATTTATCAGCAGTAAATTAAAAAAAATTTATTAAAAAAAAAAAAAAATTGAAAGTCTTCCTGGATTCATTTTCAGTTTTCTCAGCTTTTTGGGTATGGTGAAAACAACTACAGGCATGAATTATCAGTACTTTGAACATGAAGTAGAGGGAATAGAAATGCTTTTTATGTTATTATTGAGTATTACCCAAACCCATTATTTCAGAAATACTACCCAAGCCCATTATTTCAAATGTACATGTGATGCCATAAATCAGACAGGGGTGTGGGCACCACAGAGGTACTTGCTCTCAGGGCTGTTTGCCATCCGCTGACATCAAAGAGGAAATGAATGTTGCTCATTATCTCCCAACAAGATGAGGCCAAGCCGTCAGGACCAGGCCTCAAAGCTTCACCACATGGCCCAGCTGCAGCACCTGCCAGCACATCTGCAGCATTCCTGGAGGGATTACAGGGAGCCCCTAGAATACATAAGCCAAGGAGTTCCCAGGGCCTGATAACTGCAGGATTGTTTCTTTTCACCTCTGCTATATTTTAGGGCTGGGAGATGAGGGTATCTTCCTGGCGCTTTACCCTAAAGTTAGCTCTCAGGAGAGCAGTTTGTTTGAAGTGACAACAGGCATAAGCTCTCAGCTCACTGTAAATACAGATCAATGCCTGCACAGTACAGCATCATGGGAGCTGATTAGAAGTCATCCACTTCTCCCAGACTAGATCATAGGATAAGAGATTTGAGAACAGAGGCTGCAGCTCAGTTTTTACCATTGGATTCTTTTGTTTGTCCTAGCCAGAATTTGTCACCAATTCAAGTTCATTCTAGAGAAAAATCTCAATAACTTTTCATACCAAAGATGTTTTTGTATTCAAAGCTACACTGAGTAATTCTGAAATAAGAATAATATTCATGCAATCCTTCCTTCATAAATATGAAGTGATATAAAGTGGGGTGGTTTTGTTGTTGTTGTTGATGTTTTAGCATGTTTGTTACATTACGGTCTGCTCCCCTTACTGGAAATAAAAGATAGAAAATCACAAGGCGTTCAGCCTGTGTCAGAAGCATTTTTAATGGCACTTTCTTAAACACTGAATTTGGAATGGTAGTTCAACAAACAGGAGGAACATACAAGAGCTTAGAGTGCTCCCACACATCTCCTGAGCAGCTCTCAGAAAACACTGCTGGATAGTTTCTACTACAGCTTTCTGCACCTCAAACTCTAGCTTTTGAAAATCTAGCAAACTTCAGGTAGTTGGGAAGCACAGCTCCAAGAGAACAACACTGTAGCATTTGTGATGGGGACAGTACATCAGAAGTCACTGGCATCTCTCAGGCCGGGGAGAAACAAAGGCAATAAGTGACAGCCTCAGAGCAGCAGCCAGTTGGGATTATAACTGACTATGCCGGCAAGGCACAGAAGCTCCTCTGTGATAGGTTTGAGCTCAAATAATCCAGAACTATCTGATTTTCTTACCATGATGATAGACATTAGTTTTTTATTTACTCTGCTAAATAAAGCCAAGAAAAGCTCATATATTCATTACTGATTAATGCAGAGAAAATCCAAAGGGCTATTCATACAGTGTTACTTGACATGTACATGGTTTAAATGAGAATTCATGTTAGGAATGCAGCATAGCTATTTCTTTCCTACTGAAATGAAATTGGTCAGTAGAGTTAAAATCGCATCAAGTTGCATAAGGTATCCCAGTGAACAGAGGATTACTGAGAATCCTCCGCCCTATCTTTTCAGTCTGAACACAGTTGAGGCATCCCGAAAAAGTGGTGTGGATCTACTACAAGGGGATGCTCAGAACAAAGACATAAGTGACGTTGCCCACACAAAAAGTCAGCACACCCTCATAGCTCTTTAATGTTCCTGTTCTCACTCATGCATTAGTCTTATATCATCATAACCTTCTGGAAGATTGATTTACCTGTCCTACTGGAAGTTATTTACTTGTCAGGATATTGGCAGATAATCTGCCACTAACCTTGTCTGAGAAGTTATTTTGTCATTCACATATAGTGACAATTTTTACACTGAAAGAAAGATATGAAGAAGTACATCCTCTCTACTGCAAGTATTAGTTAAGGATGCACTTACTCATAAAATTGAGCAAAACAATTCCAAAGAAGGAATAATGTTGTCAGCCTTTTGCTGAAACCTCAACCCCAAGGTCAAAAATACTCTGATAATTGTCTAACAAAACTTTTATGTTCCTTCTCCTAAGTGCCTTTAACTGGTTCATTGTTCACAGGGACTCTAAACATCTCCTCAAAGTCAGCAGACTCTCCCATTTAAGTTTCCCTCTCCTCTGAGCATTATCTTCTGCTCTTGTTGTGGGAGGATTTTCATGATAAAGTGATGAGTGAGTGAATCCTAGAGAAATGCAAGCATACTAGAGCCATTTCCCTGTACTTGATAGGTCTTTTCTCTCAGTACCATTTAGGACATTTCTCCTTCTTTTTAAATTATCTGCCAGAGTACAGCCTCTCCTGGATCATGACAGACATTCAGAGCCACTCCTGTTTTTGGTAGCACTGATTTATGAAACTCTTATTGGGATAGACTTAATCTATCACAGGAATTGTTTTTTTCCTCTCAGAACTCAGTATAGCAGATGTGATAAAGCACCTGTATAATAGGCTTTCTATGCTGCCGTTGCCCACAGTGAGGTTTACCACACTCTTCATGAATTATGGCTTCATTCTGGGCTTAAGTAAGCCTGGGTAAGGTGAATGAATTACAAAAGTGGATTGTGGAGATGATAAACACATGGAGCACAGTGGCTCAAGCTCTCACTGAAAGGAACGAATTGGTTTTTGATGTTAGACAGCAGAAGATGCTGCTTGCGTAAAGATCACTGAATGCAAATAATCAAGTGCACTAAAACACATTGGAGATGACAAAAAGATAATATTGTAATCTTTTTTTCTTTCCTACTCAGCCAGGTAGGACTAGGAATAGTCACCTCTGGGTTTTTCCAGCTGCATTTCTTTATGCTTTTATTCTTCAAGCCATCTTGCCCATTAGAAATTTATCAAAACTTGCTCACATGATAATCCAAGGGAAAAATTTGACCTGACACTGGATTATTAGATCAAAGATGAAACATGTGACATTTGCTATGTTTAAATATTACAAGAATCAACAGTAGATTTTTTTTTCCCAAGATTGAATACATAGATTTAATATTAACAAATAGTGCATACCTTGTTCTCCATCAGTTTGACTCCAATCCATGCTCTTTATAATCAGAGTGCTTATTTGAGGAAAATGTGCATCTCCATCTCATGTAGAAACACAGAAACAAGAGGATTAATTTTGCAATAGTTCACCAGATGAATTAGATTGAAATACTCAGTCATCAAGGATTGAGCTACCTGTTGATATAGAGAGATGTTTTTACTACAGAAGAGGAGTTGCAATACAATTTTTAACTTTAATAACTCTATATTAAATATTATAATTCACTGTTCGTGTTTTCAATTATACCACTTACAAATAAGATGCTACTTACGGCAGATTAATTTGTACATCTTCCCCCGGAGATGATTTTTTTTTCAAAATACGCAAAACATACACTGGAGAACAAGAACTACTCTGCTTCCTATCGAGGAGATTACCATGAAGATCTGTGCTCTCCGGTAGTTAAGACAGGATTACTGCAAGTTTGACAGCTTTCAATCAGCCACAAAGAACAGAAAAGAACTATCAGCTTGAAATTATCTATGTGAAATGTGAAAGTGAAAAAGTGATGTGAAAAAGTGCAGCCAACTTCAGCTGAAATGTCACATCAAATAACCAATTTAGACTGTAGAGGAAAACAAAAGTTTTACATTTATTATCTTTCTCACACACCCTTGGCCTTGTGTCAGCTCAGGCAGCAGCAACAACTGAGGTTCATTAAAAAGCTAGCATGTGTCAACTGCTTTCTATACAGTTTCTAGAAGCCTTCGTCCATTCAATTTTACACTCAGAATGAGAGCCAGCAGATGGAGGGGGAGGAGAGAAATTTAACCTGAGAAAGGCACTATTTGCAATTTTATACAATTTATTGAGTATTCTCATCTACATTGATTACACTAAAAACTCAAAAGACTCCCAGAGAAGATCAGCTATTTATTACAATCAGCTCACTAAGATTATATGAACTGATACAAAATTATGTTATTTTTTTTCAGTGGCATGAAGGACATAAAAATGTAATAACAGTAATAAGTAAACACAGTATATTTGGTATGTTCTAGAGGAACATCCAAAATGAGGTGGAACTGGTAGCTAAAAGCCTGGGGCAAAGTCAGATCTATTAATAGTTTCAGTTCATTTTTTTGGGAATAATTGACTTGAATGAAATTCAAATGTATCAATTTTTTTCCCCATTTAAAAAAGAAAAAAAGAAAATAATTAGAATCACAGAATTGTTAAATTTGGAAAAGACCTCTAAGACCATCTAGTCCAACCATACAACTACCAACAATGCTGCTCACTAAATCGTGTGCCTAAGTACCGCACCTACATGTTTCTTGAACACCTGCAGGGAACAGTGCCAACTGGGCACACTGTTGGCTCATGCTCAGTTGAGCATCAACCAACATCCTCAGGTTGTTTTCCTCTGCAGCCTTCCAGCCACTCTGTCCCAAGCCTGTAGCACTGCATGGCATTGTTACGACAAAACTGCAGAACCTGGCCCTTGATCTGGTTGAACTTCATCCCATTGGCCTCAGTCCAGCAGTCCAGCCTGTCCAGGCTCCTCTGTAGGACCATCCTGCCCTCCAGGCAGATTGAAACTTCCTCTCAAATTGGTATCATCTGCAAACTTAGTGAGGGTGCACTCAATCCCCTCATCCAGATCATCAATAAAGATAAAGATATTTAATAAGATGGGCCCTAATACTGACCCTTCAGTAGCACAACTCATGACCAGTCACATCAGCTGGATTGAACTCCAGAATCTCAGCCTTTTACTTATCCTCAGTCATCACTTTTCCCTCCTCATCTGTAAAGGATGGAGATTCTCCTTAAAAAAAAAAAAAAAAGTCTTTTTTCACTACAGTGGCCAGGTTGATTTCAAGCTGGGCTTTTGCCTTTCTAATTTTCTCCCTGCATACCCTAGTAACTTCCTTGCACTTCCTCTGAGTCGCCCATCCCTTCTTCCACAGGAAGCAGATTCTCTTTTTCTCCTGGAATCTCAGCAAAAGTTCTCTGTACATCCACACCAGTCTTCTTCCCATCCAGTTACGGCACAAGCACACAGCCTGCTCCTGTTCCTTTAAGACTTCCTTCTTGAAAAACATCCAGCCTTCCTGAACCCTTTACTCTTAAGAACAGACTCCCAAGGGATTTTCCCTACCAGCATCTTGAATAATTCAAAGTCCACACTCCAGAAGTCCAACGTAGTAGTTTTTCTGACAACTGATAACTCGTACAAGCTTTTGTGGCTAATCAGATTCGAGCTTAAAACCTCATCTTAGCTAAATGCTTTTTCAAATACATGCACTATTCTCAAGAAGCTACTGCTAATATAACTACTTTTAGAATTAGCTTTCCAAAATACCTACAGTGAGTTTATAAACAGGATATCACTAAGGCTGGATGATTTTCTGGTTTTATTTTTCTCTGAACTTTATTCAGTGTGTTCAAGTTTCACTGTGGTGCAGTGTTTTGGTGTAACTGAGCATAGGATGCATAGCAATTACATATGTCCTAGCTGGTTCTTTCTTGAGATAGAATTTTGTTTACCTCCGATGAAAGATCTTAAAAATCAATACAGGACTTTCCCACCAAGATAAAATATAAAGATCCTGAAAATCTGCCACACTGTACAAGTTTATGAAGAGACATACAGCAAGAAAGGAGGAGAAGACACACACACAAACACACACAAAAATCGTTCTTTGTATTTTAATTTGTTTGTGCAAGGATCATGGAAAACACCAGTATACTTGAGCAGAATCTCTACCTTTCGTTTGGTTGTGATTTTTTTTTTCCTCAGAGGGCCTGAAGGAACCTCAGTTCACCAAAGATCCACAGAACAAATGGCAATGTCTTTGAAAGTTAAAATAAATAGAAATACCTTTGAAGTCTTTCCTCTTCCAAAAGTATTCAGAGCCCTTGGCATTGGAGAGAAGGGTTTCCCTGTAGGAAGCTCTGTGTATCCTGGTGAAACACAGGACATCAGACTGGATGAAAACCTGACCACTGAAATGGAGAAGGAAGAGTTTTGTTCTGTGAAGAAACAAAGTGAATCCTCACTCAGTCAACGGCAAAGGCATTTGAAATCAGTTAGCCACACTGAGCTAAGAGTAAAACAAAGCCCAGAGCTTAGATGAAGGTAAGCCTGCAGGTCCTTCTATGACTCTTCTCTACACGCTACCTTATACAATGTTTTGAAGATGCCATTTGACAAAAGACATATAGTTTGACTAGATACAGTTACTAAAGTAAAATCTTCTGTGGGACATCAGACTGATTGAGCACCCTCCTTGATCCTTGGGGTAGAGCTGAATAGAGATGACGTAGCAAAGTCTGCTGCCATAAGAATACTTTAAAGTTTTCCTTTCAGTGTTGCTTAATTCTGATCTAGAAAGCAAAGAAAAACTGAATAACAAATGTATGTTTGATAAGGTTTTATAGTTCACCCTCAGAATCCACAGAAACACAATATCCTATATAAGAAAATTATTCTATATATACTTTATCTCTGCATGTAAAAGCTATGTGAGCTTATGGACAAAATACCATAAAACAGTTTGGACTCTATCCGTCACATCACTGTTTTGGTATTTCACTAAACACAAAACCAAGGAAGCCACCAATCTAAATTCAGTTGCTCACTGATGTTTTCAACAGAAAGGTGTCCAGTCAACCTCCTCAAATCACTTTCTTCATTTTTTGCATGTCTGGATCACTGGGACAGTTATTAGGAGCTGATCACAATCACCTAAAATTATCTGAATTACCCATGAACAGGAACAGTACTTGCAAGTTTATGGCTTCAGTTTCTAATATTCCCATTTTCCAAAGTATTTGTTTCTTTTGTATTCTGGAAGCTCCCTTAGATTTGAAAGTATTTAAAAAGAAAAGGTTTCCAGGAAACAAGCAGCTTTGTTTTCCATAAGGGATTTTTGAAACATTTTGCTTCTGAAATGATCAAGCACTCTGATTACAGATTCTCTACATTCATTGCTCTGCTTTGCTTTAGACTTTCTGAGTTATACTGTAGTGGTGATCTTCCTTGCAAAGATTTGGATAAAAACATCAAAAGCGCACAGTGATCTACATATGACTGTTTCAGTTAAATGCCTCACCCCCTAAAGTCTTCTTTGTATCTGCTAATATTTATCCTTTCTCTGCTGTTGTAGATTTTAAGGCAGGTTGAGTTTTCTTTTCCCATCATGTATACTTTCCTATTTTTATTTTTTATCCATCCATAAACAGTTCTAAAGTTCTCTGAATATACTGCCAACTGAGAGCTTGTGATAACAGCATGCTTCTCAACATATTTTACCTAGCCCTGTCTTATTATCTGAAATGGCCATTTCATCTGCCAGGAATGTCTTCGTGCCACTTAAAAATAAATAGTTGTCTCCGTTCATATTCTTTATTCCTTTTATAAGCAGACAGAATTCAGCTAAAGATAAATGTATGCATTCACTTTTTTAAAACCTTCCAAACAACCCAATTTCTCTTTAAAGTGCTTAGAAGTGCAGCCTGGAATATGTCTAATATGTCATTTAGAAATGGAAAGTCCTTTTTTTTTTTTTTGTTTTCTCTTATCCACAAGTACATATACATTAACCTCAGAAAAAATGACTTAGTAGGAGTTTCAGAAGCCTTCGCATTAAGCAGTTCCTATCCTTCAGTAGAGCCCCCTAAGTAACTATGGGGAGATTACCTTTATTCCTTGGCTAGGTTGATTCTAACTTAGCATTTGTTGTTAGGCTTGTAATATAAAAACATGCTTTCAAATATTTTGCAGTTTTTGTTCTCCTATGGATTAAGTTTTTACCTCTACTTAAGCACTTCAATAATTTTCACAGATTATATATATGTATAATGAATTTTCTCCTGTAGGACTGTTTTTTAATAGGTAATCTACTCTATTTCTTAGTATTCAAGGTGATATTAATACAGACAAAAGAATCAAGCCAAAGATTTTGGTGCTATGGAAACGTTACTGTTATGAAAGAGGCATTTTAGTTTGGCATGGTTTCTCAGTGCATTTCACATTATACTTAATAAAAGTTACGGACATACCAATTTAAGAGAGTACTACCATGGACTGAAGTGCTACTGAAAGCCAGCCTCAACAAACTCTTCGGCAGCCCAACGTCAAAACCAATTTGAGATTTAATTGATTGTTCTTATTGAGACTCTTATAAGGTGTATCAAATGAAATATCTGTTTGCTAATTCACTCACAGTATACATCACATTAACTTCTCAGGCCAAAGACTGTAAGAAAGACCTTTAGAAATGCTTCAGTTTATCTTCTAAGTGGCCTAACATGACTTAAAGGCCCAATCATACAGCATACCGCTCGGCAGCTATCTTTTTTGCGGAATGCAGAGTCTAAGCATTGTATTAAACAAACAAACCCCAAGAAAGGCTCATATACATCCTCAAACAATCTGGCACTCTCATAGCAACACTTGGAAGAGACGTAACTATCAATCAATTACAATCAATTACAAATACTATTCAGCTCTGTCTTGAGATCCTGAGATCTGGCCACCACCTGCAAATACCTGGCTGTCATTTGTATGTGCATGAAGCTGAGCACATGCAATTCATTGCAAGATGACAGTTTATGCAAACATTGCAACTTCTACAAGTTCTTGTCCTGACTAGCACATCCAGAGATTGTTTATTGCTTAAGGTTAAAAAATCCACAGATGTAGCTTCAGCACTCTGTACATTAAGAGAATTTGTGTTCAAATACTGGAAACAGTTCCCCGGACTTTTTTGTTTTAATTCTATTTTTGCACATTTCCAGAAAAACAGCAAGCACCAGCATCAGATCAGTCATATTACATAACAAAAGTCTGATTTAGTTGTTGGATAAGGCAGTGTCCTCCAAATTGAATTTCTTCTGCTGCTTACCTTATTTAAATATATCAACAAAACTGTTTCTCATCTGTATTGACAGAGCAACAAAAAGTAATGGTGTACTTCTTCGACTGAGTAAACTAAATAATTGCAGAGATATAAATACAGAATGCTGATGAATTAGACTGGGTAAACTCCTTCATTCTAATTGAATATTCACATGATGATTCATATCGCTTCTTTCCAAGGAAAAACCCATGGTGGGATTACAACAGATGAGAAGACTGTATAAACACAGAGATTGTTCTTGGCAGACATTACTCCCTGCTGCCCTCTCCCTGGAACGAAGATGAAACGTTTGTGGATTTTAAATGCTTTTAAAACCAGTAGTTTGAAAATTCTTCCTAAGAGCTAACATAAGTCAGCTTTGCTCCAACCTAAAGAAATAATTTCTTGCTTTATCCACATAGCATACAGAGAAGAAATCATTCACTTCAATTTTTCTGCAGTTCTGGGGTACCTTTCCTGTTCCTTCTTCTTTTTGTCCTTCTTCTCTCTCAAACCCATATTTTTTACTCAATTTGACCTAATTAAATACAGGATATGTAACCCTCCAATTCAATTGTGTTATTTTCGTATATCATTATGTTTTGTTTATAAAAACAGTTGCTCAAGAAATGAGCAGATTTTACCAAATGGCAAAAACTTATCTGAAGAATTTGTTTACCAAGTTTGTACTGATTTCAACTGTACAGTTTTGTTGAAGCTACAGGTCTTGGGAGATTTAATCTCAGCTTTCAAGTGAGGGATATTCGTGTATCGCTTTGGTTCAGACCTATTAGACGCCCTGTTTAAAAAAATTGCTTATTTCCAGATCTGTCTCTGCTAACATCTGCATTAAAACAGAAAATGACAAACAGCTTATCTTAGTTTCATTTCTTAGTCACTAACTAATCATCAGTTAAACTAAGTGTGTGCCGTAACAAGTTCCTATATTCTAGAATCAATTTTGGCACTCATAATGTTATGATCATCTTGTAATACAGAGCTAAGCAACAGAAGGAAGAAAAAAATGTGAATCATTAGTACATAAAAGCAGCTTCCTGTTCTAAAATCACAGTTTTGTTACATCCTAAACAGAAGGAAGGATATGAATCCTGACATCTTCTAAGAATACCTTTGATTATGCAGGTTTCTTGTTTTGCCTTATCGCTGCATTTTTCAGCTTGGTCTAAAGAAATTATATCATCATCTTGTCACTATGCTGCCTTTTACTGTCAGAACCAGCTGTATGATAAACGGGACTCAATCCCTTCTGTTTGCCATTTATTCTAGGCAGGTGGAGCAAAGCATCTATGTGAAAAATGTAACTCTAGATTCAAACTCTGAGTGAGTGGAGTCACTATTTCGTAAAGGCACTTTTCTACCATTTAACAGCATCAAAAATTCCAGAGAGCTGTGATCCAGCCTGGAGTACTTGAGGGGTAGCCTGAGCCTCATCACCTACCACAGCAGCACAGCTGAGAAGGACCACCCTAGGCTGGTGTTTGACAGTCTGAGCAGAAAGCCATGCTGCTATGCTGGCTGAACAGCTTAAGGTCTTCTTAAGTAGATTTCTTTGGCCACCTAAGTTTCACCATGTGCCAAAGACCCGGAAGGATACAGAAATGGGTTCTAGTTACCATAATTATGCCATCCTCATCCTTCCTCTCTCTGATGGAGAATCTCGGCTGCATGCCAAATAGTTACTGGGCTTTAGGTATACAAATAAAATCAATATATTTTAAATTGATGTAATTAATCCCTTCCTCAGCCTAAAGGAGTATGGAATTATACATTTATGTTTACAGTGCTAGCAAGACACACCTTCTCAAAGGTAATCCTCATTCTGCCTGTGGGAGGAATAAGGCAGCAGCCGAGCATTGTGTTCCGGGCTCTACAATCAGGACATTTAGTAATAGTTGTTACCCTCTGCTGTGGTGCATTTCCTCCATATGTCTTATAACTAAGTTTCTTTCTATTTTTAGAAAGAAAAAAAGATCTAAAAATAGAAAGAAAAATGTTTGAAAAAAGCTATCTGTGTCAGAACCATCTCATTCTCATGCTCAGAATCTTATTCTCTTTCCCAAATATAAAATGTCAACACCTCTCGAAATAAAAATTAAACCATCAGGATTAATTAGCACTGCAACTGCACTTAAAGTACACACACAAAGTACAACTTCTTACTCTTTTTACTCATTTAAATGCACAGTGCAAGTTGAAAAAAATGTCTGATGTATAACCTTCCCTTTAACTGAGATAGTCAGTCCTCCCCTTTTCTCTCATATTACAGATACCTACTCACAGTTTGCTTTTCTAAGACCTTCTGAACAAAACCTCAGATGGCTTTTGCATGCAGCTCTGTCTACCACTGAAAATCCAGATCGCTTATCAAAGTGTTATCCAAATTCCCCAGTCTTCTCATTCTTTCAATCTTTAATTTTTTTTTCTACCATTGAATCCCATTATTGTATCAAAGAGATGTAAAAACAGATCTCTCACAATCTCTCTCATGTTTATATAGTAGAAGTGCAGAGAGCTCTAATTCAACTCCTGCTAAAATAAAACAAGGTAGTCACAGAATTCCAGGTGAGCAGGAAATGGCAGTTATTTGATTCATCTGCAAACTGATGATACAATTTCATATGCATACAGATACTTAGGTAGTCCTTTTGTTTTAAACTTTTCACAGCCTTTGTTTCATCATTTCCACTGAAAACTATTGAAAATTCCAACAGAGAAAGATGGGTTTATTTTTTCCTTCTGCAGAAGGCCTGTCTAAGCCAGATATATTGACACTGAAATAACAGCAACAACTTTCATTTGCAGATAGTAAAACATTAAACATTAAAGTTGATTTACTAAAAGACTTAATATACATAACAGTTTGAATTAGCTAAGAGAATAAAAATAAATTGGATTATACTGTTAGTGAACAGAGCCAACAGAGGTAAAAAATTTCTAACGTGATGATTCTTTACAAAAAAATTAGATTAATAGAAGAGGTTTGGTCAATTAATCTCCATAGCATTCAGGGTACTGTTCAGCAGTGACACAAAGAGGGACAAGGGAAGGCAAGAATAAAGGCAAAATCCAAGTGGAACATGTATGCAGTGAGACCATCTGCAGTTACATGAAACCACATTAACAAGAGGAAGAGAGATTCTAAGGAATAGATGCGCTCCTGGCTTCAAAAGCTATTTCAGTTATGGGGTTAAGAATAGTTTTCCATAACCACAGTGATTTCTTCTTTTGGAGGGTCTGAACACTGCAGGGACAAGAATGGTATATCTATATCAGTCCCTTTCCGGGGAATCATAGGAGAGGTGGCTGCACTGAAACTGCTGAAGAAAAAGGTAGAACATAGCCTTTAGAAGCAGCTTTATATAAGTAAAAGCTGAGGATCCCCTGTAGTCAAGCAGACTTCAGTCAGATTGTTGTTATAGGTTCAAATAAGCTTTCTTCACTTGCTTCACCTAAAGCATCGACCCTCAGCATGGGAGTAAAATGAGGTGGCAATGGAGTTCCTCATTTGAACCTGCCATAAGCAGGTTGTAATTATGAATACCAGAAACAGGTGATAGAATCAGGCCCATATGCCTTTTGTACCTGTTTATAGCTTGTAATGCTACATAGAACTCCTGTGCAACTTTTCTATTTTAACAGACAGAATACCAGTTCTTTAAAAATTTTCTTTTGTTTTATCATTCACATTATTTACTTCAGGCCAGAGTCTTCTAATATGAATACTTCAAAAGCTTTGAATTGGAGTTGTATATAAGAATATAATCCTGCTTATGAAATTTGACTATACCAGGGATTCTGCATATTTGCTTTGTTCCCTGCTGTTGCATCATTAGTCAATGACTTTTATTTTCTCTCATGAGATTTCAATGCATCGTATTTGCAAATATTATTTTTCTTCACTCATTCCAGACAAAAAATAAACGCATCTTTATGATTTTCATGCAGCATTCTCTCTCCTTGTGTCCAGTTATCATGTTAAAATGGCTCTGTTATAAAAATATTATTCTTGCTAGTGTCTCCAGAGTTTCAGGCTCTGGAGATGTAAGGGAGGAACCACAAAAAATACAGGCATATTACAAAAAGCTTGCTATAAAAAATTCTGAGGTTCTACCAAGAACACAACACAAAACTCTTCTGGCACAAAACTAGTCTGGCATCCCTACTTCATTCCCTATCCATTCCAGATATTTGGGCATAAACAGCAAGTTGCTTGGGAAGAAAGTCTATTTTTCAGCTATACCAGCCTGCAGCTCAAGATGTAATTCATGAACAAATTCCTCTTTTTCAGAACTGTGGGGGTAGGAAATGCCAGCTCGTATTTTTTTCTTGATAGTCTGCCATCATGGAAACCTGTAGCATCTTAGAGCTACTAAGCAACCAGGTATCTGTTAGGTAAACTTTGAACGCATATAATAGCAAAAAATATGTATTTTACTTTCCAGTTCAATTTCTTTCATTGTTCAGCTTAACACTACGCTCATGGTTTTTTTCTTTTCCTCTTTTGCAGAATATATAAAACCATCCTGAGAGATCACAGTTTCAAAAAAAAAAAAAAACAGGAGTGTCATATAATCAGACATAAGCCCAATTCCTGTCATCTTGCATATGTAAATTCAGTACAAATTTTAGATTCATCACTGTATCATGTAAAGAAGCATAGTTGTTACTGGGAACATCAACAGCACTCTCTCACAGCATACAGTGCTTACCTGGGCACCCTTGTGGGCTCTCGGTGCTGGTCTTCCCAAGAATTCCTAGTTCTCCTCCGGCTGGTGCCAAGGACTCAAATACTACAAGCTGGAACATAGCACAGACACAAGAAAGGAGGACCACACACTAGACATGTTTTTAAAAATGATTAACATGAAACTTCGCTGGGGTACCTTCTTTCAACTTCATGCGTGACAGGACTTCACCTGTTGTACACCCCATCTGAGGATTTATGTAGTTTATAAGTAGCATATGAGCTTTTCCTCCTTTTTCTCTGGGGAGAGGATGGAAGACGTCACTTATCTCACAAATAAATTAAACTACTAGTTGTAAACGTGCTTTGAAAAATGTACATTCTTGTATCAGTTAGGAATCATTAATTTGGCACGAAGGAAAGAAAAGGTGGGAAGAGTGTCTGAGACTCCATCTTCTCTAAGCATTTTGTTTCAGAGCATGTTTTCATCATTCTTCCAGAAAAGAAGTTTGGAGTAATTTTGATCTGACAAATGTTCCCTGAAGAAGAATTTCTTTGCTGTAGGAAGTTCATCACAAATACAGACACTAAACCTGGCAAAAGGGAGATTTTGCTGAAAGAGTCTAAAGCAGTCTTTCCAGAGCATCACTACTGCTTATTTATTTGCACATATGAAATCCAATCTTTATACACTGCCCTTAAGAAGAGTTTGGCTAAGCCTTATGTTTCCCCTAATGAGAGTGCCTAACCCTAAATTCCAGCTAATCCAGCATCTCATTCGTCCAGACTGCCCTGACCCTTTGCAAGCATTAATAGAAGTGTTCTGTGTTCAGTTACATAAATGTTAAGGGAGTGTGTGGGGGAGAGGGGGAGGGGAGAAGGGGGAGAAAGCGCACTAAGCTGGCACCACTGGGAAGAAGAGCAGCAGGGAGGGAAGTAGATGAAATGTAGATGAAATATTTTGTCTCTGATTTTCAAATGGCCAGAGCCCTGTCTGGCACTGCCTGGAAAAGCACTCTTCTTGCATGCGAAGGGAAAAAGTTTAAGTGGATTGTTTTACCTCAGGAATTGATTCAGTTTTCAGCAACAGGATTCCAGACAGTCTTTTGTCCTTCCATCAGAGCTAAGTAATAGTAGCTGTCCCTTCAGGAGGACAGGGACCTCATTTGTCATAGCTGTCTTTAAATTCTGAAACATTTTGTAACAGCAATGGTATAGCATAAATTTATAAGTACAAACATGAGAAATGTTTGTGGGCAGAGAAACATGTAAGCATCTGAGGTTCATCTCATAAAATTGATGCTGTATGATGCCAGATACATTTCTTAGCTGTATCACATAATGAGAAAGGGAAAGAACATCTGGTGGGAGGGAGCCAAGAGAACAGAAGAAAAACTGTGCCTTGCTGATCTGAAAGTTCAATGACACAGTGCCAGGCTCTGGTGGCTCACAGCCCAGGACTGCTTGAGAACAGATGGAATATAACATCTTCCCTCCGAAATTAAGGCAAATACAGGAAAGAGAAAATAAAAGGAAATGCAGCTCAGATTAGTACTTTCTGATCTACACCTCCTATGCCATACTTGATCCAAAACTCTTCGAAATGAACAGAAAATGCCCCATTGATTTCAGATAGATTTAGATTTTTTTTCAGGGCCTAAAGAAGGAGTTAAAAACATGGCACAGCAGAAACCTTGCTGGCATCATGGCTCTGTGGGGAAGTACAGAGCTCAGCCTGGAGCCGTGCATGTTTATCAAATGCTCCTCTTCCTTGGATTGCCCTTGAGACATGTTTCATCCAGTAAAATCCAGTGAAAAGATTTAAAATACCATTTCGTTTGCATATATTTGACAGAAAAGCTAAGCATTCTTCCAGAAGATTTGTGGTTCGAATAATACTTTTCCTGATATCTGGAGTAAGAGAATATTTTCTCTTTTTCCTGGCAAAAATCTTCCCAGAAAAGAAGTACATTCTTTCTGTATATTACTTGACATTTTGGTGTATTAACGCTCTTTTTTTTTTTTTCTTTTTTACTCAACAACGTTATTACAATCTACATTGCTTTGGTCTTTCAATACTACTCCTGCTTCCTAACAACCATTCTCAATATCCCCACAGATGCACATTCATTTCAGGTTTCTATAGCTGGTAAGCATTTCATTTTTCCCTATAATAGCAATTTACTTTGATGTATTAAAAACATCCATCAAAATCTCTGCAACTACAGTCATTATAAAACACCCCAATATTTACATGGCTTTGTATCAAAAGGAGAACTCTCGCACACACACACACAAAAAAAAAACTATAATTCATCCTGCCTCTTAGTCCAGTTTTATGCACATCAGATGGTTAAAATAGCTCTCTGGAGCTTCGTACATTCATTCTGTCTGGAAACAAATCAAACAATACTCCCTTTTATCTCTCCTCCAAAATCTCTACACAACCTTCACAAAATATTTTTAAAAAATAAATAATGCATGTAACCCACTATGTCTTCAATTATTTCATGTTATTCTATGAGCAAGGTAGCAAGTGTAACACTATAAGCATTTAGTTCTATGGTACTTCAAGAGGATTCCATGCTGTCTTCTCCACATATCACTAATCACAGGGTCAAAGACAAGAAAAAATTAACACAATTTAGATGTAGTATACATACAAATATCCACCACGAAAACTATGACAAGATGCTAAAGTCTGTGTGTCCCTATTTGACAGAACGATAAGTTTTCAGTGTCCAGTTGCCAAAAAAATGCTCTGTTGTCTAAGTAGAATGTGATGTAAGAAACAAAATGAGCAGCTGAAGCATATTCAAGTGACATATCCAATGGAACAAGAGCTGAGCAGAGAGCACAGCTCACTCAGAGTTACTACAGAGACACGCACATTTAAAATAGCAGACGGACAGACAGGAAAGGCTTTGGAAGTGGCTCAACAGGCTGAAGGAGAAATTAAAATGCCATAATTTGAAATGTGACAAAAAAAGCTTGATCAAATCTGCTACTACGGCCTGCTTACAGATGAAATTTGGGCAAGGGGAAATAGAATGCCTCCAAGGCTACCAGTGAAGCAAAAAATTACATTAGCTTTACAGCCTGAAGCATATTTGTTAGTATTTAACAAATTATGTGCTTCATTTAAATACTGTTGCTGGTAGCCAAATAAATTAAAATCACCTCATTAGGCTTTACATCAGTGAAGTTAAAAGATTAAAGGAGGTTTTTTTGAGTTTGTTTGGTTTTTTAACCCACTGTCTAGGTATCTTTCCACTTGTATAGTCAGTGCCAGTAGGGACCTATGTCTCACTGAGGCTTTTTCCATATCATTAGTCTCTAGGAATTCTGAACCTATATAGCTGTAATCAAAGACAAGACACATGTGATTTCAAAGTACGGCCATGGTGCTACAATCAAAAAATACAATCATTCTAATATCCTAAATGTATCAGTCTGAAGAATTTATAGCTCAGAAGGCCCATATGGTGCCCTCAGGTAAAGGCAGACTGTATTTTGCCAGCATGTCATATGAAATGCAAGTATAATCCTATGGGGGGAAAGAAGGGAAAGCTGGAAGAACCAGCTACTACTTTTCTCCTTCCCCTTTATAGAGCATGACTTTTAACAAGTTGTTTTATTATGTGCGTCTTAGGTACTCTATTTGTGACATGAAGACACTGTAAGCCCAAATTTAGATTCTAATCTTTCTGGTCTCCAGACAGCCAGCACAGCTTTACCAAGGCAGATCACGCCTAATCAGACTGGTGGCCTATGATGGAGCAACAGCATTGGCAGATAAAGGAAGGGCAATTGATATCATCTAACTGGGCTTCTGCAAGGTCTTTAACATGGTCCCGTACCACAGTGAAACACAAATGTTGAAAAACAACACTGAGATGAAGTCTAACCATCAACCTATTCTCTCCATGCCCACTAAACCATAACCCTAAGTGCCACATCTACAGGGTTTCTTGAATGCCTCCAGGGACAGTGAATCCATCACTTTCCTGTGCAGCCTGTTCCAATACCTGTCCACTCTTCTAAAGAATAAAGTTTTTCAAATATCCAACCTGAACCTTCCCTTGTGCATTTAGAGGCCATTCCTATTCATCATAATGCTTGTTACCTGGAAGAAGAGGCCAACAAGCATCTTGCCACAAACTCCTTCCAGGTAGTTGTACAGAGATTTAAGGCATCCCCTGAGCCTTCTCTTCTCCAGACTGAACAATCCCAGTTCCATCAGCTGCTCCCCATAAGGTTTGTGCTCCAGACCTCTCACCATTGCCCTTCTCTGGACATGCTGTAGCACCTCTATGTCTTGTAGCGAAGGGCCCAAAACTGAACACAGTACTGAAGGTGCAGCTTTACTAGTGCCGAATACAGAGGGACAATCACTTCCCTGCTCCTGCTGACCACACTATTTCTAATGCAAGCTAGGATGCCATTGGCCTTCTTGGCCACCTGGGCACACTGCTGGCCAGTCTTCCACATCAGCTTGTCTTACAGCATACAGGGTCAGTTCATTTCTCCAATTTCTAACTTGAAGAATGTCCAGCTTTCCTGGAGCTATCCTTATCTCTGAACCAAAGAGAGATAGATTTGAAGGCTGGACTATTCAGTAGTTAAAGAACTGGCCAGTTGGTGACAGCCAGCAGGTAAAGGGCTCTACGTCGTGGAAGCTGGTGATGAATGCTGTCCGCAGGGATCTATCTTGGGACTGATGCTTTTCAACATCTATATCAATGACATAGACAGTGGGATTGAGTGTACCCTTGGCAAGCTTGATGATGACACCAGATTGAGTGGTACAACTTGATACAACTGAAGGAAGGGATGCCATCCAGAGGGACCTGGCCAAGCTTGTGAACTGCCCCATGTGAATCTAATGAGGTTCAAAAAAGGCCAGGTGCAAAGCGTTGCACTTGGGTCAGGGCAATCCTAGGTATGTGTATGGACTGGGATAAGAACTCACAGGGAGTTGCCCTGTGGGAAGGGACTTGGGGGTCCTTATGGAGAAAAAGCTGGGAATGAGCCAGCAGTGTGTTCTTGCAGCCTGGAAGGCTAAATGTATCCTGGCAGCAAAAGAGAGATAGCCAGCAGGTAAAGGGAGGTGATTGCCCTCTATTCTGCTCTTATGAAGACCCATTTGTAGTACTGCATCCAGATCTGAGGTCTCCAGCACAAGATAGACGCAGAGCTGTTAGAACAGGCCTTGAGGAGGGACATAAAGATAACAAAAGGACCAGAGCACATACGCTACAAAGAAAGGCTAAAGCAGATGGATTTGTTCAGCCTGGGGAAGAGAAGGGTTCTCTGGGGAGAGCTCATTGCAATCTTCCAGTACTTAAAAAGGAGCTTATAATCAGGAAGAAGACTCATTTTTTACATGGCAGACAGCAGTAGGACAAGGCAGAATGGATTTAACTTTACAGGGAAGATTCAGATTAGATGTTTGTGGGAATTAATTTACTCAGAGGGTGGTGAGGTATCAGCACATGTTGCCCATAGAAGCTGTGGATATAACATCCATGAATGTGTTCAAGGCCAGGTTGAATGGGGTTCTGGGAAGTCTGATCCCTTCCAAAGCAAGCCATTCTATGATCATTTCTGTGGCCGGACACAAGGAAACATGAAGTACAAAAATGAAGGTAGAAATTAAGCTGAATTTAAACCTTTAGCCTTCTTTAAAGAGTCTTCAATTTATAGAAAGGAAAAAAAGCAGCATGAGTCCCATACTCTAAGAATGTATGACTGAATATCAGTCTTGTACAACCAACTTATAGAAAAACTCTGTATCATGATGGATAGGAAAGACTGTATGTATAACTTCCTAAGTATCTGCAAAATATGGCAAACTCTGGAAGATATTCTGACAGAAGGAAAGAATTTCTACTTTCTTTTAAATAGCTCATTTGCTCTGGAATGCTGTTTGGGGAAACCAAAATCTGTGCGAATATGCATTGTGTGCAATGTGCTTGGCAAGGATATTTATTTTGACATTTTCTAAGTTAAGCACTTCGACTTTTAATTTGAAGTGTTATTTTGGGACCCAGTGTAGCACTTTCCATTATTTCTTTTAAATATTTAGTGTTGAATAAGATGTTTTATTCAATCAAAACATCTTTCTTTCCTCTTTCCCAGCGATTTATGTTTTGCCATGGAACAATAAACATTTGTTTCAGGTCACCTAGTAGTAACTTTTTCAGAATGATTTGCATAGCCCTACTCAAGGAATGTTGAAAAACTTACAGGATATTTCCCCAGCTGTGCTACAGAATAAAATGGAGACAGCACAACTTATCAGATATAACTAGTACCAATATGGGTCAACATTTAAACAAGTATTTAGGATTTGCCACTCCTAAATGCCAATATCCTATTGAACCTAGAAAAAGAATTACATATTTCTGACAAAACATCTTCCTAAAAGTTTTCCCTTTGGAAGACAAAGGGATTTGGCCAACCTCTTTTCAGTGTTCTGTGAGGACAGGACAAGGGAAAATGGTCATAAACTGGAGCATAAGGATTTCCACACCAATATGCAAAAGAACTTCACGGTGAGGTGACGGAGCACTGGAATGGGCTGCCCTGAGAGGCTGTGGAGTCTCCTTCTCTGGAGATATTCAAGACCCATCTGGATGCTTACCTGAGCAACTGGTGTAGGAAGCCTGCTTTGGCAGGAAGGTTGGACACAGTGATCTCTGGAGGACCCTTTCAACCCCTACAGTTCTGTGATTTTGTGAAGTCCAAGGTATGTGAAGTAAACAATAATGAGAGAATAGCTTGATGGTTATCATAGTCGTTGTTTTGTTTGTTGTTTTGTTTGTTTTTTTGTTTTTGTTTTTTTTTTTTTTACTAAATTACGTGCATGAACACTTTCTCCAGCTATCTTTTGGTACCAAAGTCTTTACTCTAAAAAGTTCCTCTTCTTTAGAAATATGAATTTGACTTGTGATGACTGACTGATGTGTCCAATTCTTGCATTTTGGTATTCCTTTAAAGCGGTGATAACTGTTTACAAAGTGCTAACCAGTATTACAAACCATCCAACACTAAGCTAACAGTTAAAGGTAAGGAACACAAGACTCCCGTCCACCTACAGCAAAAGAAAAGCTAGGTAAAACTACATTTTAAATTAGTTGACTATACTGTCACCAGTTAAAACAAGTTAAGAAACAATATTATTCCCTCGCTAGCTTACTGGATCAAAAGGAGTTATTTCTCATCTGTGTAAGAGTCAGCTTCTGGTTAGGGTATCTGTGTTTTTGATGCCATGCTCTGCTTGTTCTACAGTAGAAACCTTTCGTAAATAGAGGGCTGCCAAATATATCAAATTTCTCATTTCACTGTAGTGTAGAACTGAGCTCATTATGATTTGAATTAGGTGCATCAAATTCATTTCACCTAATCTGATCAGACTTACCATATGCTGCCTAGGTCAAGAAATACAATTTATAAAATGCAGTACTGGGGATACCATTAACATGTTATTTATCTCTCTTTTCCATTTTATTTCAGACTTACAAAGTATAATAGAGGTGTTGAAACAGCCACATTTCTACCAAACGTAATATCTCCCACAGCATATTTAATTTTCATTTGCAATTCTCTATCTCATGGTCTATTTGGTGATTCTAAGCTGTTCAGACCCAAAGCACCTACACAAGCAGCACCATTTTAGCAGAATTTCATTGGTATGTTATACAAATATTGATTTTGGATATAGGATGTTAGTTCTTCAGAATATCGTATTCAGAACAGAGTATGAAAAACTATGCATACTGTCAGTGCATGCTATGAAATTACGCTCAAGGCAAAAACTGCTGCTCTATCAGTAAATCTGCTATCACTTCTTATAAGGGAAAGTGAAAAGTCACAGAAGCAGCATTACAGACAGGAGGGAGGAATTAACTCATCCCCATGCTCGTCAAGAGTGACAGTAAAGCTGTGCTCCAAAGATTACAGTCCCATCACATTTATCTAAACTGGAGTTTGCACTACACATCCTTCTCCCCCACTACTCCCACCTCCACATTCTCTTTGGCCAGCAGAGCTTTGCAACCAAGATTCCAAAAGCCAAAAGTCCTGGCCTCTCTGACCTCCCCCTCTTGCCAAGCCGATGTGCAAATAACACCGCAGATTCCAGTCTCTGCTTTGTTCCTGGGATGCAACATTCAGGCCACATAGATAGAAATGAACCAGAGCTGTTCCCTCTGCATTTACATCCTCAGTGCTCACTTCCCAGCTTGCAGGGAAATGTACACTATCTTGCTTCCTACCATCTTTTGGAGCAGGGCTGGGATCACAAGAGCAATGGAAACTGAAGGGGTGTTATAAGGCAGTCTTTTATTTTGTGGTTCCTCATCAACAAATAAATAGAGTTAAACATACATTACATTTCCTAATTGCTTTCTCACTGTCCTGCAGTAGCTTTTTCTTTGGTGAGAGCTTCTCACTCCATAAACAGCTGCAAAACGAGATTTTCAACAAGGAAAAAGGTGACCCCATAGCTAACTACCGTGTGACAACAGATAGCTGTTTTCCTTCTGAATCAACATCTGTCCCTCTGTTTAAGGGGAAGATGACCTGCACTGTTTCTGCTACACTTAGGATCAAGCTAGAAAAATTACTACACCTAAATCCAAGAGGAGAGTTCTGAGCTAGGGATTGCAGGATGACTTCAGCCAGGCTGCGACTCCACAACCCTCAGTATGACCCGGCAGAACCCAGGCTGCCTTTTGTTCTATCCATCTCTCATGGGCACTTGGCTTTACATGAGATGCAGATATGCCTGGATGCTGAGGAACTTTCCACTGTCTCCACAACAGGTTACCCAGTCCTCACCTGGCCAAAGTCCATGCACAATTTACCAGAAATGAAAAGAAAAAAAAGAAAAAAAGGAAAAAAAGAAATGACAGAAAAATCAGGAAAACAGGGAAAAAAGAAAAAAAAAAAAAAAAAAAGAAAAAAAAAAGCTAGAAGAAAAAAGAAAGACAAAAAGGGAAAAAATAGAAAGTATAAGAGGAAAGCAGTAAAATGAAAGGCCAACATCCTTTTAATGAAACCAGATGTTAACTGTGGAGATCAGAAGAGAGGACCAGAATGGAAAACAAATTGAAATTCTATTTCTTCATACTGGCATAGCTAAAACAAATATGGTTTTCTATATGCACCTAAAAAGATAGATGAACCTATTCTCAGGGCTTCCATGAACAAAAGAAGGAAAACTGTACCACTAGGGTACTACAGCCATTAGCATTTTTTGCCAGATGATGAGAAAGCATTTCATAACAAAACATGTACAGTCAGCAGAATATGAGCATTATGTTATTGCCTGCCTGATTTTCATCTTTCATTTCAATGTTCTGAATTATTTATCTCCTTCTAGTCGTTAATTTTATCTTTTCTCTTTTCCTTCACCATAGCCTTTATAAAATGCCTGAAGAAGTTCAGGGCTCTGAAGCAGTAGCCTGAGTTAGATGTGCTTTACAGGGCTACTTGGAGTGCCAGACAATGAACTTCACAAAATGAAATCATTGTTTAGCCCCATCACAACACAACTGCAGATGCATTCCTGCAGGAATTCATACAGAGCAGGCTGCATTGTCCCTTTAGGAAACACCAGTGTTTTAGCAATGCAGTGAGGAGTGTAATGCAGCCAGGACAGTGGGATGACTCACTCTCCTTGCACAAGACCTAGAGGCAGATGGAGGCAGCTGTCTGCTCAGAGGAATCTCTCTTCAAGGCTATGACTTTGTCAAAACCAAAGGCAAGCCAAGACTGCTGAGACATCTATCCCTGCACGATATGCATAGCACTGCAGCATACTCAGCTTACCATGTAGTTGATAGCTTGCAATTACATCTTCCACTGCAAGACTCCAGTTTAGTAAAAGCCACAGACATGCTACAGCTCTTACTTCAGAAGCTGCACCACTGACTTTACAACTGTTTTTCACAAAACCACTTGGGTAAATTTGACCAGAGAGGAGGGAGAAAACTGTGCAGTCTCAGAAGATGATAAGACAATCCATAATCTTGGTATTTATTCTTCAGAGATTGTATTAAGGTATTTGCTTTAGTGAGCAGACAATGGTTAGGACGAGAGGAGGCTTAACCTGTATTCAGGGCATTCGTGTTGCCAGAGTACTTCAACACTTGGGGAAAAAAAGTGTTTACCTACATCACTGTTATAAAGGTTTGAAAGTCCCCATTGCTGAATGGAATTAGTTTTATTTATGTCTCTCTTTTAAGGATTAGCACAAGCCAAAATGAATATATGCATTTCATTCCAGTGGGAAAAAAGTCACATGACTGAGAAAAATAAAGCAAACAAGCATGTTGGTCTTAACTCTGCAATTTGCAAAAGCAAACTCAAGCAGAGTGATTAAAAGCATGTGAAACCAGAAGTGTGCCCTTTAAATACCAACTTCTAATTGAAGTGATGTGAATACATAAATCTAATTATGCTCATTTAGGGTATTTTATTTAAACTGCTTTGATATAAATTGCACAATCAATTCTTTTATTAAGAATGATCAATTTTCATTCCAGTATTTATTAATAATAACTGACAAAGTATCAGGGACTTACCATTTCTATAAGTACAGCAGTGATGGCTTTACAGCACAGCTAAATTTAATAACCTAATGCTCAGCAGCAGCAGCGTATTTCTGACATTATATTACTGCAGTCTGTGACAGGACGAAAAAAGGGCTTAGATTTAGCCATACAGAGTAAGATTTCTTAGAGTTTCAAACGGCAAAGTATAATCCAATTAGATGAGATTTTCCATAATTTTGCCCTTCTTTCTTAGCTGGTGCACACATCTCTATTGCAGTTAATTACTGCTCCCTTTCCAGCTGACCTACCACTGCAAAGCAATGAGAGCACCCCTGTTTCTGGCTGAGCTGCAGTCTCACCCAGCAAGCAGAATACAGCACAGCATACCCGGTTGCTTCTGAGCCTGGAGGACAAGACTTGCACAGCCATCAGGCAGACGCCTTGCACAGAATTCACTGCTATGCTTTGCCTCAAAGAAAGTAAGATCGTTGAGCTTCACTGGATGGAGAGGTCATCTCTTTAGCCACAAGTCTGCTCCAGAGCGTAGACCAGTTCTGCTGTTGTAAACATAATCTACCATGCTTGCTTGATTTCTTATTTGAACTTGAATTTGGCATCCAGCCAGTAGTCCTTTTTTGCAACATTATCCCCCAGAAGAAACCACTTTTTAATGCTTATTATTTCCTGCTACAAAGAGTGCAATGCGTAGATATAGGATCACTGCTCCACATTTTTAATACAGCCCCAACGTGTCTCTTTTAGCAAGGTGTTTTCTTCAGACCCCAACCTATTTGTCTCTCCCTCTTTTCAGTGTTCTCCTTAAAACATGGGAATCCAAGAGCTTACTGACGTAGTCTTTCCCTGGCCAGTTGCTGGCTCCACACACCCTGGTATCACATGAAGCATCCAACTTTGGGGAAAAAGACAAATTGAAAATAAAATGAAATAAAATGAAATAAGGTATACACTTATAGAAATTCGCATGTTTCAGGCTTTGGAGAAAAGTTCAAGCACAGCAAAGTAGACGTTTTAGCCACACATTTACAGGAAAATACTTATTACTTTGCCTCACAGAAAAGGCTAAGGCATCTGAATCAAAAATCTACACATTGCTCGTACATCACATACAAGCAACAGGGAAGAATCAAATCGTTTCTTCCCTATCACTTAGCACAGTGTCTCATTTCCTTCATTTGAGAAGTGTAAACAGACTCTTTATCACTTCCCACAGTTTCTTTTTTTTGCTTTAAAGAACAAGACATACTGCAGATCTCTAACAAGAACACACTTTCCATAGGTGTTTGATCAACATAGCCAGGACATTTTGTAAACTATTTTTATCATTGTAAATTCTTGTGATTTAAGAAGATAATTAAATATAATTAAATGGGAAAGCTTCAGTGCTAGAGTTAAGAGACTGCAAAGGATTTTTGCTTCTATTATAACTTAAATGCATAGATATTGTACATGCCAGAAGAAACACATCCTAAAATATAATGAAGTGACAGAACACAAAATTTATATTTACCATGGTTGAAATTTCAATTTGTAGGTCCTGTTATACTATGACTCAGGAATAGTTTTTGATTTCTGAATATTTTCTCCTTGGCAATACTACATAAAGGCAGTTTACTCAAACTTTAGAAATATCTCACGGGAGACGAAGACTGGCATGCATACTACAATAAAGAAAAATGCAAGGAAGAATCTATACTGTGTTTCTGTCTTATTCAAAGGAAAAAAATAGGGTACATATTAATTCAGTCAAAATCATTTTACTTGTCTCGAATGCAGGACTTAGGGGTAACCTTTTTAAAAATTAAAAGGAAGCGAATTCACAGACAGTTAAGCTTCAGCTTCTCAACATCTTTTCCAGAACACTAACTAGTAATACTGAAATCCTCCACTTTCTCTACCAGTGCATTAATTACCAGTCATATTTCAAGCTCCCATGCATGGTACTTTAAATCAAAGATGTTCAATGCAGCTCTACAACAATTTATATGAACAATTTATCTTTCACAGTCCAATTGAATTTTATACAGACACACTCATTCCTACCCTGTTATTTAACAATCAGGGCCCACACAAAATAAGTAGAGGAAAACCAGAAGAATTCTTATTGTTGATTGTAATGGGTACCTGATCTCCATGTACAGTTAACTACTTACTTGGCCTTGAACAATTTATTATAACAACAAAGAAATAAGTTCATGTTGATAGGAATAGTGTCCACACAACTAAGAACACTGCTTAGCCCTCTAAGCTTGCATCCTATGCTTTGTACAGACTCGTGGCTGCTGGAAGGTCTGCCCTGGTCTGCATTTGCTCCTGTACTTTCTATGTAAGATGAGCTATTGGAAACCAGGTGGCAGAGCAGAATGTTTTTTCTCTGTTCTCCTCATTCCTGTCAACAGTAGTCAGGCCTACTGGACACAAAGCAACTCCTTATCAGCAGCCGACTTTGGCTTCTGGCAAGATCTGAAGCTTTAAATATGTTTATGTGTTCACTAACAGCACAGATTACAACAAAGAGTGTCAGGAGAAGATGAAACTAGAGGGCACTTTTGTCCCATGCAGAACTACAACAAATAGTTTCAGCACAAGGCCCTCCAGAACCCTGCATACACGCAGGCAGTGCCAACACTCAGCCCAGGGCAAACACAGTCAGGAACATCCAGCTCCCTGCTCCCCAGCACCTGCCTTATTGCTGACCTTCACACTGGTGCACGGCCACCAGGTTGACATGTCTCTAATTTGAATTTCTATTCAAACTGATTATGATATTCTCACTTGGCTGCCCTTGAATGCAGCTGAATTAAGACACCAGGGTAACAAATGGACCGACACATTAATGGTGATAGATCTCCCCGTTCCACAACAGACTAATTTTCATGTGGAAGTCATACTGTCACTAGACATCACTGCCATTAGAAATCAGTTAAATATTAATTAATAGGCATTTAAAATTTTACTAGGTGTTTAGTGAAAAAATCTCCATTGGCAGAACAGTAATTGGCTTTCTAAATTTCACAAATGCCTTAAAAATGATCTTCTCCAACTCTATGCCCCATTGCTCCTCCATTGTAATGCACAGTTCATTTGGTAATCATGTACCTCTGTACAGACAGACAACTATCCATTTCTTCTGACACTGTTTTATAATCCCATTTAATATGCTCAGTTCCTAACAGAAATAAGAATTTAGTAGAAGCAAAAACGTAAACGGAAGCATTTATCAACTTAAAAAGAAACAAAAGACTAAATTTTCAGAAACTCACTTATGTTCCAACAGAAATAGTCATTTCCAAGCACCCATTCCAGGAGTGTGAACTTAATGGAAAATTTCAAGTTGACTGTTCCCTGCTTCATGCTACTCTGTCTCCTCATTTTAAGAAGTCAAAACAGGCTATTAATCATTTCACCCCACATCCATAGGCTGTGAATGCTTCAAAAGGTAAGCTGTAATCGTCTGAGGAGAAAAACAACAACTAAAAAAAACGAACAGAAGACATGAGAGCAAGGAAGCAAAATCGTTATATAAACACACCACAATTAGGAGACACATTTCAAACTGATGATTAAATTATACACTGTCTCACCTACATTTCTTACAGATCTCAGCCTCCTCACTGGGTTGATATACACAGCCACCAACAAGGATAATTATTTCTCTAACCTCACTGACTGGACCAGGAGGAAAAAAAAAAAAAAATAAAGGAGAATTTCATTTAGTCATTTAGAGATCGTTCCTACTCTTTTTAATCACTCTTTTTTTTCCCCTCCCTTTAGCTTTTTCATATGGGAAGTGAAAGTAAAGAGAACCATAAAACACTGAATAAAAGCCAGCTTCCTTTAGCCTACTTGCCAGCTCCCTTCTCCAGGTTCACTCACTCAGGATACCCATTTTGGCAATTGCATCCACGCTTATTCACCTCAGCTGCACACAGAGCTGACAAGAAGAGGCTGAGCAGCTTCACAACCCTGAGGAGACGTCATTCTGCACCACACCAGAGTATTTCTACCTCAGTTACTGCCAAGCCCACCCGAGAGTCACACACAAGTTGTGTCACACAGACACAACTGTGCCCACAGCAGACCTGAGCAGATCCCAGGAACGCAGGCAGTAGTAGCTTGTGGTCCACAATGTAGGTGTACCACTTGTGACCTCGTGCAAACACAGCGAGTTCTTCAATAATCCAAGTACTTTTACTCCCCCAGCCACATGTCAATATGTGAGTGTACAGCCATACAGTGTAATTTACCTCAGAATTTTTCTGCTACTGTTAACGCAAGACCAGTGACAAAGAACATGCTGAGGAGACCAGAGGCCTCCCAGCAAATTATATACAACAGTTTTGTAAGAGTTAATGTATGCTTCTAAGATATTGGCTTGCCAGAATCTATGACAAGCTCTAGAAGAAACCTTATGATAACTGGATCTCCAGATGCTGATTTTCTCTAATTTTCAGTACAAAACCTACTTAATACCAATGGGGAAGAAAAGCCCACACCACTAAAAAGACATCTTGCAAATTCAGGGACATCATGACCTCATCACAGCAGCATCTTTAATTTAATGCTGCCTTTACTTCTCATGTAATACCAGCAAATTAAAGCCTTCACATTTTAAACAATTATTGATTTGTCTGATTTATGAATAGAAAGAAAGCTAAGTAGTCGAAATGTTATTTGGGTTGAATGAATTTGGGCTCTATCTGGAAATGCTTCTTTCTAATACAGGCCAAGCCTGCCCTCTAGAGCATTGCTGTCCCTTGTTGAAAGAAACCCATCTGCATTAACCAACTTACATGCAGTACTTAGCCAACTTGTGGGATTGCTTTAGTTCTCTCTCAGATTAATTGGAAACAACAGATTCTTCAGTTAGAAGTGTTTGTACCTCTCAGCTAGATAAAAGTTTGAGGGTTCAATGTTAAATCACAACAAATTCCTAACTGCATCAGGAAGGACAGAGGCCATACACAGCACAGGAACCAGAATGTGATGCTTTTGTATCACCAGAGAATCCTCTGCAGAAGAACAAAAAGAACTACGTCAGAAGAACCAAACACCACGTCAAGCTGCCATCCTCTCTCCAGCAAACAGATGTATCAAAAGATGCAAAATCCCACAAAAACAAAAATTTTACACATTCCCAGCTGGCAGAATCTCAGTGTCAGTGCTTGCTGCAATGCACACGTGCATTACAGTTCTGGTTACTGCACTGACAATGAGGCAGCAGTTATTCCTACTTGAAGTTGCTAGCTGCATTGAAAAAGCATTTGCCCTGCTATTTCACAGTAAGCATGCAGCGTGACCCCTCCACCAAACAAATCTGACAGAGCATGCAAGAATGGAGAGGCAGAAATACAGGAATAAAGGGATCCTTTGCTATGTCCTTCCACCACTGCACCCACATTTGTCAGAGTAAGAAATACAGCCATGTCCGTGCTAGCAGGGCACAACAGCAAAAAAGCAACTCCTTCAGTCCTTACATATACAGTGCTGCACATTGTGCCAGCACACACAAGCCACAGTCTGACCAGAGAGCACATCAGAAAATAGCTGCACACAGAACTAAGTCCTTGTCTAAGATCTCTTTTTCCTGTGTCCTGGTTTTGACTAGGGTAGAGTTAATCCTCCTAGCATCTGCTATGGTTCTATGTTTTATACTTGGGAAAAAAACAGTGTTGATAACACATGGATGTATTAGCAGTTGCTGAGCAGTTTCAGCTTTTCATTCTGCTCAGCCAATAAGGATCTGGAAGTGCTCAAGGAGCTGGAAGGAGACACAGCCAGAAGAGCTGACCCAGACTGGCCAAAGGGGAAAACAATACTGTACAACATCTCACAGAACAATTAAACTGGAAGAAGTTGGCTGGGAAGGCAGACCACTGCTCGGGGACTGGCTCAGCACTGGTCAGCGGTTGGTGAAAACTGCATTGTGCATCATTTGCTTTGTTTATCCTTTTTGTTATTAATGTGATAGTTGTTGCTATTGTTTTTTTTTTCCCTGTTTCTTCTTTCTTATTAAATTGTCCCATCAAACCATTTTTCGGTTCTTTACTTCTCACTTGGTCAGTTTGCAGAGTAGGGAAGTAAGCTTTAGACTGATGCAAGAGGGAGCAATGGTTTGGGGTTTCCTTATGCATAGCCAGTTTGTAGTGATCTAGCTGAATGTGGAAGGAGCAAGTATTGCAAGCATTTGGCAGTAGGGACCAGGAAGGTAGAGGAGAGGTATTTGTGGTAACTGACAGTGCAGGTTCAGGGCTGAGCAGACAGATGGAAAACCTACGTCAATGAGAAGCAGCAGAAAATGAGAGCATCTTGGTGGCATATTTAATTTCTGTTTGTTTGTTCTTTTAGGCAACAACCTGAGCAGCTGCATTTCATGCAGAAATATCTCTAAGGATCCTCTCATACGTAGAAATGACTGAAATCACAAATGAAATACATCTGTTTCCCTGATGCACTGCAGTAATCTTTTTACTAGGCACAGTACACAATGCAACAAACTCAGAGAAGAAATAAACAACGCAGAGGAAAAAAAACTCAATTTTGTTCTTTCCAGCCTGCACAGGAAGATTAGCTAATTACTGTTATTTTAAAAGTATAATTTAACCAACTTGGGGTGGATGGAGTTCTTATCTGACTGGAAGGGCACAGCAGTGGAGTGTGGAATGGGAAAGCAATGCTTGTAGACAAAGCTGTTAAGCAAAGCTCAATTTTTCCCTGTCTGCTTTTCTTAACAGGTGAATATAGTCTTGTTACTTACCTCAGAATTCATCAGCACTTTCTGCTAAAACTCTTCTAACAACCAAAGGAATTAAAAACCTTACTCTTGCATTCCATTGACTGGACCAGCACCGCTGACAGATCATCCCATTCCTGTCACTGTTAGAACCACAGCAGCTGAAACACATCACCAAGAGCCAGCAGGTTCTGCTCAGATGCATCTTGCACAGCTCGTTTGAAAAAAAACACTGACAGAGCACAGAGCCAGGCAACAAGGACACAGACTGCCAATCTTTTTACCACACTTCTACAGACAGTAATATTAGCTACTCTAGCTTTATTCCTTGTAACAGGTTATTTTTTCTCTCTGTTTTCAAATCTGGAACATTTCAAATGCGTTAATATGCTTCAGTCCTCAGTCTCATCAGAAAACATTCGTGTTGTTTGGATAGAATATAAATCATGGTAATGCACTGACTAAGCTTCTACCTATACATAGTAATGTGAGATGCATAAAGTACCAACAATCTGAAATGCATGTTTGAGCATGAGTAAAAGGGAACAACAGATACAAAGTATTTCTCTTTGTTAAAGTGCTTTTGCATTTCCTACAAGCTTAGCTGATATCACTTGATGACACTTCACTTGCTGCTGAAAAGGCCATTGCATAAGCAACAGTGGTGCTATGCTATGAAGATCTGAACTATAAGGCAGCGACACGGATACAGAAACACACTCGTGGTGCCTCCCACCCTACTTTGATTTGAAAATGGGACACTTAATGGCAGGGGCAGTCAGCTCAGCAGAAGCAAATTCGTGTTCAGTTTCCTGGTATGGCTGAGCAAGGTCCTTCCTAAGGGTCCAAGGACCACCCAGTTCTTCCTCATATTTGGAGGGGTTTTTCTTTCATGACAAACTTGAGTATCTATGAAGGCTTCCACACTTAGCTAATAATACTACAGCATTTCCAAGAACAATTGCAATGTCAAATAGTAAGACAGAGTGATTTAAAACTCAAGGACATTCTTACTAGATAAATTGAGATGAACTATTGCTTCTACTGTAGTTGCTGAATATTTTTAATGCCATTGCACTATTGAAGTGCTAAATAATTATTAGACCAAGATAAAACTGATAAGCAAAACACCGTGGTTGAGCTTTTCTTCAATGTTTAAAGTGAAAAGACATTTGCACTAAAGAGAAATTTCAAAAATCAGCTTCTGAAGCTATATTTCTCACACAGCTTTTTTCTATTCAAAATTCACATGGAAATACTCCATGAGCTGCTTTTCATTATTCTGATTTATATCTAGAAAACAGCTTCATAGAGCAGCTGATAAAACCTCACACACCAGTTAAGACACCGTGTCCAGCAGGACAGGCAGTGGCAGATTTGGATCTAAAACTCCTTATGGTATGCCTAACTTGTCTTATTCTGGGAAAATTAGCTGTTTTACTCTGGAACCCTTAAAGGCAAAGTAGATACAATCATGTTCCATGCACTATACTTGCAGCTGCTGCCAAAAAATCAGTAATGGTATTAATAACTTTGTGATAAACAAACACAAAGTCACTCCCCTAAGGAAAATGAACCAAAATTTTTCCTTTTCTGATCAGCACAGTAATAGAGGGCCAAGCGATCAATGGGAAGTCTCAAATTGGATATGCACCAACTGAAAGTTAAGAGCTTCTTTAAGTAATAAATATGCTAACTTAAAATTTTGAAAAATATTTTCAATGAAACGTTCCTTGTAGAGTTTGAATTTCAAAAGTTCCAGATTTTGGCAGGAGTATTTCCTCAAACTCAATCTATTGTGTGAAATGGTAATAGCAAAATTAGGACTTCAGAGTCTGGAAATGGACAACTATGCTATTCAGACAATGACTCTTATATGCAAATCTGGAGGAAAAAACTCAATATCCTTCCCTGCTGACATTGAGCTTAAACTCAGTCATTAAATTCACTTTATTAAACTGATTTTTCACTTTAATTATACGTGCATAAGGTGATTTGTAGTGGAGGAATCATGAGCTCCATAACTCTTAAAGGCACAGGTCTGTAGAAAACCAGTAGCAGTAGAGGCTGACTAGAAGAGTATCTTTCAAAAATCAGCGTCATTCTGCATTTACAGTCAACCATAATATTTCTCCCACTGTTGCTTAAGTTGCAGTTTGCATCCTATCAAAAATCCATACTTTTCTGTTTTTAATTTGATCAAAAATTCTCTCTGTGACATAGTGCATAGACCTGCCCACTTAAATTCTGTTTCACACCTTTCCAGTAAATTCAGGCCTAGGCCAAAAGAAAAAAAAAAAAAAGCCTTTGTTAGTAGCTGGTGAATATTTGACAGCATTAAAATAGATTTAGCAATTTATCTGAAGGATTGTAATCCTGAAAATGAAGACACAAGAGAAATGAAGGACACTTCATAATAAACATTTTGCTCAAAAGCCATATTTGAGAATGCAACATGACACAAATCACACCACCTGTTGTTCTTCAGCATCTTAGGAAGCCTTAAATTTCATGGTGCAAACACATCCAAGACTTTCCTGTCACTAAATATAAGGAGGCAGAAGGGAAATTAACAAATCGGTCAGCAGCTCTGCCAGCTCAGAACTCATCCCCACAGGACTGTCTCCTACTGACTAGAGCCCTAGAGCAGCTAGTAAGAGGAGAGAAGATAGCACAGAGGAAAGGACACAGGCACCACTGGCATATAAATCCTCATGCCTTTACCTCTGTTGCACTTGTGGCAAATAGAAAGAAATGCTAATAATTGCCAGTGCACATAGCAACATTACCACTACCCAAATCTACCCTGTACTAGCAAAACCAAGTCAACTAGTGCACCTGCAGCCTGGTTGTGAATAATCCTAAACAGCTCAAAGAATCCAGACCCAGGTTTCACTGCTGAAAGGCAGATCTGAGGTTGGAGGCACTGGCCACATGGATCAGGCTGTACCCAAGTCAGTGGTACCTACCCAAGGCAAGGTACTCATCACAAATTGTTATTACCACAGACCAGTACCTTTTCAAACAGCAAAACTGATTCAGGTTTTGACAGCAAAACACAGCTCATGTATTCTGTGGCTGTAAGAGATAGCAGAAGTGGCATTTCACCCTTTCTGCTGCGATAAAAGTAGCATAATAGAAATTCATTCTGAACAGAATCTTTCCTGCAGAAATACAAAGATATGTTAATTATACAGTTGTATTGGATTTGGATTCTATCTATCCTAAATTATATTTTAAGTCTAGTTCACGTTCTGCTCACATAAAAAGAGAAGACAGTCTTTTGAAGGTACTATAATTGCATCAGGTCAAACTGATACAAGAAGAAAATAAAGCTATTATGTCTTGAGGCTGGAGCCTGGGTAGATGCTTAGCAAGTGCAGACCAAAACAGATCCACTGCCTGCTATATTTACAAAACAATTGCAGAGATTATATTGTTGAATTTGACTGAAGCTGATTCAGAGTAATATAGTTAGGACATTGTATGCTGTGCTGGTGCCATTATCTAGTGGATAAAACTGTAATTTTTAAATTTAATTTTCCTCGTTTAAACCTTTAAGATCGGAAGCACAGAGTAACAATAATTTATCATATGTATCATATATGACATTTCTGAACTACTATGCTAACAAACTAACAGTTCATATCTTCTAGAAAAAGAACATTCAGGAAGTGTGCTGTAGCATAGGAAAAATAAAGAGAGTTAGGAGTATCGCTGAAATATGTTAGAGCTTCCTTTTGGTACAAATTTTTGAACCTAGAAATCTTTCAAATTTTAGAGACTTTGGTCTGATTCTTCTCTGTCTGAAAAAAAACTTTACATGACATGAATAAGGTAACAGTTACTACTCTCACATGAACCCATCTGGATACTGGAGTAAACCCTACCAGATTCTCTGATCCTATCACAGAGTTCTGAGGTGGAAACTGGAACAATTTGTTTCCCTTCATACTGCAAGTGCAAGTGTTCATTCTTACTGCTTGAGTCCATGCATCTCAGCCCAGAAGCGACACTTCATAGGCTCTCAGAAATCTACTTTAAAAGCAGTTCACTAAGATGGTACTCTTCCAGCAAAACCTTCAGTGATTTTAATGGCTTAAGGCTTTGTTTAAGTATGCTTCCGTGATGAAAGAAAAGATCCTTTTGTTCTTCTTCCTCTCACCTGTTTCTCAGAGCAGGTTTGGTCAGTCCACAGGGATCCAAAACACACAGCATCTAGACAGATGCTTTTTAAGCAAAGAAAAAAAAAAAGGAAGAGCAGACTAAAAGTAAACTGTCACATTCAATACCAGAGGTTGCTTGAAGCTGAAAAAATTCTCTTCAGACAGTCCAACTAAAGCCAGAAGGCACAAACTTCATCACACAAGTAGCATTTAATGAAAGAGAGAGAGAATAGGGTTGACTAAGGAACACTCCTACCCAAGTCGCTACTCATCAGGCACCCCATCTGTGAAGTTATTGATCCAGCAAGCCAAGGACAGTGGCATAAGTCCACCCTCACACGAAATTGATTCTGCAGGCCATTCTTTGTGCATGGAGAACAGCTCCCAGTAGATTTGCTCGTAAAGATAGCCTTCAGATCTAAAAATACCCACAAAAGGCATAAACAAATTTAAAAGAGCACACAACTGATAGGGAGTTTTTGCATTTGATTTTAAAATGTGCATTGTTAAAACTGTAAGTGACGTTTTGTCAAGAAGCCAGGTTTTCAATTCCTTTTATTTCATTTTTGTGACAAAACCCAGCAGCGCGTCTTTTAAAGTTCTCCCTTATTTATTAATTCCATGAATAAAAGATATTTCTGGTGACTAATTCACCCTGACTTTTTGGCCACCGATTTTGCCCTTTTTATTCCTTTAGGGAATGGTTTTCCTTCCAAATTCAAATGGCAGGACTGAGGAACACTTTACTTTCATAATTGCATGGTACACAGGTGGTACCAAACTGCACTGAAGAGCTGAATTAGCTGCCTCAAGAAAAATGCTTTAAGGAATTTAAATCATCCAAAATAAAGGGAAGAAAAAAAACTTTGTCAGAATTTGCCAGCCGTTTCCTTAGATAATACAAATAGGCACAAAGTAATACAAATTTTTATACAAGTTAACAATGAAGATGAGAAAAATCACCAGTCAAAACAAACAAGGAGCAAGCTCCATAACATTACTTGTGTTTTAAGAGAGAAAAAGAAAATAATCCTTTCCACTTGCCTTTGATTTTCATCCCAAGAGCACCTATCCTTTTTTTTTTTTTTTTTTTCAGATACCTTTTCATCAGGAACTTAGATGCCTACTCCTAGCAAACATCATCAAAAAGTTCCTCTCTTAGCTTGAAATAATAAAAATCCATTTAGTATCACCTTATGACAGGAGCAGCCATCTCTCTACAGTACTCCAAGCTACTTTAATTACATCAAACTTTGTTTTTCATTTTAACAACACGACTAAGCCAAATAACCTTGGGTAAAATGAAGAAATCATAACCCAGTGAAGTTAATGACAAGCTACACATTCATTTCGAAGGACCCAAGATTTCACCTCAAGTTTATTATTCTAAAGTAGATAATCAACTTTTTACGTACAATTACCCGTGGAAAATCCAAAACACTTTAAGTCAAGAGAAGACAGTGTCCTTCAGATCAATGCACAACACTGCAACAGTCATAGAACAGCATGATCACGGGAAACTAATTTTAAAATCCAAGTTTCATCAGTATTAAATAAGCTCTAGAATGAGTTATTACCTTTTCTTTAAAGCCACAGGAATTGGTGCAGGAAAATTCAAGCATAAAACAGTTTTCTCTCCAATAAAATAGAAATAAGGGAGGCATTAATCATCTTCAGTCTCAACTAAAAGTCTGAGAACTCCCAGAATATATTTTAAAAACACATGCCATTCACACTAGGTTTGAGTAAAAGAATAGACCCATTGCATTTGAACCCAAGAGCTACTAGTACACCCCTATAAACTCACTGTCCAGAGGGATTTCTGAAAGCAAAAATGCATGCAGCTGACTTCATGCAGCATTTCAGCTCAAGTTTTTCCTTTTCTTTCTTCAAAGACTATGGTTAGCACTCCAAGCATGGCACATATGGGTAGGGCAGGGAAAAGAGAGAACAAAAAGACTGAGTTGTAGGATCAACTTTCCATAGAACTACTGTGTTCATTTTCTGCATCAATATTTTACATTTGAACTGTGAGAACAAGCTAAAAACAGAGACTATGAATTCACTCCTGCCCTGAAGCAAAAGGCACAGCCTTTAAAGAAACCGATGTCTAGAAAGAAGAAAACAGTTTTAACATGACTGTTGGACTGTATTAAGGGGTGGGAAGATTGAAATGGTACCACATCTTTTCATCACATGCTTTTCTACGGGACACGCAAATGAGCTTACAGCCTGTCTCCATATGGCAAAAAATGAGAAATTTGTGTTTTCTTTCTTTTGTATTACTGATTCAGATGAGAGCACTGAAGCATTTTTAAACAAGAGCCTGTGCAGCAACAGTATTATAGAGATGATGCGCTTACATACTGCATAAACCAATGCAAAAATCATTTTAGACTTCTCAGCCCTGCCATTTTCCATTTACACTTTGCAGTATGGAGTAATGAATGAGTATGTTAACAGCAACAGGAGCTACACAAGTTGCTCTACATAATTTCTGCCGTTGCACAGGGATACATGGGTATCTCACCTGGAAAGATAATGATTTAGAAAACATTAATTCCAAATCAAGCTTCAATTCAGGACACACAGATCAAATAGTTTTTCTTCTTGAAGGCACTCACACACAGTCTCCCCAGAACAACACACATGGGAAAAGAAATGAAGAAATAGGGCCAAGAAGTTTACATGATTTCAGGCCGCATTTGTGCCTTCTCATCTCTTCCCATCTTAAAGCCATAAGCCTGTGAGACCCCATGTATGCATAAAGAAGAAACAGATGTGGTGAAATTCAAGTTTTGATAATCAGCATTAGCTGCAGTCTCAATTTTCTTTAACCTAGTGATACCTGTGAATCCGTGACTAGTTCTTTTGCAGGGACATCTGGTCACTTTTCACTTAGGAGAAATCATGCACTGTACAACAATGCACTTCTATTTTTGCTGCTCTAGGGATCTGAGAGATGTGGCATCCCATTTGCCATGTCCTGGTTCCTTTTGCTACTAGTAAAAAGGCCAAAATAAAGAGAATGTGTGATAAATATTAATTGACAGAACAACTAGCAGGTTTTTGTGGAGATTAAGTTAGGAAATTGGAAAAGCAGAGCATGAGAGAATATATTATTAAAAATTGCATTATTAATCTCAGTATATGAACAACATAGAACCGAAATTGATTAACAAATCTCTAGATACCACTACCATCACGTAAATGAAATAAAGATTTGTAAATACAATTGTTTCAGTTAGTTACAGTGAAGACAACTTTACCTTGAGACTTTCATTTTAATTTACCTATTGTTTAATACAAAGATGGAAAGACTATTATTAAATTATGCCCCATAAACACTCTCAGATGATCTGACAGCATACTTGAAAGAATCAGAATTGAAAATTAAAGCTTAGTTTTCTATTACACAGCCCCAATATTTTCAGAGAACCAAATGTCACAGACTAAAATCAGAGACCCCAGTTATTAAGGATAATTCACTGGGCTCAATCATAAAGCTGCTCCCTGTAGCAAGGATTGAACTCGTGCTCCACCAAAGTCAAAGGCACATTGTTTCTTTTTCCTTCATGCTCCTAAAATACAGTACAGAATGAGATCAAAGTATGAAGCACCCCTGCAATTGGCCTTGCATCAGGAGTAATTTTTTTTAGATATTTATAGTTACAAAACGAAGAAAGATAAAGGCCTCCAACCTAGCATGATTTCAGAAATCCTCCAACAATCTCTATATCATGAGTAATTACAAATTATCTGATATTTGCAATCTGCATTCATCCACTCTCATCCTACACTACTAACTCCACTTACGTATGGTAATTTCCCAATGTAAATGACGGCTGATATGGCATATTTTAAACAGGGAATAAGCATGAAAAAAAAACAAGTGACTGTTAAAGGAAGTTATGGAACTGTTTTCAGACAGAAGCTGCACACCTACACACCTTTGAAAAGTCTCACTTAGCATCCAACTGGAGCATTACACCCTTGAATTTCTAAAACAGAACCACAAAGCCAGATATTACACAATTCCTGTAATGCACTTACCAGAAATTTTAGTTGCAGTAGAAGAAACAAGAATCTGAAAATATATTACTAATTTTAAAATTTCACTCAACTATGAGGCCAGGGCCAAGCTGCAAAGGTAACATATGCAAAACACTGGTATAGTTCTCATTTCAGCAATTGAATTCTGGGCAAAATTAACTGAAGACGGACTACAGTGGTGACTTAAAAATATCACCATGCTGTACATAACTCATGCCTCTTCCTCAGATTTTATTTTGCTGCTACTGGAAAAAATAAATACACCGCAACTATTTAAGGAAAGATTAGCATGTAGTTTTAATTGCTTATCTTACCTTTAAGCCAAATATTGGAAGACCAGAATCCTTGTTGGACTTTTGACTTCAACAAGTAACAAATAAACAAAACAAACAAAATAACCCTGACAGAGACCAATATCCCAAAAGAGTATTTCAACTTCAGATAAGAACTCAGTGTTCAACATACACTCCTCATGTTTCTCAGGCCCCTCTCTCATATGTTGTTTTTTAATTAGAAAGATTTTTAATCATACAAATTATCTTACATTTTCAGCCTGGATTGGGCTTTTTGATCACCCTGACAGGGTTTTTTGTTTGCTTTTTTTTCAAGCAACTGAAGATCATATTTCAGAAACACTGCACTTCCCTGGGCATGGACTAAATTGACATAAGGAGAAAGGGGTCAAGATGGCATTATTATGAAAAAAGTGTACTGTAAACTAAACTCTTAAGAAACCTTAAATCTTTTTTACATCTCTCTTACATGGTTCTGACAGTCTCAATCATCGTTAAAGCAATTCCATACTATTAGGCAACAGAACCAGACCATGATCGAGTTCTACTATCTTCCTAGTTAGACATCTTTCAGCAGGAATATGCAGCAATAATTTCAGCACACCTAGGGGATGCACACTTGTAACTCCAACTTACAAATGTTCTGATTTGTCTATGCTGTTCTCTAAATATATTTTCTAAAAAATATGTACCCCTCTTAACACACAATGTGTTCATCTCCATTAGGAACTGGGCCATATTAGAAAATCAAAGCACTTGCAAATCACAGGTGGATTTATATACTTGTGTGACATAAGCACCTCTAAGATCCACACAGTGAAAGAAACTAAATAAAACTATAAACGTTAGAGAGTTTCTGGGGGCCAAGGCAGCTTAAAGCTCTAGCACAAACCACAAGCAACATATACATGCATTTCTCAGTGCTCAGCTTATGCACTGCAGTCAAGAATTTAAGCAGTGCAGGTTCTTGTATGAAATCTTGGCATTCATCTGAGCCACCTCCTCCTTAATAGGGGCTAACACTTCCTGAAAGATACATTGTTCCACCATAATAGTATGGTCAGGGTGACCTTACTTACCTTGCAACACTCACAGAAGACTTTAAGACACATGTACACATTTTTGTCCTAAAATACACCTTGGCAGCATTCTAGAGAGCAAACAGCACCAAATCTTTTAAGAAAGCAGAGATCAGCACCACACGAAGGTCTCAGTTTTCTTGAGTGCTTTCAAGGGAAAGCAAAATGGCACATTACCTTTTTTTGCACAAATTCCAGACAGTTTTCTGTCAGCATCAGTAGAAATTTCAACTCTCTAAGCAAGGAGTTTCAACATCTGGGACATGAGAATGATGCCAGGATTTTGCCCATGACTAATGACTTCATGCTGTAACACTTCTACATCTAGAGTTAAATAACTTTTACAAAATTAATTGAAGAGTTATCCAAGCAAAAAGATGTAGAACGCTTCAGAGCTGCATCCTGCACTTCTAGATGTACATCAGTATTTGCCTCAATGTCTCATTTGGTCTCATAGTCTCTATAGCTGTGACATACAGACAGAAAAAAAATGAAAAATAGAAAAAAAGCATTTGAAAAGAGGGATAACTGAGAGAATGACAAATCTGGCCTGTGCAGCAAGAAGAAAAAAAGCACAGAATTGATTGAATCTTTCAATACAAGAGACCAAAGGACTCATTTCATCTACTGCATTCATGGTTCTGCCTCCTGATTATTAAGAAAGGCTTCTATTTAAGAGGCTATTCCCTTAAGATAGATTCAACATTCTTAGTTTGAGCTGATGAGAAATATTCTAACAAGGTTCGTGATCAAAGATCACTAAATTCACGCCTTGGTGAACTTTTATGTCAACAACTCTTCCAGCTCGCATTTAATTCATTGAGTAAAACATTCTGAAGTAAAAAAAAAAAAAAATTAAAGCATATGTCCTTGAAAACAAGGCAAACAGAAGAAAATTATCAGCTAAAGAAGAGAGAAGCTCAAGTAAAGATCACTATTTACATGCTCCCACACTTGACAAAATGAAAAGGAAAACATTCAAGTTGGAAGAATAGCAGATGCTGATACAGACTTCAGAACCATAGCTTATCTGTAACTGTCCCATTGAATGAACAGCTGGGAGTTGCTTGTCTCTGACCCCTGAATTACTAGCAACAGCTGACATTGATGCATGGCATTACCTAATTGTCCTGATGTATTCAGTCTTATCTCCTATTTAACATTTCCCCCGTCAAAAATTTGTGTGAAGCACAGTCAAAATTTGAGAGAGGAACCAAATCAGAATTTTAAAAAATAAAATAAAATAATTTTTTTAAAAAAGCAGCCTGAGGAATGAAGATTCCCTTTCCTTCAGAGAACATTTCATTTTGACACAAGCATATCCTAACTGCTGAAGAACAAGCTTAGCAAACTTCACTGTAAATACAATCAAGTAAGCAGGGAAGGAGTTTAATTTTGCTAATAAAGCAAAGAGTTAAAATTGCAATCTCCTCCTGCATTCAAGAAGCCAGCGGCCATTTCATCTGCTATTCAGCAAGGAAACAAGATTAGCAAATGCAGTACTTGCTTGAGGAGAACCTATCTTAAAACGTGTTACTTCTTAACGCTTGGTGACATCACTCTGCTCTCATGACAGCCCCCCAGCAGCTCTGCATCCAGGCCTGGGACCTCAGTTGAACCAGTTAGGATGTTCCCAGAGGAACTAATGAGAATGCTCAGAGGGCTGGACAACCTCTCCTATGAAGACAGGCTGTGAGCTGGGCTGGTTACGCATAGAGGGGAGATGGTTCTGGGGAGACCTACTGCAACCTTCCTGCACCTAAAGGGGGCCTATTGAAAAAGCTAGAGTGACTTTTTATAAGGGCACGTAGTGACAGGACAAGGGAGAACAGCTATAAACTAAAACAGGATAGGTTTACGTTAGATAATAGGAAGGAATTCTTTACCCACGGGGTAGTGAGGCATTCATATAGGCTGCCCAGAGAAGCTGTGGGTACCCCATCCCTGGAGACACTCAAGGCCAGGCTGGATGTATCCCTGGGCAGCCTGCTCTGGTGGCTGCCTGCCCACACACAGGAGAGAGGCTGGAACTGGATGATCTTAAAGGTCTCTTCCAACCCAAACCATTCTTCTATTCTAATGACACTGTCCAAAGAACTGGGCATAGCAGCAAAAAAAGTGTAATTCACCTGTCAGCAAAAGCCACAACTTTGTACAACTATGTAGGGTGTTATTTGAAGAGGTTTTAAGTAGAGCTCTGAGAAATTGCGGCAGAAATTAATCATTCTTCATCTTTGCACTCAGACTACATCTAAACATTACAAATTCTTCCTGTGTATCATCTTTAAATAACAACTTGCAATATCACATAGTCAAATGCCACACTCATTCAATATTCACCTGTGTATTAAAGATGTTCTCCTCCTTGTTTGATACATGTAAAGATTTTTTCCCCACCTGTCACTGCCTCACATTTTTCCTCCACTCCCACTTCTCTAGCACAAACGTGTGCTACTTATTTTCACTTTCAAGGCCTTCATAAAGCTGTCCTTCCCCTTGCCATCTGCTCTTGTACAAATATCTCATGTTGCAACTATTTCTTCAAGTGTGTTAGCAGCCTGAGGGCCACAGATGCACAGCAGATCCAAGAAGCAAACACCTCGCTCCAACAGAGAAAAGCCTGGCTGCTTCTCCAGCCACTAGTGCTGACTACATCAGCACTTTTTAATGCCCCTGAAGGTCACAGAGTGGGCACATCTGGCACAGCAAGGGAGAAGAAATCACCTCCATCTTTGCAGTTTTTTATTGAGGCCACTTATGCCCAAGGCAGGGATTCCGCTGTGCAGGACGTCTGGTAAAATCCCTTTCAACTTGCCTGTAACATTCCCTCTATTTTCCCCCCCCCCAATACACACATAAATCTGATTAATATTCCTCCATGAATAAAGCACTGATTGCCATGGCATTCTCTCCAAGAGTTGACCTTGTTTCTTTGAGTTTCTAGAAATGAATTATACAACAAATTCATCTTTTAGTCTTCCCTGTAGCATAAAGGTCACTTACAAATACGCAACTGTTAATTAACAACTCAAGTGACAAAATACAGCAACGCTGTATTTCAATTCTGAGGAAAAAGTTATCAAGAGAGATGGAAGGGCAACTCCTAAACACAAATATTAGGTTTTAAAATAACATTCAGAAGTCACATTTCATTTCTGCAAAGAGTCACAGATAATAGTGAGCTTGAAGTATTATTTCAGGCAACAAAGCAGAGCAGCACCCTGTAGCAATCCGCAGTAATCAGTTAATGCAAATCCCAGTTCATGACAGCAGATGCAAGCACCCATCACAGTGACCCTGGGCATCCTCTTCTCCCTTCCCAGGCTGTATCCCACCTGCTGTGAGCAGGCCACCAGCAGCAGCCACTCCTGAGCCACCCGAACCAAACGCTCTCAAATGGCAGGTTTTGTTTCCAGCAACTACCTTTTTTCTTTTCAAGTTGTTCAGTTTTTGGCTAGGGAAGCTGTAGTCCAACGTTGACTAGGGAGCCTTTAAGCAGATTATTGAAATACCTGGATGACTCAAAGATGTCAATTTGTGTAGAAATGTAGAAGATGACTGGTGGATTTCCTTCTAATATAATCACTTGTAAAAATGAAACAAATTTTAAAAACCACTACCATGGCTAAATTAGAGTATTTGTTAGTATTTGCTGTCACAACACAAAGAAGAAAATGATCCAAATGGATTTTTTCCTCAACTCTGGCAGGCAGGCAATACTAGACAGGATGCTAGCCTTGACCTAATTAAATCCAAAAGTTTTACTGTCATCATTGATTTAATAGCAACAGGACCTCAAACCTGCACAAAACATAACTAAATGAATACAAAAGCCTTAATTTTCAAATTTGCACAGTTACCCAAAGTAACATCCTAATTTTCTAACTTATACAAAAAAAAAAAAAAATGTCCTATAACATTGATCTACAAAACTTTCAAACATTTGCTTAAAGTTAATGAGGCTTTTGAAAAGATCTATTGCATTACTCATTCAGAAAAGTAGTTCAAATATTTTCAAATCTCTTCTTCCCTCAAGAAAGTTTAGAAAGCTCATCAAGAGTGAAAACTAAAGTGATTTCCAAACAGTCCTTCTACCTACCACAGTCCATGCAGTCTGACCCCAGTCTAGAATTTGACAGCATCCCTGTGGCAGTTTTGTACAAGCTGTTAATTACAAGGAAGTATGAGAGCTATTATAACTAGTCAGATTTCTGTTTCAATATAAAAAACATAGGGGGCACAAGTGAAGGGCAATTGCCTCACTTGGTGCAGGCATGCTGGTCATGCTTTGGTATTTCTATAGTTTAGCATGTGTTTCTATAACTTTTACAGGCGTTGAATTAACAGCACAGATTTCCAGTAGCATAGACCCACACACCAGTCATTCTAATCACAGCCGCCCGATTTAAAGAGGTTTTGTTTCAAAAATACTGTTATATAACATCCATTTCACTTACTCCAAGAAACAAAACAAGGATTAGCCACCGCTATTTTTTTTTTTAAACACTGAAAAGCAGAACTACATAATAACTTACATCGAGTTCCCAGTGTGGAAGTTCCTGCAGTAAAACTTAATGATTAGAAAAGAGTTTAGAAAAGAGTTAGGAAAGAGCAAGATTCAATGAGAGGCAATGATTCTGTTTGCAGTAGCTGGATAAATTCATCTCTGTATTTCATAGCAACATAACAAATGAGGAACAAAGCACATTTGCCTCTGCATTTCCCAATGTAGTGAACGTCTGAGTAAGTAATAGTATATTACAAATCTCTCACCACTAAGTATCAGGATGGATACCACAGCAGTCAAGACATTATCTCAACTGTATTTAAATTACAGATTTCACAGATAACCCATTCATTCTCAATGATGAGCTGCAGACATTCCAATTTTCTGACAGCCAAATACCATTTTCTTCTCTCGCTTCACTGTGCAACAACTACGAAATACAGTTCAGAGACACTTGTATTGCTCTCCCACTAAGCTGAGAAGAGTCTAGAAGGGAACAAGTTATGGTGCTTGACAAGAGGAGCAGGAATCTCTGATTTGACTCCACAAAGAGCTGAGAGATGACAGTTGTAGTGAAGGGAAGTGAAGATAAGTATTTCTGTGGCATAAGATTTTCTGGAGCTGTTCCTGCAGAAAGCTTCAGTGAAAGAAAAATGCAAAGTTGCTTTGGACCTAGCAGTTGTCCCTGAGAGTGATACAGCAGTCTAATCAGCCATATTTAAAATAGAGCTAGTCTAGGGATTTGAAAATCAGATCTCTAGGGATCAGAAGGAAGACTGTGTTCACTGAAAAACCTTCCAAGTTTTTCACCTAGTAACACACAGCTACACCAGTTCTTCTCAGGCCTCTCTTCCACAGCTTGCTTATAAAGCACAAAAGCAGATTTTATCTCACTTTATAGGAGAGTCACTGCAGTCTTGGCAGCGCTCACAGCAAACTTGTATCCTGACCACCTCAACAGTAAGAAGACAGGATCTGGGAGCAGCTATGTGTATTAGCACTGATAGCAGCACCACTCTGATTATTTCTGCTCATTTTGCCTCCATGTCACATGGGATGCTGCAGGCAGACAGTTGGAATTTCTCTACATGCATTACATTGAAAAGCAGTTGCATTAACCTTCACTTTTTATTGCTTGGTTGAATTCAGTGACTAGCAGACAGAACACAGATGTCTGCATGTTCTCTTTTATTAGGAACCTTTGTCTTCTCTGAGCAATGTTACATGTAAAATTTATGTGGGTAGCCCAGAATGAATAGCTTAAAAACTGCAGTCTTTCTGTGTAACAAGTACAGCCACCACATCATGTGGGACTAAAGTAGCAATGCAGTTAAGATGAAGAAAAAAAAAAAAAAAAAAAAAAGTGTAGGGGTAACAGATTTACTTGTCAGAGAACTCTGAATTCAGCACTATTATGCACTAGAGAAGGAAAATTCTCCTTCTGTCCCTCAAAGCCTGCTGTTTTATTGCACTGCATTTTGTGCAATGCTTACAGCACTTGTTAGGCACCCTAATACCATGGAGCAGGGCAGCAGAATGTAAAATATCTGTAATGCAGGTTTATCTTTCTGCCCCACTCCCCCATTATTTCTTACTCTGCTGGAAAATGTGCCACAAAGGAGTTTAACATTGATGTGAAACTGAAGTTTCCTTTACTACAGACAATTAATTTTGCCGCAAGTTGCCCTTGCTCCTGTGACACCAGCAATGCACTATCTTTTCAAAACCTGCATTCTGTTCCACTAATACATAAAAGATCAGCAAAAGTTAAAATTTATCAAAATAATAGAAGTTTGGGTTTGTCAGCTGGTTTTCAATGAGAAAAATACAGACTGTTTCCATTGTCTCAATCTCCAACCAGAATATACAGAAATAGAAATTACAATGAAACACTCATTCAAGGAGAAAAAAAACTCTCCAATCCACCCATCTGGCTTTGCAGAGTGCTTGGCTGCTTGTTATGGAGGGCACCATTAGACATGACTTTAATGATTTACTCTGACCTTCTAGCTGAATAATAGTTTTAAAGCAGCAGAGTGGATCAACAGGCTTCTCTTTAATTTCTCAAACATTTAGAAATAAAACTTCGTCTGCTCACAGCAGAAATAAGCAGGATATATAAGAGTTCAGCATTTTTAAGCAAAAAGCACATCTTGTAATTCTAGCAATACTTCTACATTTTTGCACTAGAGCCATCCAGTTGATCTTTTCTGGCTATTATTGGGTTATTAGAAGTGTTTCCAGCTATGAGTACAAGGGTATATCTAAAAGTAAGGTTAGTGCAAGTGCTGCCAAGTGTGTCCACTTACTACCTACACAATAAATTAAGAGCAAAGGATGTCTGCCTACTAAAACTTCTGCAAAATATAATGAAAGCATTCTCAAAGTCTCATTTATTTCCACCATTTCAAAAGTCTTCATAAAAAATTTCTCCCAGAGCATGTGTAATCAAAACAAATATTCCTGTGGGAAAGTGTAGAATGAAGGAGATGTGAATCATCAATAGTTCAGATTTGAATCACCTTTCTCTGAGATGTAATTTCATTGGTTTCAACTAAATCGGTTCTGATTGTGCTATTGTAAGAAAAAAAAAAAAAAGTGAGACAGAAATAAGAGCTTTCATCTTGGTTTTGGATTGGAGAACTCAATAGCAATTCAGACCGCAGTGAGTGCCAAATTCAACTCAGAGTCTTAAGAAGATCTACTAAATCCTATTGCAGCTCCCTTAAAGCAAAGACCCGAGTGACCTGCTTCTGCTGAGACATATTTGCTGCCCATTGTTTGAGCTGAAAGAATTATTAACTATCTAAGGTCAATTCTCAAAAAGAAAATTAATTATGTCAGAAACGTCTCACCCACTGTGCATAAGCAGAGTGAAAGGACTGGTGTGTTTCTTTTACCAGGCACTCAGAAGGCAATGTACGAGATTTAATCCAGCAAACACCACAAGGTAGATTTCCTTTAACCACCTAGTAGGACTAATTTCATGAGCAAGAACAGCATGACTAAGCATCACAAGTGAATACTGAAATCCATATGGTGGAAAGAATGAGAAGCAGAGGCTTCAGGTGTCAGAAACAGAAACAGTCATTATGGTTGTTCTCAAAGGCTGACTACAGCTGGAACCTGAACCTTGATATTTATTTTGCTGTGTACTATCAAAATATCCTATCTAGAAGACTATTTAGTGTGTATGAATATCAATTTGTCTTCTAAAAAAATAATAAAGAAAAAGCAGTATACAAAATAATCATGAGAAAAATGAGAAGGACTCAATTTAGTGTGTTTTCTGGATTCTTAACTATTTGTTATGGCTAACAGTCCTCGCTGTTTATTTCCAAAGCTATATTTAATCTCCAAGGAAACTGTTGAATTTTGATCACCACTGCTTAATTACATGGAAAAATAAACAGATTGATAATATTAATTTGCTTTACAATAGATCACATACATTATCTTCAATTCTCAACACATATTACAGCTTCCATCTCACGGCAGATAACAATTCATAAAATTATTAATTTAAAAAAAAGCTTTTTACTTGTACTAGTGAGACAGAAAAAAATCCTTATTTGAGCTCACAAACGTTCATATTTTACAACCCAACTCCTATTGTATCTTGTTTACCATATGTGAGCCCCCAAGGTAAAGCAATTGCAAGCTTTACCTTGACATTTCTATGTAAATTGCTTCAAGTTATGCATGAAAATCTCATAAGACAGGTTCTGTTTTTTCAGGTAAGTGGGATAATGTTCTTGTAAAGACTAGAAGGACAAATTTTAGACAAAAGTCATGAGAATAAAGGTGGACATATATATAGATAGATAGATATAGATATATCAGAAGTCCAATGCAGGGAACTTTTAATACCTTGACATTAAATTTAAAAGTATCTTGTCTTGAAAGTCACAGATACCTCCTTAGAATTCAGGTTCCTACTATCCTTCAGGGCACAAGTGGGCCAGAGCACCCAATTTTTGAATCAGAAAACAATATTCTCGTGACTTTTCACAGTTAATTACTGAACCACTAAACAGTAAACAATTTCTGAATGAAAAGAATAGAAAGACATTCTTGGCATACACCTGTCAGTCGAACTATGATAAATTTTGTTTGGGTGTGGAACCTGTATAAGGTTGTCTTTTGTTCCTTCATCAGTTTGGAGGGAGAAGAGATGAGGCTCAAGACACTAAAAACTTTCTGCCAATTTAAAAAGTTCTCTCACATCTAAAAACACCAAGGTATTAAGGAGGGACTAAACAGAACATCATCAACTTCAGCCCTAATGTAGGTTAATTTCTTCTACAAAACTAGTAGAATTCTCATTAGAAGCAGCCATGGGCTCTGAAAAAAACCAGAAGACGAAAGAGAGCATTAAAGTCGTAGCCTCTCCAAAAATCAGATTTGTGTTTCACATTACTCATACTTTTCCACTTTTTGGATTGCAAGCAATCTAAATCACAGGAACATGGCTCCAAATGGCTTCTTGAGACTCCATCACTAATAGAGGATCAAATAAGTCTACATCACCAGGTGCTCATCTGACATGCTCCTAAAAATCCATAAGAGCTCATGCAGCTTTCCAAGATACCATTACCATTATTGAAGTTTACCAATGAAGTTAGGCAATTTTGCCCATTCTGTAACTGAAAACAGTTAAATAACAAGTTCAGCCCGTCGTACCTTAGCCTGACAGAAATCTAGAATTTAGTATTCCATGTCCAGCAGCTGCTTACATAATAAACCTGGGCCCCTTCAACCTAATTCATGCACCAATCCTCTTTAGGGGAAACACACTGCCCAGAGAGGTTATGCAGTCCCCTTCTCTGGAGATATTCAAAGCCCACCTGGATGCTTTCCTGAGCAACCAGCTCTAGGGAACATGCTTTGTCAAGAGGTTGGACTAGATCATCACCCAAAGTCCTTTCCAACCCCTACAATTCTGTGATTCTGCATGATTCTCCCTTTACTGAAAACATTCCCCCCCTTTTTTTTTTCTTCCAGTTTCTTTGAGTAGGGAGAATTTGCTCTTCCCTGTGATTGCTTTCTGTTGTCATGCAGCATGAATTTCTTCTCTGTCATTATCAAAAAGCACGTTCAGTTACTTTTTCACTTTAAGCTCCTTCAAAAGATAAAAGACAGCAGCAGTTTGGATCCATGTAACAAACAGAGAGTAAATACTACATCATACTGTAACTCAGCTGATTTAATTCGGCTCAGTAATATAGGAGATTTGAAGTGAACTATTCTTGTGACACAGAAGTAATGAAAAGTCAACCACATGAAATGGAATTCTTTTGCCATTACAAACAAGTCTGACAAGTTTTGGATCAGATTCTCTGATCTAGATTGACTCTTACAGGTAGAATCCTAAATCCTCATCACTGACAAGGTGTACACCCCACCTTCTGGAGGTTTCCTTAGCAGAAGCAACCGACACGGCATTCCTTGGGAGTATTTCCAAGCCCAAGACCACTTAGTGTTTTTCTCACTTTTCTCACTGTGTAATCTCCAGGTTGTTAATGTATTGCAACAAAATTCAAGATTTAAATGTTTGCACAGTGTCACAATTTACTATAATTCCACACAGGGCAAGTAACTACTTCTTAGGTTGTAGTACACAGAGGAACCCAGGGAAAATCCAGAAGTGTGGTTTTTTACTGGTATTGATATATCAGTATTTCAGGAAGGGAAAAAAAGAGAAAGGAGAGAGACCTCCATCTTTCCATTAAGCTTGTTCCTTTATCATACCAAAATAACCAGCATCAAAACTATTTTTGTTCTGATGACAGAAAATAAGACTAGATTCACACTTCAGACCATCAGTGAATTAATATTTGATAGTTCTTCTTCATACTCCAATGGCTGATTTTTCCTTTTTTCCTTTATCACATTATCTTATCCCTCCCAGTTCTAAATCTGATCACAAAATACTTCATGTTTTACAGGCGTTTTTTTTTTCTTTAAAGTGGTAAGTCTGACCACGTACAGTATTTCGGCTTCCTGAAATGCCTTTTCTGTTTTCTCCATTCTCTCATGCTATCCTTATCTCTTTTTTATCACAATTGGCAAAATCTCTTTTCCCTTTTACTTCCAGTAACTAGGAGCCAAAGAGCAAAGAGGTTAAAACTCACCACAGGATACCTTACTCTGTGAAGCACTGAAAGGAGAGTCAGTGCATGAAAAGCTGACAGGTATTGAAGGCCTGGTACTGCAAAGAGATATGCAACTAGATCTCCATACAGAATCAAGTTTGTTTAAGCACTGGCAACACTGGGGTATTCAGCTACACAGACTTTAACAAGAAAAATACAAACCCAAAGGTAACATGGTAATCTGGCATCCCTTTGAAATATTTTCTGGCACATCTACACTGTTACCTACAAAGCACTAACATAAATAAAACATTTAGGGCACCTCAGCAGCCAAAAGTAACTTTATACCATATTTTATTATCACTCACATTGTTCATGCTACGGCTTTTTTTGTTTGGGGAAGTTGGTGTTAAGGTCTGCTTCAAGATGTCCATCACCTCTGAGTAATCTATGCCATGATCCAGGATTTTTTGTTTCTGTTTCCACATCTTATCACTCCACTGACGAATATTGCTATCAGTTCTTAAGGCTGTGATTTATAAAGAAGAATTCAGCTCTCAAATGGTTCTAGTCCTTACCCCAAGTTAAATCCACCTACCACCTAATTACTACGCTCTGTCATACAGTGACAAGTGACTGTGAGCGCAGTTTAGAAGACAAAGAAGATTAAGTCAGACAGAAGGAGATGACCTAGTTTTAAACTCACCTCTGTTACACAATGATGCCTATAGGTGTGGACTGCCGAGTGCTTCTGTCCCTCTTCTGAATCACTGCTGTGCAGCATTCCATCAGTCCCTGTCTGGCAGAGGGACACTACTCCCAGTGCATGGCTGCAGAGGCAGAGCTGGTACACGGAGCGGGTGGGAAGCATGTCATTTTAAACACCCAACAACATATATTCCTGCAAACAGTTACTCAAGTGCTATATACATACTTCAAAAGCTTCAGCTGAACACCACCTTCATTCCATTTGTTTCTGTTCCAACTTTACCTCACTGCAGCATTTGTATCATACTGCTGCTAAGAATACACTTCACTTTTTTTGCTGTTAGCACATAGTCAAGCACAAGGACAGAACTAATGCTCTCCATCAGGTCAACAAGGCATAACTGTGTCCTAGTGTTCCTCAGGGTCCTGTCCCTTCACAGATCCTCAGTCATGCATCCTTTCTGCTTCACAATAGTAATAAGCATTTCAGTTATTTCATGGCAGAAGATGCCTGGAAAGAACTAAATAGGCTTCCAAAATTTCTCTATCAGAAATAAAGCAGCTGTGTGGTAAAAGTACAAACAAATACTGAAAATACCATTTGTTATTGCTAAAAGAAAACCAAAGGGCCTCAAGCACAGAATTAACAGCTACATTTGTGGAGGCAGATAGTAAAAAGCAAGCAAACTAAAAATTTGTTTTAGTGGCCAATTCAATTCACACAACTGCTTCCCTCCATAGTGACCAGTGGAAAAACTGAAAAAAAAGGAAATAAATTCTGACTTTTCATTCAGTTTACCCTGCCATTTCCTTGCTGAAATAGCTCATATTTTCCCTGATTTTTCCAAGGTTTTGTATGTGAAGCACAACAAGAATTTTCATTTATTCTAGCAACGCATAACCAGCAAGATCAGTCAGACAGTTTAGATCTCTGACAGACCAAGAGCACAGTAAGTGGTAAAAGCATTGTGACAAAATCCAGCTCTTTTTCCCCATTTTGCACTATCCTGGACAAACTCTGGAGGAGTCTTACTTTTCCTTCTGGATCCTTTCTTCGTTGCATGCAATAGAGAATGCAAGAGCAAAGAGTGGAAGTATTTGGAAGGGGGGCACAAAAAAAAAAAACCACAACCACAACAAACAACTTAAACCTACATGCGTTTGCAGCAAGGTCAGCTTGAACCCACACAGACATAACAAAATGATTGTGGTGTTCTCAATAAACAACAAGCTCACAACAACAACAGCCCTCCACAGCACAGCCTTGGGTAACAACACATTCACCCACCTTGGAGTTTCCTTCTCCTATATTCTGTTCCTAACTGGAACATTACACAACTCCTAAGAGTTAAGAGTCAAATGTCAACCTCTAAAAAGATGCTGGAAGTAATAGAATTCTTTAGTTCCCTCTTACAGTGAAAAATTTGTGTTCAAAATTAAAGAAGTAAGAAAATATGGAACTTCCAAAACGAGTTTTTGACATTTTTGGGAGAATTCTTTTCATGGGTCTGGTTTCAAAACAGAGCAGAAGTATATGCTCGATTTTTATCCTAACAACATAAAACCCATTATACTAAATCATTTCCCCACAGAAAGATTTCAGTATATATGAAACTGTCAAAAATCTCCATTATACACATAAAGGGTACTATGTTATATAGCAAAAAAAAAAGAAAAGAAAAAAAAGGTAATATGAAACCTACAGAGGAATGGGAAAGATAAATGAATATCTACCACAGAGGCTGGGCAATTCCTAAATGGCAAAGGGTCAGAAAAAAAAATTCGGGTTATATTGTGAAGCACTTCCATTATCTTTGTGACTGAATAGAGCACAGAGACTGCTATCAATAAACGTCCATACATGTTTTATAGTTTGGCTCACACCACAGCCTATTTCAGTTTTCAGTGACTTGAAGAAAAAAAAAAACAAACAAAGCAGTCTTACCATCTTTTTAGGAAAACACTACTAAATGAACTATTCTGTACTTTGACTTCAAAAAAGACTGGATTTAAACCTCCTGAAATATGTATCCACAGAATTACCAGTATCTTCCTTTACGGACTAATAAAGAAGCCCAAAGGAAACATAAACCATATGCTAAGTTAAGCACATGCTGAGACATTAGTCACGTCTCAGTTTTTCTTCTTAGAACTGCTTTAAAATATTTCTGTCAAATAATCATAAATCATCCTGAATTCAACAGAAGTTGAAAGGAAAAACAACTGATTGTAAAGACTATATTTCCCATTTCCAAATATAAGCCTGAAGCCACAGGGGCCTGAATTCTTTTGCTAGCTCCAGTGGTCTTTGGCTGATGTACTTATATTAACTGAGATGGTTATCTGAACAAGCACTGATTGAAGACAGCTCACAACATGTTCTGATCTCTTTTCTCCTTTTCCTCCAGTTTATTTCCTCTTACCTGAAATAACATGTGCTTATTACAGGGGCTGAAGAAGCCCCTGAACTTCTGATTCAAGATCTTTTCCAAATCTCAGCCTCTAACACCTTATAAACCTTCTGAAGTCCCTTTCGCAAAGCAATACAGGGATCGCTTACTCTTATTAGTCTCTTTTTACTGATAAGAATCAGAATTATAGAACACTGACATTGTAATCTATGAAACAGATATGATGTGCACAGACAACCAACGGGAAGTCCATTCTGACAATCCCAAAGTAATTGTGTGATCTCAACCTCAAAATACATGCTTGCTTTGTTTCCTAAGAACATTTGTCAAATGCAGTGGAACACTATTAGCAGATATTTGACTCATGTCACTAGATTTTCTTCACGTCCACTTGTTACTAAATAGCAGGAGAATCAGGCCATCTCCAGAGTCAACAATAAACACTGCCTTCTCTTAAAAACTTAACCAGAGAAACGCTGAGCCACTTTGTAGAGACAGTTTACCTTTTGTACTATTCTATAATAAATCCAAAGTCATTTCTGACCAAACTTTTCCAGATGCAATTCTTTAGTAATTCAACCTACCTACAGCTTTGTGAAGCCCCGCTAAGTGCAGTGGCTCAGTTAAGTTCAGAAAGATGTGGTCAGGTGGGTGCAAAAACTCACTCCGGCTGTGTGGCAGAAGACATATGTACTCTCCAATGCAAAAATAGAGGCAGTGTCTAAGATGATAACCTGTGACTCACAATTCTCTCTTCCATTCTCTGATCTACAACTGACATTCTTTGTTGCACTGGGCTGATTTTTCCAGCATCTCAGAATGTGAAATGGGAAGACCAGTCCTTGCTCCATCCCACTCCGCTATACTCTTCACAGGGCTTGCCTATCACCAGAAATTATGTGACTACATTAATATGATGTTTCTTGTCAATGCCATATTTTGTCATACTGAGATATCATACTACTAGGCACATCAGCAGTCTGCCATCTAATTTAGATAATGGATAGTCCTCTCACATCTAGTACAATAATACACCTATAATTTTTAGAACAGGAGCTTTGAAAAAAAATAAGCGTTTGTCTACAAAGCATGAGTGAGGCTTCAACTGCAATGTCACACATTCACCGAGAAACAATTGCATCTAAAGCATGGTCAAAAAACACAGACTAAAATGCATTAAAAAAAAAACAGTGGTGGCAAGCAGACATTAAGCTACAGACTAATAACTTGATGTCCATCTCTTCCTGGAAAGTTAGTGCAACAATACATGGGGGAAAGCATCACCTTTTCTCTAGAAAGGAAAATAATCTTTTTGGTTTTAATCCTAGAGTCCCATGAGAGATTATCAAAGTCTACACTAAAATGGCTAAATTCAAAAAAGAAAAAGCACAAAATGAGACAAAGACTTGATCCTGCATAGTTACAAATATTCTATCCTTGAACTAAAAAAGCACGTCTGTCATTTCTTGAAGTTAATGAATATCCCTCATAGACCTCAACAAAAGCGTATAATTGCTTAGATTTAAGTGTGCGCTTAAGTGCTGGGTAGAAAATACAGTTTTCAAGGTTGTGCAGAATCAAGAATGACATTTAGAGACCTAGCATATGGCAAGAAACAGAATTTAAACAGGAGCTATTTCACGTGTAGCTGATTTTGTGATAAAGTAAATTCTAGAGTTCACTTAGATGTTTTGCTCTTCTCTCGTTCTTTTCTGGCAAACCAGAAATGTATACAAACATATACAAGACTAAATATTTGCTCTTATGTATCACAGAGAATTCACGCTAAAGGAAAAAGGCTTTTCTAAGGGTTGGAAGTGATCTTTTCTTGACCTTACTGTTAATATTATAAACTGAAAATTTTTTACCACTGATTCTCTATATGATTAGTTTTCTAAAAGAAAACTTTTATAAAGAAGAAATAGAAGTTATTCCATTTCTAGACATTAGAGATGAACAGCTTGTATACCAATTCCTTTTCCCACTTACAAGTTTGAGTAGACCTACATGAAGTTCAATAAGGCCAAGAACAAGGTGATGCACTTGAGACAGAACAATCCCAAATATGTGCACAGACTGGGAGAAGAACCCTTTGAGGGCAGCCCTGTGCAGAAGAACTTCAGGGTCCTGGTGGATGAAAAGCTGGATATGAGAGAGCAGTGTACTCCTGCAGCCCAGAAGGCCAACTGTGTCCTGTATTGCATCAAAAGAGGGGTGGGTAGCAAGGAGAGAGAGCAGACTGTCCTCCTCTACTCCACTCTCCTGAGGCCTCATTTAGTGTATTGTGTCTAGGACTGGGGCTCCCAGCCCAAAAAGGCATGGAGCTGTTGGAGTGGGTTCAGAGGAAGGCCACGAAGATGACTGGGGAGCTGAAGCCTCTCTACATAGAAAGGCTGAAGCAGCCTGGCTCATTTAGCCTGCAGAGGAGAAGGCTTCAGGGAGACCTAATTTCAGACTTGCAGTTCTAAAAGGGAGTTATTAACACGAGGAAGATCAACCTTTTACATAGTCTGAAAGTTTTAGGACAAGGGGAAAGGGTTTAAAACTAAGAGGAGGAAGATTCAGATTAGATATCAGGAGGAAATTCTTTACTCAGTGGCAGCGAGGCACTGGCATAGGCCGCCAAGAGGATGTGTGCATGTCCCATCCCTTGAGGCCTGGTTGGGGGGGCTCTGGGCAGCCTCAGCTGGTGGGTGGGTGGTTGGAACTAGGTAATTTTTAAAGTCCCTGCCACGCTAAGCCATTCTGTGATCCTCACTTCATGTCTCATTATTCTGATGCTGAAGTTTCAGACTGCCTAGGAATAACCTAATTTCAGTGTAATTTAACCAAGCCCTGGTAAACATGGAAGAAGATATTGAAATAGATGATTTCCACTACACAATGAGGATAGCATCATATGCTCCTCTGATAGATAACTGAAGAGTGCTTTCATCTTAAGAGAAAGTATTCCATGTGCAAAAAAATAACCGATAGTAGCATTATAGCTACTTACTGCTGTGGGTAGAAAAATAAGCCATGTAAAAGCAAGGAGCAAAAACAAGAAATAAATCAGTAAATTACACAAAGATGTGCAAAAGAAAGAGAAAAATAGCTACTACTTACTTTTCACATACACAGTAATTTTATTTGGAAGTCTTAAATCTCCACTAATTTCTTGGGGCACAAGAAAGATGATAGATTTAGAATTCGTGTTAGTCTAACCTCTATATCAAATAGATATGCAGACATGAGAAAAGCTACCTTATGACTGCTCTCAGCCTCCCAAATTGCTTGAATTACTTTGTGCTGCAGAATATAGGGGGAAAAAACCTCACACCTTTTTTTACACACACACACACACACACACACACACAAATATATATGAATAAATATATATATGAAGCTAGAAAAAATGTAATGCAGCATTCTTTAAACCCTTTCACGATTCTTTAGACAGTAAAATTAGAAAAGATGACAACAGTAACCTGCATAGATATCTGAAAACACTGAAGTACAAAAGAAGGCACTCTTTGTTTCAAGCTGAGACCAAGGTTGTCTCAAACCAGCCAATAATCACCCAATTCTTATTGTTCTACTTCTTTTTTTTCCACGTGATTGCACACCAATAGTATAGAACTAACATTGTTATAAATCTGGATAACAGAAGTTGGCTTTAGAGCTTATTGTAGTGAAAGAAACACCTCGTTTCAATATAGCATTTGCAATTACTACATAAACAAAATTATAATTGTGTAACTACTGCTGTTGTGATCTGAAAGGATTTTTTTCTCCCTCCCAGAAGCATCCACAAAGTTAGGTAACTCTAGAGATAAACTACCCAAACACTCAAAAACAGTAGCTTATTCAGGAGATTTTTCCAAAAATTTCACAGAGGCTCAGATAAAGCTGCCTGGGTATTAGAGAAAATCATGTGTCTGAAAGAGTAAGATGAGTTTTTTTTCCTACCTGATGACTTCACTTGTCTTTTTTTTTTTTTTTTTTTTTTCTTCTTCCCCTCAGCTAACCTTACTTACTTTCTGAATAAAGTGTTGGTCCTTGGAAACTATGCAATTGTTTCTGATAGGCTATTTGCAATGCCAGGCAAAGTGTTCTTAAGATTATCAACAATCATATATTTAAAAAGTTTACTCACCCAACTGACTTTAGGGTCTCTAGCTACAGAACACTCCTTCTCAGTAAGCAGGCTTCAACCGATCTCCCTTGGAAGGTTAGACCCAGTGAGTTCCCTCAAGTCATGTGGGAAGCCCAGGTGAATAGCTTGCACCTGTGCTCCCTGGGGCCAGCCACCCCCTTCACCAGGTGCTCAATCACCATTTCAGGCCATGACATAACAGGGCTCTTACAGACAGGCTTTCATATTTCTTCCTTAGAGATGGAAGAGGCAGGTCCCAGTCACAGCTGCAGAAGTCCATTGCCAGCTGAGAACACTGAAGGATTTCCCAGAGGGCAGAAGAGCACCATTTTCTCCTGTCCCAATGGGATTCTTGCTATCTCTCTCTCTTGGAAAAAGGTTGGGAGGCAGCCTTTGCACCATGAATAGCTCTGAGATACTATTTATGTTTACAAAATAAGCCTTACACCAGACAAGGATAAGAATTTCACACTGTCCAAACAGATCAGTTATTTTTTAGGTTGCTCACAATAGTAAGTATAGCAAAAGCACTTAGGCTGTGTGTCAGACACACCTGTATGTCATACTCTCCAAACCAGTGATGTAGAATAACTGGTAGCCAATCACCATCATGTTTTGCAGCAGTTTAGAAGTCTTCAAAAGCAGTCCCACATACAAGCAAAGCTGGACTAGTTGAGTGAACACATCTCAATCCTAGATAACAGAGGCAAGTACTGCAACAAATCAATCATAAATATTGTGCTGAGCAAAGAAGTGAAGACAGCATGGCAGGCAATTGTAGTTGCCTTCTTGGGAGCACCTGCATTCAACTCTCCCACCCACCACAAGGCAGACTGACTCACATGTGACATAGCTACCATTCCTTAGTAATGGCTCAGCGCCATTCCTTAGCTGACTTTTTACTTCAGTGATTTCCTATTTGATAATATCTTTCTTCTTATACTGCTATCCATTCTCAACTTCTTGTTGATTAATTTGCCTTATGGACATGTGCCTTTATTCCTTCTCCCTCTGTCTTATTTGCTGAAGCCTCATACTTTATTCTCTCTACCCTCCTCAGTGATCTCTTCCCTCCATGTGCATTCAAAGGGTTTTAACGCTGCCTGGCCCGAGGTTTTTAAAAGATCAAAAAATAAGGCTGCACAGATATTGATTTATAACTTATTTCTGCAGGTGATTGAAATTTAGATTAACCCATAAGCAAATGACAACCATATCTCTATTCAACAGAACCCCTGTTTATCTTCAGATACCAAGAAATATGTGATTTAGTTGTAGAAATCAGTGCTTCCAAAACGTATTCCAGTGTTTACTCTTGAACTGTGTTTAACTTTATGTCTTTTATTCTAAATCACTTTACTCTTCTTAAAAGTTGGTAATGATTTTACTATTATGAGATAGTCTTCAATTCTTTCTCACACTGAAATTATCTTGATTCAAGTCTACCTTGTCAAATTAAGTACAAGCATGTTGGAAAACCGCTTCAGAGCAGTTCATTTCCTTCCCTTAAATAAAAATAAAAGAAACAACGGTTTGACATTTCTTATATTTTTGGGGGCCTAGCTACATCATACCCTGGACTTAACGGTACATTTTAGAGGGAATTTTTTCCCTTCAAGATCTCCCATTATTTCTCTCCGTCAGGCAGACTGTGCCAGCTACTCCAGCTGCCTCTTCAGCCTTCCCCTTCTTCATACTGCATTTCTGCTCAGTAGTTCAACAAAGGCATGATAGTCTATGAAACTGTTATCAATGCAAGAATAGCCTGGCCTTTGCAAATGGCCACCTCAGACAATTGGCTGCCACACATCAAGACCCTCAGCCAAATGGCCCCATGCAGGAGAAATCACTGGCCAGCAACTGCCTCAGGCAAACAGCAGTTTGAATGTGCACCCATCTGTGCCCAAGTGCCCTGCAGTATCACAGGTTGCAGACACAATTAAATCAGCCAGCCCAAAAGATGGAGGTTTCCTTTCACATCTGTATGGCAAGACTTGGCTTCCAGGCCAGGTCCAGGCTAACTCTGCAAATGACCTCTCTGCAGCATGGGCAGAGGGCTCCCCACACACAGGCTTCCCTGGTAGGCTCCTGGTTCTAACAGCATCACTGCCTTCCAATTACCTTGAGGCCTACATCGGCAAGCCTGAAACAAGCCACCCCTGTTCCTGCAAACCCACAGTGTAAACTGGAAACTGGAAACTGGAGATAAATTGTGGAGGTCAACTCCGCTCCCAGAGGCTGAACCCACAGCCATGGCGACCAGAGGGAAACATAACCCACATCTAAAAGGAGAGAGCCAACAGCACTGTGTACTTCCACAGCTGTTCAGTGTAACTTCAAACAAGAAGCACCAGCTCCAAGGACAAGGGGGAACAGGAGGAAATCTCAGTCCTTTCTCAGGACATTTTAGTTAATACCTGCTGTGACTGTAAGTTGGCTCATAAAAACAAATCTCAGCATAAAATATTAAAGTCTTCCCAGGGAAATCTTTAACTCCCCTACTGCACTCAATCTTTTTTGTTCTTTCCATCAGTGCTTTTTAAATAATTAACAGCAGGTAAAAATTATCTTCTGCATTAATAAAATTCCTAGCACTCTTAAAAGAGCAGCTCCACCACTTACAACCAAGTGATGCACTGGGCTGCTTTACCCTTTAAACGTAAACTTGCGGCTAAAGGGCAGTTTTCTCCCCAAGTAAAATTGAAGTTTTCCATCCAAGAAATATCAAGAGACTCACCATTCCCAGGACTAGTTCCTGAGGAGATATGGGCTGCAGCTGGTGCCTCCTCCTGCCACCTCTCCCAGGCATTTTCTGTCCTTCACCTTGCATTCACCTTCCCCTTTTGCCTTGGCAGCTCCCCCAGGCCTCTTGCCATGGGAATCCCCAATTACACACCTCTCCTTGGACTCTCAAGCACCAGGAACCACCTCCTGAGATCTCCTTTCTTCTAGGAACAACCTCTGTTGAGTCATGTGCACAGATGGCCCAGGCTTCCATGAAGAGGCACCTTGCCAGCTGCCTCACAGCATCCCTATCAGATCAAGCTGGGTCTCAATTGGTCCCAGTGCTGCTGCAGAGCAAACCCCACAGTATGAGCATACCACACATCACCACCAAGCACCTTGGTGAATTCCTCATAATTTATGCCTGATTTAACTGAAACATAGTTAAAAATTTTGGATACATCAATGGAAAAATTGCTGGTTCTCCAGTTTGCCAGTGTTCAGTAAATAATATTCAGAGTGCTTACTTAACAACTACAAACTAAGTTGAAACAGGTCATTCTACCATGATAAACTGCAGAAGATTTCTAAACAGAAAAGTACATGTCAACTGGTATATTGGTCCTTGAATGTGGACCAAAAGATATTTTCACTGTCAATACACTTCACAGTGATGTCTTTGCAGTTTAAGTACCATGCTTAATCTGTTTTCATAGGCCTCCTCTTTAATGGCACAGGATGGAAGTGACATTAGGGACATTTTCCTCTCTACATCACAGACAACACAGGCTTAACTATGTGAACTCCAAGATACGGAGATTGTTGGTCTTAGTACTGAGACATTTAGCAGCTGCTGAGGCATAACTATGTATTTACTTTCCCAGCAATGTCATTTCTTACACAGTGATCGGTGATGTTACTATGGTTTATAAAGTCATCATAAAATTATTTAATGTAGCTCAACTTGAAAATCTCTCTCTAGCACTGGCTAATAATAATCGACTCCTACACTAAGCGAACTTTTCTTAATAACGGAGGTATTCTTATTTTTCTTAATTGCTTTGCAGATAAATACAACTCTTTTTAACCTCTGTGAGAACTTGCTTTAAGAACTTACTTTAAAAGATCACCTTATTTGCCAGTTACAAAAACATTAATTTTTCTTTCTTTTACAGAGAAACACAGAAATTTCCAAGGTGACATAATAATCTAATAGCCATCTAAATGTGAGACACTGTTAAGAGAAAATATCTTTTTGAATTCTGAGAGCAAATGCCACTGAAAAGCAATGTTACATTCAATTAGGCAAAGAGCAATGTGCAGGAAAAAATGGTACACTGTCTTGTATGTAAAATAGCGCGGTTCAGTCATACAAAAAAATATGAGTTTGTCAAGCTATTTCATTCACAACAGAAAACAAGGACAAAAAGGAAATCCAGAATAATATATATATATATATAAATAATGATTTCAGAAACTAATTCCTAAAATATACTTCTATGTTTGTTTTATATAAACTTTCTATTTGGCTGTGTTTTCGTAAAACCTGCCTAACTGAAGTTAGAAGTGTTTTAACCAAAAATTATGTATTTTCTCCAATTTTATCTTGGTGAAAAAAAAAAATAAAAAATAAGCTACTCAGATTGAATTCTTTGGATTGAAATAATCTTATTCACAAACCGTGTTTAAAAGATGGATGTTTTCATCTTTGAAGAAAACCCTAATACGACATCTTTGCTTCTTATGTGACAGCCCTTTTAGGGGACAGACAGAGCACAGGAGTTTTACACACCTATCTACTATCCAGAAATAATTAGGTAATTACTGTGACTCAGTAGTTTCCTGGGAAACAGGAGTTGGTTTGCAAGCCCTGGCTATGAAAGCACAGAAAACAGCATGGCTGTTTACAACCCCATCTCTTCCAGGCCAGGTATATATTTTTAAGTAAAACAAACAACACTTGCACACCAAACTTACATTGTTCATTTTCCCTTCTTCGAAAAACTACTTTCAAAATTTCAAAGCTCTATACAGGTGCTGCGGTGTAACAGAAAGGAGAGACAGTTTCCAAAATCCTCCAGATGTATCACAAGAATGGTTTGACATATGTGAGTACATTTCTTTTCTGCTTTTGGGAGAAAAGGAGAGCCCAGAAAGTCAATAAAGCTTCGTCCCTTTGACTTCAGAGGAAGTAGGATTGTGTCCTACCTCTCATGATCACGTTCTGGGGATTAAAAATGAATTTTAAAAATGAATTTATACCAAGTAAGCGATACCTTCTCTACATCTTTGCATGGGTGCCTGTCATTTCATACAGTGAAGTCATTAGCAAGTTGAGATGAAGGATATCACAAAACTGTGCTCTAAAATACCCCTTAAGCTGATGTTTGGTTAACATTCTGCAGAAGGTTATCAAACAGGTCAGGAGATTTTCATGGACAAAGTGTCTGCATAGTGATAAGGAGCGTGATGGAAATAGTGACAGAAAAAATTAATCTGCTTGTCACCCTGAATAGCTCTAGAGACATCCTTGTGTAGTTTTACTGTCATGGGATGAGAGATAAATTAGCTATATGGCACAACATCATGCTGATTTTCAGGAGGGCATGGTGAAGGTGAGATGTATACCTTCTGCGCATGAATGTCAATCTAACTGAAGCCTTGGAAGCATATATTGCTGTCAGGCTGCTAAGAAACAAAAACAAGTTGTCTGGGTACTTGCCTTGAGTGAGAACTGAATGAAGTTTCCTGTTCAGAAAATAAAACAATCTGAGATCCCCAAAATATTATATGGTATAACGTAACAGAAGTATTTTGAAAGTTTTCCTTCAAGGCTGAAGGAATTCTTTAATGCTGGAAAAAATAAAATCATCACTAGTTAGAACCTGATACCAAATCATAAGGTTAAGGAATAAGCAATTAGAGTAGACTGTGGGATTTGTTTCTTCAAATGCATTATTGGGATATTCCATTTTTTTCTAGATTTTTGCACGCTGAGGGCTTGATGCATTTCCTTAAACAAGCCCAATATTCTATTTCACTCTTGCTTGTTGACTGCTTGTATTTCTCACCATACTGGAATACTAGAATATGAAAAATGCTTCTACAGTTTTGTAATATATAAATAATTAGCACGGCAGAAAACGAAGCAAACATAAGCAACTCTGTGAAGGACTGCTTTAACTTCTAACATACAGACATAAAGGTGCACACACACATTTTTCCCTAAACATCAATAAGTATGTTCTCACAGAATCACAGAATCACCCTGGTTGGAAGGGACCTCAAGGATCATGTAGTTCCAACCCCGCTGCCTAGCAGGGCCACCAAACATACACATTCAGATCAGGTTGCCCAGGACCCTGTCCAACCTGGCCTTAAACACATCCAAGGACGGGGCATCCACAACCTCCCTGGGCAGCCCGTTCCAGGGCCTAACCACTCTCCTTGTATAGAACTTCCCCCTAACATCCAACCTAAATCTTCCCTCCTTCAACTTGGATCCATTTCCCCTAGTCCTGCTGTTGTCAGCCCTTTTGAAGAGTTTACTCCCCTCGTGGGTGTAGGTTCCCTTCAGGTATTGATAGGCTGCAATGAGGTCACCCCGCAGCCTTCTCTTCTCCAGGCTGAACAAGCCCAACTCCCTCAGCCTGTCCTCATAGGGGAGGTGCTCCAGCCCCCTGATCATCTTAGTCGCCCTCCTCTGGACCCTTTCCAAAATCTCAATGTCTTTCTTGTACTGAGGGCTCCACACCTGGACACAGTACTCCAGATGGGGCCTCACAAGAGCCGAGTAGAGAGGGACGATCACCTCCCTGTCCCTGCTGACCACCCCTCTCCTGATGGAGCCCAGGATCCCATTTGCCTTTCGAGCTGCCAGAGCGCACTGCTGGCTCATGTTCATGTGGCTCATGTTCATGTTCTCAGATTACATTCTAGTTCCACAATCATTTCCTCTTACACTAATAATTGTCACTCTACAGCAAACTGGTTTTTGGCCTTGACAAAATTATTAAGCAACTTCATGGTTTCTAGGCTGAAAGGAAAACCCACATCACAGAGAAGTTGCTGACAGGTCACATGAATTCTGGTGTCAATAACTCCTTATGGCACACATGAGAATAACCAGTACTGCATTGCCTGGTGGAATATAAAGGTACTGTTGTTCATTGCCTGTGACTGGCAGCTGCTACAGAAGTGTGAAAATCAGCTCTAAGTAACTGTAAGTTGAATATGGCAGCTTGAGAGGTTACTGACCTATATGGGAATCACATACAGAGGTTTCTAACTTAATATCCACTATGCAAATTGAAAACACTTTTCAGCTGAAGCTGAAAGAAACATTTATATTAGTCAGAAAATGAACCAAGACAAAGACTTAGAATATTATAGAATTACAGCTCTAACAAATTTCTAAAATATGCTTGGGATTGAGCTTGTTTTTATGTTTCAAAGCTAATAGGTGCTGATGGCATCATTTCATACTATACTATGTGCAATCAAAAATGTAATCATTGTATATATGAAGCCAAACATCCCTTAAGAACATCATCTGACATATGTCACTCATATGAAAGAATTTCATAAAGGACCCACGTTTTAAGCTGTACAAACAGACCTGCAAATGCATTATCATAGGCAAAAGGTCAGGTTTTCCTGCTTTTTGTTCTCTACACTATTTCTGAAAGAGCAGGGCAACCACTTCACTAATGTCAGGACATGTTTGGTATGCAGGTGTTACTACAGAGGAAATTTGATGCCTTTTACCTTTTTCTACAATTAAAAATCCCTCACTCAGAAGATGCCACATTGCAGTGACAGTATTTGGATGGCTCTGTGGTCTTTCAAACACAACAACAGTTCAAAAACCACCTTCTCAAAACACTGCATGTGCTTGATTCTCTCATGCAATGCACAAAACAAGACTTAGCTACTACTCAAAAAAAAACCAACGTCCGATTGCTCACTGAAAAACAAGAATGTTGCCATTTATGATCGAAGAAAAGGCACTGGTTAATGTTAAGGACTGACCTGCCCACAAGAAAGCTGTTGTAAAAAATCAAGAAGTAGAAATGGAATTCTAAATGTAACTGAAAAATCATGCTTTTAATGTGTTCTTGAAGAATACATGCCAGTGCATAAAATCAAAGTGAAATCTTTCTGCTCCTTCAATTATAAGAATATTATGCTCCTTTCCATAATAAAGGGAGAAAAAAGTAACGTTGCGCTCCTCCATTACAGCACTTTACAAAACCGAAAGTTTTTCAGTTTTCTAATTCCTTGTCAGTTGGAAATGTAAATGAAGTACAAGAAATATTCAGACCCCCAAGAAAAAGATTGCATCTGTCTTCTGTCTTACTTGTATCAGGTCACAAAAATTAAAGCAGAAAAAGGGTAGTGGATTGCTTATGTTTGGAACCCAACATCCCTCTAGTTTTTGCTCCTTAGAATGCTCCAGTACTATGATGGTACCTTACTGCTCTTCTCAGATGTTATTTCAGTACAGTCCCTTCCTTTCCCTTAATTGTGATACGCTAACATTAAAACAAAGCTTCTTGGACTGCATAACTGAAGTCTTTCCTTCTGGGTGAAGTCTGCTGGGATTTTCTACCATTCACCCCACAAAGCATTTCACATGGCAGAGTACTCACCCTGGCTTCATCAAGGTGTGGCCTACCCTTCAGTTAAAAACTGTGATGAGCATTGCATAGGATCAAACTCTTCAAATTCTCTCCCTGAGTACGTTTTCAGTGTTCTAGCTGGAACAGCCACCCCACAGATGAAAGACCTCAAGTGAAGAAAAGCTATCAGAGCATCAAAAGAATAACAGTTCTGGAAAGGGAGACACTAATGTAGACTTAAATCCATATAAGGAGTTCAGACTGCTAAGTGATTTTATACAAAAGATTTTAAAAGAAAAATAAAGTCTATTTTCCTAATAGAGCAAGGGAAGAAATCAATCACAGAAAAATTGTGTCAGACTGATAGTATCAAGGCACTACTTTTCAGTCTTGTGTGGTTATGTGCATCCTAACTCCCATTTCTAAAAAATATTTGGCCAGTCCTCTCGTAAACATCTCCAGAAAAGAGAAGCTTCCTTTTCACATAACTTGTTACAAGGTTTTTCTAACCTTCAACCTGGATTTTCTTCCACATCAAAATGTTTTGTTATTCTGCCCAAAGTATAAAGAACTGCTTGCTATCACCATCTGCATGAAAGATGCTGCAAATAGGGGTACAATCATGTTGTCTATTTTTTCTTCTATATTAAACATAACTAATTCTTTCAACATCATTTATATTCTATGTTTGTAAATTCTTATCTCCCTTGTCATTCTTTCTCTGAATTCCTCCAACTTATGCACATTCTTATTACATGACAAAAACAGGTGGTTTTATAATAATACCACATTGTTGACCTATATTCAGTCACTGTCCACTCCAAAATCTTGACTCAACGTTCACAGTGTGCAAGCAGTTATTACTCTCCATTTTTCACTCCTGCTCATCCCTTATCCCTCCCTAGGTACAGAGCTATGAAAAGCTGAACTTGGTCTTGTTGATTTAGGACTTACCTTCAAAGTAAGATGTCCATTATGAATTCCAATTTTGTCTTCTCTTGTCCCTACAGCATAACAGCCTGATGTCTTCTCTACATTTGACCAATTCAACCTCTATTTCATTATCCGAGTCCTTAATGAAAATACTTAATAGAAGTGGAGGTTCAGCCTTACTTTAAATAATCTTTCACTCTGTCACTAAACCACAACCACATGTGAGTAGGTTTTAGTTCACTGTGTGTAGTGTTTTCCTGCTGGATATATTTCCCTGTGCTGTATATAAAGATGTGAAAAATGTCAAAAGCTTTACAGAAGTCAAATTGTCAAATTACATGTATACATACATGTACACACACAGTGTCCATTGTCCTGCCCGAAAAAGAAATCAGAATCATAGAATGATTTGGGTTGGAAAAGACCTTTATGATTATCTAAGTTCCAAGCCCCTGCTATAGGCAGGGACACCACCCACTAGACCAGGTTTCTCACAGCCCCATCAAGCCTGGTTTTGTACACCTCCAGAGAGGAGGCATCCACAACCTCTCTAGGCAATCTGTTCGAGTCTTGCTACCCGCACAGTAAAGAATTTCTTCCTAATATCTAGTCTAAATCAGGTTAGTTTGACACAATTTGTTTTTCACAAATCCATACAGTGGATGGTTTTGTGGTTCAGTGCTTTGTTGTTTGTTTGTTTGTTTTTAATAACTTCCTCATCTTCTGCAGCTGATAAACTGTCTGATAAATAACTTTTCCCAGAACATTTCCTGGGGCTGAAGTTAACCACTCCAAAATTTTACCACATATGTCATTTTCCTTTCTTTTTTTCACACCTTAAAATTTTAAGTAGTAACTTTATGAAACTTTATCTAGTAATAGAACCTATTCTCCAAAAAAACATGACTGAAGTCCCAGAAAGTGATCTGTATATGAAGTACTATTTACCTGAACAATCCCAGGAGTCTCATAAGGGTCCATGGCTCATCTAGTGAAATTGCCAGAAAAAAAGATATAGAACAATAGGGATTGCTTATTCTAGTAAGAATATGAATTAGAAGGGACATGCTGGAAGGATACAAATGAGTGCACAGCATAAAGAAGTTAAGCCAACTGCTCCAATTAATCCTCCTGTGATGCAAAACAAGCAATTGAGCATTAAAACTGAGAAACATACCTCTTAATGATTAAAAAAATAAAAATTCTGCTCAACTTAAAAGGACAGCATAGGACTCTTGCGAAGTATTGCCAATAATAGTGGAAAGTGCCTACAAGAAAGGATTAGACATTTCTGTAGCATATCTGTTTGCTTCCATAGCCAGAAGCAAATTCTAACCCCTCCACAACAGATCAGCACAAGATCAGTTTGACTTCTTAATCCAAACCCAGGTCACGGCCGCAGGAAACTATAGTTAACTCCAGGGTCTCAGCACTGTCCTTAATGCTCCAAGAGCTGACCGTGACCACAACTGGCCTCCTCACTCTCCCAGCGCATTCCTCTACTCAGGCTTGCTGGACACCTGTGGCTGCTGGCTGTGCTAATCTTCCTTTCTCCTTCTTCCCAGTAGTTTTATTGCGTTTTGCTTTTGCTTTCTGTTCTTAACCACTTTGAAGCCACAGAGCACCTGATCAGCCTTCACAACTCTGGAGCAAATCCTTCCTCCAAGATCAGAACATCAGTTACATGATTGATCAGCAGAGCAGTGTTTAAAAGTTGCCAAATCTTTACCTTCCTCACAGCTTCCATGTCTGCTCTGCTGTTCTCATTTCCATGCATTCACTTCCACAACCCTTTTTCCCTTCTGCAATGTTAATCTCTTAACTGACAAACTGTGGGGAAGGACCTATTTAGCCTGGGACCACACATCAATCAACATATAACTTGCTCCCCTCTTTCTCTATAGCAGTCCACTTTTTTTTTTTTTTTTTTTTTTTTTAACTAAACCTAAACAGCCTTACACTCTTTGTTTTAATATCACTGCAGTGTCCATTTCAGTCCAACTTCTATTTAAGTTCTCACTGTACCCCTATTCTTCTTGTCCACCAAGCCATAATTTACTGCACACTGTTCAAAATTTGCCCTCAAGATAGAATTATTAATTTCCTCAGGGTTTTCTATAGCACCTGCCAGGATGATATTAGTACTTCATAAATATTAGAGGCACTGTGAAATAATTGCCATTTTCTTAAGGAGGAATGACTTTCCTCACTACAGACACTTCTAGGCAAAGAACCAGGGCTAGGGGAAGATTATGCCAGTACTGCACAGGCATTGGGTGTGCCCACACAGAGTATCTCACACTTAGTTTACTGAACCAAATAATGCAACCCTGTTGTCATCCATTCAAAGAACATCTACTACTGATCTGATGCACAGCTACAACTCAGCACTTCTGCAGCAAATCAAACCCCAGGGTTCATAATGCTGAAAGATCACAGAAGCAACCACAAGTGCTTGGTTCCTCCAGAACTCCTCCAGAAGAATATGCTGACAAAGGTACTGTGCAAAGCAACACACCAGTGCACCATTCAGGTGATCCTGCAGCAGTAAGACATCTCTTTGGCCTGCAGTCTCGGGCCATGTACACTACCCAGGCTACTAGTCCACTCGACACATTGTTCTCTTTTGACTGAACATTTATTCCTTGGTTTTCCAATATCTGCTCAAGAAACGGCTTTCAGTCCACATCTATCCTTTATTCTTCCCACTCTGTACCTCCCTCTGGTCTGTGGTTATGTAATTAAGAGCACTTTCTCAATGCCATGCGCATAGAGGGCTGTATTAAGGTTGCACAAGTATATTGAGGGGCCAACATTGCAAACGAAAACAACTTTTGAAAAATCTGTGATCACATATACCAATAACAGCAGAAGTAATATATACTAATTCTTCACACATTTTTACTTAGTGCCTTATAAGAGTCATGGGAAGAACAGAAGGAATCCTAGGGCCCTACCCAGTAGGTGCTGTTTGCACACTGATTTTCTGCCCAGCAGTGGGTACTAAACAGCTGGGACAGCTAAGCCAGTCAAGTAGAAGCACTCTTGGAACAGCAGTTCACTGCCATAGTTGAATGTGTGAGGGTGGGCACGTTCCGAAGGATCCCATCTTTTTTTCCTGCAAATAGTCACACTATCCCTGTGCTCCCCACTACAGCTGGGCAATTAATTCTATCTGCCCACAGCGGAACAAGCTACAGCATTTAACCCCAAAGTTTCCTTGTCTGCTGAATTTTCCATACTACGCTTTTCCTCCAACTCTCTGCTGCAGGATCTCAGATGTACTACTGAGCAGAGAGACCTAAGAGTATCTAAGATCATCTAGAAAATAAAGTACATCTTGGATGGTGCCATTACATTCAGTGACACCTATACAGAAAAGACTCTTCGCAATCACTAAAACAAAATCTTTTCTATGCTGCTGCAGAATTCTGAACTAGCAGGAAAAAATACTAAAGGAGATTTTATTTTTTTTAAAGGCATGAAGAACTAAAAGAAAAAGAAATATGGAAAGAAAGTGAATGCAAATTATGTTTATGTAGATAGCAATTTATACCAAAACTTGTAGTGGAAACAATACACTGCATCAAGGGCACAGATTCATTATTAAGACTGTGTATCACTGGGACCTTTGTGGGGTGAATGCAAGAGGCAGTTTGTGCTTCAGCTGGAGTTAAACATGCCTGTCAGTGACTGAGATCATTTTGTCAGATAATCAGCCATTGGTATCTGCTGAAAAGGGGACACTACAGTTTCTATTTGTTTTGCTTTCAATACATTGACCTAATGTCAATGTATTGCAACCAGTTAATTTATTTAGAGATTTGCAGACTGACAAGATTTCATCTTTTTAGTGCCACAGTTCTGGCTAGAAAGACATGTGGGGGAGCAACTGGCTTTTTCAAAAAGCCCTGTGGATTTTGTTATCAAGGTTTAAGTACAGGTTTTATTTTTTTTGAAATGGATTTATTTTGCTAGAGGAAAGGGGGATTTCTCTGTGTGGCTTCCAATAGAGTGTGCCCTTGAAAGATTAATGTTTGCCCGAGGACTTTTTCTGTTCCTCAGCTTGAGTCTTTGCTGCTTTACCGAAGTTCACTTGCTGTGATGCACAGGAGGGCTTGCATCAGCCCTCTTCTCCCTTTTCCCCTGTTGCTGCCAACTTGAGCTCCTGAGGAAGACACTGAGGGAGCTGGCGTGTTCCCCTCATCCCCAGGGACAACTTCAACTCCTCTGCACCAGAAAGAAGCTAGACCAGAGCATAGCAGTGAGAAGCTGGGCCCTCCTTGTCAGCTGGAACACATTAGGGCCCAGGGCCCAGGGAGATGCTGCTCAGGGAGTTGTGCTGTTGGCCAGGTGGGCAGCCTCAGGCAGCTACCAGAGATACATAAGTCAAGGCTGCTTGTTTTATCTACAACCTTAACTGTTCAAACCTTATTCAAAATAGTCAAAATAAAGGATTACAGAATGCAGTAAACAATCTCTCATGATGATCAGCACTTGTTAAAAGTGACCAGTCATCTCCCATACACCTTTACCACTACATTTGCTGTCCATCTCCCCACACTTTAATCCTACCTTAATCTATAAATTATAGTTTTAACACTAGGGTTTTCCAGGCAGCAGCTGCATGGCTATCCCCAGTGTCCCCACACAGGTGGTCCAGACCCTTAAGCATGATGAGAGAGTGGATGTCTTGTGGTACACAGTGAGTAAAGCAGCAGATGCCGCCAAACTTCTCATATCTGAACAGAATCCAATTCTCCATCAGTGCAGTGCTTACCCAGCCACTGCTGGGCAATGCAATCTGTCTGGGATCTTTGGGTGTGCTACAGCCCTGCAATACTCTCTGGTATCAGGGGTTTCTGATGAAAATCAGATAGCGTGAGAATTTCCCTGTTTTCAACTGATTACACTTCAATAAATTCATTGAGGATTGCTTCCTCAAGGAGATGAAATGCTGGTGACAGTAATGGTAAACTATACTACCTGAATAGCACTGTTCCCAAAACACTCATTAAGAGAGCTGGTCACTTTGAGAAAATTAAAAACAAACCAAAAAACATTTACCACAGAAAAAACTAGTGCTGACTGACAAGCACCTGCCTTCTACTAAGGATTTCTAGGAAAGCAGAAAGTTATTTTAGTGAGCAAGTAGAGAGATCACCCTATTAATACAACAATAACTAGCAAGTTCCTGAAAATACACAAAGATGAGTAATAATCCCTCACACAGTGATCTTCAGGATCTTATGAACCACCTGCTTTGAATGAAGAAACCAAGGCACCTGAGGTAGGCAGTCCACCCAAAATCACACAGTAATTGCAGGTGCTGAATACCCAGACAGCAGACTTACTTAAAAGTAAGTCTGTAAGTACATCTTCTCTACAGTTTGTTTTTTGTGAACATAGTGTTTAGTTAGCAAAAATGTATTTTCTACTTACTGGAAGGATACGTGACTATTCAGCAACTTGCATCATGATGTGTTTTTACTATTCATTTCAGTTGCACAAGTTGCAAAAGCCATTGCTTTTGTCTAGTCAGTAAAAAAAGCTTCCATCGTTCACAGGTTCAGCCTCCGTGTTTGTCAAATCTGTTACAAGAAAGATTCTGTCATTTACAGCATTTTTCATCTTGCTTAGCTCTAAACATCAGAACTAGATTGAGACCCTTTTCAGAGTTCACAGGGGACTTTTACTGCTGTCAGACTTAAATAAGACTTGAAAATTATTTCTCGAAGCAAGATTTATTGGGAGGGTTAACATTGAATGACAAATTTTGAAGGAATAACAAAAATTTTGTATTGTGGGGTTTCTTGACCTGCCTGTTTATTTATGCTCACCTTTCTTCATAACTCAAAGGCACAGCTCTTGATGCACCATTATGAAAACAAATAAAATGGTGCTGATGCTTCTGCTTACCCACATAAGAAAAATCAGCTCATGAAAAAGGCCAATAACTACATTGCACTGCTTTACCTATTCAGACTTGACAATGAATGCCTACCAGCTCCACAGCATAAAAAAAAAAAAGTACGTCTTCCAGTAGTAAAAAGATGACGTATCTTGTACATACATCAGCCAGTATTTAAAAGCTCTGACTTTCTTGTCACAAAGAGTGACCACACAGAGTTCATAACTACTGTCATTTCAGTGCAAGTTCTAAATCAGAGGGAATCTGATGTGCTAAACATGCTCAAGATTACTACTGTTAGCAACAGCGCCTTTTCCCCAACGTTCTCCAGCTCCACTAGAAGAAAAACTGCAAGAGGCTTTATCCTAGTGTGTTTCAGAGTTCCATATAGGGCAATACATTTGTAGTCCAAAAGGTAGCCAAAATCCAATCTCTTCCTTGTATGCCCGTCTCCTTTCTATGCATTCAGGTGACTGCTTCCAGTGTTCTACGTAAGGACCTCAGCCACCCATGACACCCACACTGGGGAGGTAGAGCACAGCCTTGGAGCAGCCCTTTGCTTACATACACTGTGCCCAACACAACTGCTTGCTTCCAGACCATGGCCTGAGCAGCGATTTATACCCTCCTAGACTCCAGTGATTAAATTAGAAGACAAAGCTAAATTATACCTTCTCAAAACCAGCTAATACAAGCACTCTGTTGTACTTCATCATTCTTGAAGTTCCTCTTGTTCCGTGAATATCTTACTGGGAATAATTCATCTGAATAATACCACAGATCCAATCACAATTAATCCCTTTTATAACACAAGCACGCAGTGAAATCTTCCATTATCTCTGTGTCCTTACATTAGCATCAGCTGGAGCTGCTCTGATGCAGCACTTCAGCTCCGACTACCTCACTGCTATCTCTGAGTGTTAATTGGTTGCAGTACTGCTGCTTCCTAGGTTTCCAATTTGTAGTGGAAAAAAAATTGTGTTTGTAGTGGTGCATTAGGCACAATACAATACAATTGCAATGTAGCAATCACCTTCACAGACTCCATGTTGCTAGAGAAGTAAATGTCACAGCATTAAAAAGAAAACAATCAAAACTGCCCAGAATCCCCATCTTTTGTTTGCAGCTAACAGCTGTACTCTTGCACTTCCATGAACGTCTCCCAGATTAATTTATTGGCTGACACATCCTCAGAAGCAGCTAATTCTAACTAAACTACACATCATACTTAGGGAAGTAAAACCTATATTGCAACCAGAACCTGATGCAATGAAATAATGTCATTCACTGCCAGCAACCAAAAAGAACACATCAAAAGAGATCAACACAATCTGATACAGAGAGCATTGCAACAGGTTATTTTCAGGCAACCTGTTCTACAAACAGATGCACCTAATTAATGCCCTGAAATTAATCCCTGTGTTTCCAAGCAGATATTGCAAAATCAGACCTTCGTCTTGGGCCAGTATTTCACAGGTAGTCTGTAGTGGAACTCAGCATAAAACTTAATGCTGGTACAAGTTCTGCAATACCAACTCCTCACACTGAGAAATCAGATGCATGATTTGAGGCAACAGCATCGTACACATCAGTTTCTGGATGCGCTTAGACCAAATCCAGTATAATGAATCCCCAGTCTGGGTCTTTGTAAGACAAATCCAGATGTGAACTCAGAAAGAAGACTAAAATCTGATTGCTCGATTATATGGTGGAAAAAGCACATCTTCCTAGAACCTCATAAATCCCTAACAATAAAGGGCTTTAATTATTTGTTAATTATTTGTAGTAATTATTGAGTAATTCCTCATGCATGAGATGGCAAAGAAATTTTTAAAAAATATAATAAACAAAAAAAACTCAGTTACTACCAGGGAATTTGTCAGTATGAGGAAATAAATTTACCAAAAAACTATTCTGTATGAATCATTTGAGTAGCACTGGTAAATATACAACCTCTTCCCAATTTCATTAGCTGCTGCCCAGCTCTCACACACAAAATGCCAGCGACTGCATATGCAATAAATATTAATGGTTCATAAATTAAAGAGCATTATTCTTCTTGACATAACAACACTTTGCAAGGCCCCACGGAAAAATTACAGACAGTTTGTTGAGCAAGCTCTAATAGAAGAAAAATACGCCTTTGTTTCCACTTTTAAATGCATTTGTCAGGATTTATAGGGTATATCCAGAAGGCAATTAAGGAAACGTTTTACAGAAAGCTACCATATGCCCTCAAATAACAAAGAGCAAAAAAAGGAAAGTGCGATCTGAAGTTGATTTGATTTATAGATTTACATTTATAAAATGTAGATACTTTCAGTCTAAACAACTTGCATGGGGGAAGCTTGTGCACACATATCACAGGGTCTTCACAGGAAGCAGGCTACATTACTCACATTGTAGAACTGTACTGCTACCAAGGCGTCGTTCTTAGTTAGCAAGGACAAGGTGGACTGTCCCCTCAAATATCACTGGCTGCAAAATTGCAGCACTGGGGCGTGTGTACAAACCCAAACAAGGCAGTAAACTGTGGTCTCTGCTGTCAAAATTCATACAGGCATTACTGCCAAGGGTAACTTCAGGGTACCCAGGAGGAGCCCAAGACCTGTCCTCATGCAGTTACCCCTGACAAGCAACATAACAAAAAGTCAAACAGAAAGGCTGGGAGGACTGGCAACATTGTTAGGGCAGAAACAGGAGCCAACAGCTTCTTAGCCTCATGGGGCTGGCTTAGAAGGGTCCTATTGAGTGAAGAATTACAGCATGTAGGAGAGAAAAAAGTAAGCCTGTGGAGAACTACATGGTGATAAAATGCTTAAATTAACAATGCTAGAACTAAATCTTGGTAAGAATCTTTTAAACACGTATTAATATGAGTGTTCTCCTTGGTAATTCTGAACAGGTAAGGAAACATAAGAATTTGAGTTGTACAGACACAAAGATGCTGCACGGAATGAAACAGCAGAGTACAGACCTCCTGGACAAAGGATGTGAGGATGAAGGGATGCCAAAACAACCCTTACATCACAGTTTAAGCCAAAGCAAAGATAGTGATCTTCATGGTCTGCGGGAAAAATTGGAGGAATTGCCTTTTAGTGAGGAAAGGATAAGAGATTGATTTATTTATTTTTAAACTGTATCTTCAGTCCTGAAGTTAGGCTTCAATCACTGCTTTTAATCACTCTAAAGGTAAGCTCAGGGCTGCTAAGAGGACAGAGATTGCTAAACGTACAGGTAGATGAACTCAGAAGCTCAGACAAGGGAAATGCTGAATACCCTGAATTACCTGTCAATACCTGAAGCACAGTTTTCTGACAGGGTGGATCAAGCTGGGTCCCTGTGGAAGGACCCGGACACCAGCAAATACATTTGATGCAGCCGGCTTTTAAGTTGTCCGTTCCTCATTTTAGATGGGACTTGAGCCAACTGGAAAGGATGTGATTTGAGTTAATGCAGAGTAATACAGACATGGAGATATAGCTTCTTTCTCTGTGTTCAGTACACACAATATAGGATGGCATTTGCTTTGTCTCCCTCAAACACTGATTCACTACAGACAAGCTGAGGTGGGGATCAACGCACTTGGGAATGTGTAAAGAAAAAACATTTCTCACTTTGGGGAAATAGACAGGGGTATTAGATGTAGAAAGCATACAATGACAGAGAAAACCCAGAGATACAGAGCCCAAAGACACCTTGCAAGCACAATCTCATCACCTGCATTCACCGTAAGGACACAACACACTTTCCCTGGTGTTTAAATGACTTCTGGCTATGCAAATCAGTAAAGTTAAAAGCCTCATCATTTCCCAGTAGGATAACGGATGAGAAAATATAGGTTCCTGAGGAAACACTAAGGAGCTTAAAGCGTAGCAGTCCAAAACTGAAGAATACTCACACCGTCTGTTTTTATAAAGCAAAGCTGTTTCTTCTGCTCACTTAATGGAAGTCCAGAAATCTCTTAGAGCAAAAAGAAGACACCACCTTAAGGGGCAAATAGAAACATTAAGCAGCATTAAGTTACTTGGAGTACTAAATGGAAACATTTAGTTTCAGGTACTCAAAAGTAAATGACAGAACTCTCTTCAGGGCTCTGTTTCTGCAGTTTTACAGTGACCTCAGACTGGGCTTCAGTGCTGCTACTTCAGCAATTAATGTCTTTATGACTTCAACATTTGCATTTGCATTCAACATCTGGGTCAGAGGAGTCATGCATTCAGCATCCAAAGAATCCCATGTGCCCATCATTTTTTTAAGATCAGCAAAAAATACCATCTCTCCATTGAAAGCAAAGAGTACAAAAGTGCAGAACACCTGCTTGCTACAACTGCAACTACTGCCTGCCTCTGAACTGATGAAATGTGGCAACGTGAATTAATTTATAGAGCAACAAAGACAAAGGAGTAGGAGACAGCACTTCGATGACCAAAAAAAAACAATTTAAAAAAACAACAAATGAGGTCAGGGAATGTGATCTGAGTTACTCAGACCAAAAGGGATATAGATATTTCTTCTTCCTGCAGTAAATAAAACATGCCGTATCAGTTGGAAAAAAAAGCACTCCAGCAGCACTGTCCATCTTCCAAGAGAGACAGCAGTGAAGGAAGGTCATCTGCCACAGCTTCAGCATGTTTAATGCGGCTCTAGTTCTTAAGAGCAGGCTGGTACCAAGACAGGTAGGGCCTGGTTAGCCACAGAAGCTACTCTCCACAACAGTCTTGCCAGGAACTCAAGGACAGAGTTTGAGGCTGGACTTGAGAGAAACCAGATTCAACCCATGTTTTAGAAAATCACAAGATTTTGCTTCCCTATGTCACAGTAACCTGTTTCTAGGCTCAGGGTTGAAAAAGACAAGAATTAACTTTTTGTAATGCATCTCTGTTGCCCTGTTCATCACAATATATTTACGTAAACACATACCTTGCAGATGAAAGCATTTTTTCCCTCACATTAAGCTTTGTTGCTATATGTCTAGAAACATTTTCCACCCCACAGCACAGACAGAAGTCTATTGACTTTACAGGCTTTCACCAATTCACAAGTTCAGCTACAAGTCACTCTCAGTTTTGTTTGAGGAAAGATTTTAAGAACAGCGCATACAATTTCAATGTAATGAAAACAGATTGACGCAGCCAATACCTTGTGGTTTCTTCCAGACAACCAGAACTGTAGTACTCGTCCAGAAGAGATACTGTGCCACTTGGCCTGTTCCATCACATCAACAAGGAAGGTAACTATTTTACAGCCAAGGAGTAACAAATTAAGAAAGTGACAAGCAGCCACTTGAAGGTGCCCAGCCTTTGCTACAGCCAGGACCTTCCACTGTTTAAATTATCTAAGGCTCACCAGTCTAATCTTGAATTTTATCCAGACAGTGATTTGAAACCAGTGGAAAACAAGCAAACAAATAATGAACTCACAAATTTCCTGAAGCTATGAAAAAAGTCAGTATTATTTGCACAATATTTATCCTGGTTCAATTACAGTCCAGTACAGCCAGAATAGTCTTAAAATGAAAATAGATCTCTTTCCTCTGGGGTTGAAAATAAATAAGAAACTATAATTATTTTCCCTACTCATTTGTATTATAGTTGAAGTTAAGTTGAAAAAGACAGTATTCAACATTAAAATAACACATCAATTTTCAAGAGGCTGGAAAGTTCCACACACTATGCTGCCAAAATTTGTTTGTTGCCCCTAACGCTTAATAATTATTATCCAAAAGTAGTACTGCTGCTTAGACTATCAACAGTTCTCCTGCCACAGTATTACACCCTGAGAACATTAATAAAAACCTACAGTAATTGTGATGAGGCCCATGTTCAATAAGAGGTCTTTATTATTTTTCCATACTATCTAAGGGTTGTTTCATAGATGACATTTACATGTGAGAAGCCCACAGGATCATTACACCATGCATTTTGAAACCTGCAGATGACTTTTTCCAAGAAATTGCACAAATAAATAAATCAACTGAAAGCAATAACAGTGTAGGAAAATTCTACAGCTCCAGACAGTGTGCAGTCAGCTAGTGTGCACTGTGCACATTCCTTTGGCTTTACCACATCCGACGTGCGTAGGGTTTGAAAATGACACAGAGATGGTCTGTTCATCAGCAACAGGGCAGAAGTTATAGAAAAACCTCTCTAGGCACTCCAGCTGGAATGCCTGATCTTTAAGGCATCTCCAGACCAATAAATAATTTGTTCTCTATTTTCTAGTAAAGAAACCTTTTCTTATAAGAATATAGAAAGAACTTTTAGAAATGAGTGTAAATGCTTAAGTTGTAGTACTTCTAGTAAGAAGATAAGCACAACTAAGAGGAGGACAGGCACTGATGAGTCAGGATATAGCAAAGTAAACAGAAGTGCCCTTCAGCACTAAGTCACTATGTCAGACATGGATAGCTAACTAGCCTTTTTGCTTCTAATACAGTCCAGTTCCTGATTTAGAAGAACAACATATTTTATTCTCTCTGGTGTACTACCAAGAAAACACCAACTAAATCAGTGAAGGAAGTGTCCAGCTTTTTATTCAATCTATTCATTTAGCACAAACCCACCACTTTCACTATCCCACTGGAAATTCAGGTGCTCAGCTGAGAGGTCAGGCACTGCTTTCACATTCATTGCAGTAGTGTCTCCCAGGCATCATCTGTACACTGCAGAAAACCTCATAGCCCTCACGTGCATTGCAGGTATCAGCTTTTCCAGTGGGTGAAGTTGCATATTGAGGAGGATATAAGAAGGAAGTCTGTCCTGTCTCTGCATACCAATACTGCCATAGTGCAAGGTCTCCCAGGGTCTTAGCATTTCGGTTGGATTTCTAGTACTGCAAAATGACTTGTCAGGCAAGGCATGTGAGAAATCTCTCTCTGAACTCTTAATTTCCTCTATATCACACAATCATAAGGGTATTATCAGAAAGAGGCACAGCACCCACGCTACTTCTCCGTGGGTTCTCCAGGGTGCAGGTAATATGCATTAAACATTTGGGAACATAAAGGGGATTTGTCCCTTTGCCAGAAGAAGTGACAAACTTCAAGATGTGACCTTCACCTCAGATAAATTAGCATCACAAAAGCTTTCTGCAGCAAGTTGTTTCTGTGCTGCCCTGATCAGGAAAAGGTTCATAGGTAGCAAGCTCAGATTAATCAGATTTGAACAGGAGATGCTGAGAGTATATATAAATATATATGTTGTGGGTCAAGTCCTGAGATGTTATCACACCACAAGTGGTTCAGGGGCATGCAACAGCCTGCTGATGAAGGACATAACACAGTGGGTAAGCCAAAGAGCCTTCTGAGGAGATTCAATTCCAACCTATTTGCAGACATCCTGTAGGCAAGGTCAGATGTCATTTGCAGGCGACGTGGAAGAATGGCCTCTGCAGCCACTCTATCAGAGGGAAGGATCCACCCCCCAGGGCACATAGCATGCCCCATCACATCTGCCACCATGACCTCTTCAAAATATCTTTATAGCTATGACACTGACAGATGGAAAAGCAAGAATTTATAGGCCTCAGGATAAGACCTCAGACTGATCCATGAAAAACCATAGAAAATCATCTTAAAATTCAGCAATTGGAATTGATAACCTATCAGCACTACAGAGAAGAGGGGGAAAAAATCTCAGTTCTCTTGGTGTTTCTGCTTACTAACTTGAACTATTCGAGATTTTTGCAAACCACCATATTGGTAATTGATGCATGAGTACAGCATGGATTGCAAGTGGTGGAGGATGAAGGGAGAAAACAGAACAAAAAATGTCTGGATAGTATTTGAAATGGTTCTGGAGCATCTCCACCACATCATTCATTTTGTTTCTCTGTAGCAGCCCAGAAAAAAAAAGCTGATGTCACAAGGTGAACTGTACTCCCAAGAAGATAAAGAAGAGTTGTTATTGTCACTGTTAAGTGAAGAGTGGCTAGAAAAATTCCAAGTTTTGCCTCTCTTTCTTGCAATTACTGTAACTTCCCACGTGTCACTTGATTTTTATAGGTATTATGCTGCATCTGCTTTGAGAAGAATTTATCTGGCATGCTTCAAAAGCACAAACTCATAGAGAATTGTTTTTTAAAGGAGTAAATAGGGTCTGAAAATTGTTTCATTCATAGTCAAAAGGCAAAACAAATGCTTTATCAACACTAAAACCACATGCAATTTGATACACCAGTGTCAAGTTAAAAACTAATACTTCCATCCTTGAAGTAGATAATGCTCATTGTACTTTATCTTGAGCGTCATTTATGTTGCATTTACTCAGATAAGGGGAGAGCATAATACATACATGCTTGAAAAAAAAAATCTTTATAATTCTGTCCAATTTTCATAATTTCATGCAGTCAAATTGGTTCAGCGTTCCTGAGAAAAGCGGACTCAGAGAAAAGGGGAAAAAAAAGAAATAAAAACCTGCAAACATCCTAGACTGAAGCTGTGAGGGGGAGTCAGAATATTTTGGTAGAGGTTTACACGCTGTTGTGCTGCAATGTGTGAGAAAGGAGAGACTACACAGCTTGTACTGAGAATACTGCACACCTTCACAAGAAGCACATGGCACATGTCAGCTGCAGCACTCCTGCTGATGGAGACTGCAGTGAGTGAACCTGGGGCGAGCCATTCTGTCACGAGCCCTGCAGGATGGCAGACAGAACTCCCTGAAATCTCCAAGTGTAACTCTGATTGCAGCAGCATAGGAAATCACCAGTTGAAAAAAGAACACAGATCATCAGGATCAACTGTTGACCCATCACCACCATGCACACTAAACTATGTCTCTAAGTTACACATCTGCACAATTCTTGTAAACCTCCAGGGATGGTGACTCCACCACTCCCCTGGGCAGCCTGTTCCAGTGCCGTACCACTATTTCTGAGAATTTTTTTTTTCCTAATATCCAACCTGAACTTCCCCTGGCATAACTGAAGGTCTTTACCTCTCGTCCTATCATTAGTCACCTGGCAGAAGAGACAGAGACCCCCAGCTCCCTACAGCCTCCTTTCAGATTGTAGAGAGCAATAAGGCCTTCCCGATTCTCCTCTTCTCCAGACCCTTCCTCATCAGCACTAAACCAAAGGGGACATCACCAGACTTTGCCCACCTGCTCAGAGGGTGGTGCTCCTTGTCCTTCCAAGAGCACAAACTCTGGCCAGGAGTGGCCCTAGAGGCCTCGCTCTCAGGATGGGCCCTTGGACCACTTATTCTGCCAAGCACGAGGACACCAAAATTGCCCTTAGGGAACTTCCTCTTGGTGCAGATAGTCACAGTATAACCTCATCTCCTCATCAGACATAAATACTGTGAGCTACTTCTAGAGAGGTTCAAAATTGGTACCTAACACAGATGTTAATACAAAATCTCTTGCACACACCCTTATTAATCTTCTGCTGTGAACAGGGGAGCATACATTGCAAAACATAAAGAAAGCAAATTTCTCCAATGGTGAAAAAATGCTGCCCCCCCACCCCCAACATTTAAGATAGCCTAAAGGAAAGCAGTGTCACAGCATTAGATTGCATTTCAATGACAAGATGCATTTGGTGCCCTTGAAATGCATGTCACCTGCAGTTACCTTCATTCTGTCTTGGTGTCTGGCTGTTTTACATCATGTCACAGCAACTTTAACCAATGGCAAGTACTGGCTCCTGTGAAGAGCCAAGAAGCAAGAGGTATGTGACAAGAAAGAATTCCTAAGTAGCAGCAACTTCGGTATTAGAAATACATCAGAGGTACACAGTGAAGTCTCATTTTCTAACGTTCAAGCAGTTCACAACCTCCAATGCTTTTAACGTCTCCACAACCATGTAGAAACATAAGTAAGAAAGTACTTTAGAAATGGAAAATGAGTCACAGGACTGTTGTTAACTCAGTGCATCTATGTGTATCTTATTGCCATGAAAATTCTTTTCAGATATGGCCCTGCTTTACACTGTTATGCTGGGCATGAACTGTTGCTGCTGTCTTTTCTCAAAACTTGCCTCTTCTTTCCACCACGAGCCTATAGGCAAAGAATCATGTTTTAAGGCAAAATAGACCTCCTTACACTCATTCATATAAGGGCTGCTACTCACTTGAACATGGCTACTTCACTCAGATTTATCCATTTATCCATTCTGAGATCATAACATTTTGAAAAAAAAAAAAAAATATGAACAACAAAACAAAAACAGAAAACCCACCTTCCAGCCTGAAAACCAGATCCAAATCAGAGCCCGAGGGGCCCAGATGCCCAGGGCATCTCAGCCACAGGCTCCCAAGGCTCACCATGCATCTATGGCAGCCTTCAGCAAGTATTGACCAATACTCAGGATATTTGGTCTTCAGTTCATCTTCTATAAAATGACAATAAAACGTGGTTCTTTCATCATAAGAATTTTTCAGCTGGGTCAGGCCTACAAAATATTTGTACTAAAAAGCCAAGCCACTATGTATTCAGTAAGAGTGCTGTGTCCATATCACACCGTGTGTGAGAAGGGTGCCAGAAAGGGAGCAGAGAAGGTCATCTGTGTTTGGCTGCAGATTTTTCTCTGTTCTGAACATCCCACCACATAAAGGGTCTGCATAAAAACATGACACATGGCAACATAATGGGCTGGGTTGTTTGATACAGCTTAATTGTTGGCCATGAAAATAAACAAAGAAGTACTGTACTGGAAGAATGCCTGTTTGTCAACTTAATTCTTACAATGCAGTCAGATCAGTCAACTGCAAGCAGTTACAGATCTCTGTAATAAAATATTAACAGTTCTGGCATACCGCTTCCACAGGGTAATGTAGTAAAAATGAATGTAGCTCAAACATTTCCATGTTTCAGAAAAGTTTTCAGAAAAACTGTTTACTGCAGCATTATTTCTTTTCTCTTCTCCTCTTCTCTTTTCTTTTTTTCCAGTGGGTATTTTTCCTTTAAAACTCAGAGAATAATTTAAATTCCTTGCACAGGACAATAGTAAGTAAGATTAGGGTCTGCATTTGAAATGCAGCATTCTAACGGCATTTTTGGCCTCCACAATAAATCATCTCTGTGTAACATAAGCAACAGAGTAAATGTTGAAAATCTCTAAAATCCCCATATATAAATTCCATACCTTCACTCTAATTTTGCCTTTTCACATCTGACGTATCCTGACACTTTAATGAAGATACAACATTGGCTTTTTTTTTTCTTTATACATCTCAACAATCCAATAAACCCATTAACTGCAACTATGGTAGGAAGACAGCAGCCTGCTGATAGCCACCAAATCACCTACAGCCTTCACCAAGGCAGCACACAGTGACAGACAGGCAGCCAAACACACATTTGCTCTGGTTCACTTTAGCATTCCTTTTTATAGTTTCCATTTAGCACTGAACTGACAGAAGGGAACTGTTTTAACATTCAATATGAGGACCACTTATTTAAATATGCCGAAGCTGCTTTGTTTTTGTACCTAACCTTTAGGTGATCTCATCTCTCCCACAGGTTTTTGACATTTATATTTGTTCTGAGTACCTGCAGTTTACCCTGCTGCAAACAGTAAGATCACAACTGGATATTCCATTACCTGGAAATATCTGGTTCTTTCTCAGCTTGCTTTTGTTCTTCCTTCTGCATATAAAGTAATACTAGCACAGACCGTTCCTGTGATTTAGTCTCCCCTGTGCTATATCACAAGGTATCTATTGAGACAACTACAAATCTTGTTTCCTGGTTTTGGACAAATCCAGTTCTCCTGATTCAGCCTTGAGTTCAGGTAAATCTCAACCCTCTATTAAACCATGGGAGAGTGAAATGGCCGGGCTCATGCTATGCCTGATAAAAGTCCTGTCCTAGTTTGATAGAAATCCTGCTGGTTTGCCGCCTTTGAGATTTCTTAATGTTTCTTTCCTTTAGAAAGTCCTTTGGCTAAACAAGAAAAACGGATTTGTTTTCTAGTTTTCAGAACTAGCAAAAGAAAAAAAAATAATCAGAAAGTATAAATGATTAGGGAACACAGAATTCAGAAGTTTGTTTTCAGTTTGTTTGCATAGATAAAACAGAACTGTTTTCTTCAAACAAACATTCTCCCAAATCCCCTTTAAATTCATTTTTCTGCTTTCCTTCTCAGATAAGCATTCCTGGTTTTAGATCATGCCATCAATTTAAATAGGAACTGTTACTCTCCAAATGCTAATGATGCTTCAGCAACTTAAGGCTAGAGAAAGTACTCCTTACATTGGTTACTATTTGGATCTTCACAAGGATAAATTCTTTACCACAAACTTTTGCTGCTTTACAGTCTTTGCTGCTGACTTGCAGACTCATGAGGGCAATGGAAAGGCTGAGACTTCAGGGCCAGCCTTCAGGAAACTTGAGATTAATTACAGGATGAGCTAAGCATGCCAGCTGACTCTCTCATTTGTATTTGTGAGAAGGCTCCTTATCTGTACGGAGGGCATCACCAGCATCACACTCACCATCACAGCCTAAGAGAAGGAGCAGGACTCAGTGAGGCCAGCATTACTGTTGGCTTAGCTCCCTAAAGCTAGTGCCAAGTATGCAACTGGAAGCAGTGAAGATTAGCTGGAAATTCTGATGGAAGTTGCCAAAAAGACAGCTAAAAGCTGCTGAATTGCCTCCACTAGGGACTTGTAAGTTCTACTTATAGAACAGAAAGCTTAGAAATGAACCCAGAAATCTAGGATCTGAAGATTTTGACAACGCGATTGCTGAGTTTTGGTTGTAACAAGTGTATATGAGGCCACACTCACTTTCCTGATTACCTCAAGTATTCTGGGCATGGCTGGTCAGGAGGAGGATGACTTGGCATCACTCCTGAAGCTAACAACTCTCCATAAGCTCTTAAAAACAAGAGACATCTCCAGATTTCATCAACCACCCATAACTTCCCTATTTTGTGTTTCACACTAATGCATCTTCCAGCTACAGCACATTTTTACAACTAGAATCCATTTAAGTACAAAACACAAATCCAAATCACTTCCATTTTTTTTCCACAGATTTTCTTCTGACAACATACCTACATCAGGGGGATCAGAAAAGACAGGAATGGAAAAAAAAAAAGAAACCCACGCAGAAATAGACTCTTCTCAAAAAAGCAAATGCCTGCATTTTTTCCAAATATTTCAAATGTTGCCATTCTCTTTCTGCTAGACATCCTGCTCACCTCCTCCTCTATGCAAGGGTACAGGTCTCAAAGGTATTGCACATAGCACCACTTCATAGCCATCATTCCTGATTAAAAGCTGCATGTGTATCCCACTCAAGCAAAGCTAGATTGCACTCCAGGACTGCCACCAGTACACATAAGGCCACTACAGAAAACATACACACAAAAAATGAAGTGCTGCAGCACTTTGTGTTCATCTGGCTCATCACTAAGCTTGAATATAAAATGTTTTTTTTGTCACTTAAGGTGGGCTCTGGATCCCAAGCCAACAAGTTGGCATCCTGCAAAGCCAGGCATGTATTTGCAATTATTATCATCCAACATTTGCACTGTTATAAACAAGATTTAATAGTTACACTTTGTATCTATTACCTGTTTAAACCTCTCTTCCAGTATGAATATTAATCACTAGGAGAGGCAGAGGAACATCTGTACAAAACTGCTTAGGAAAAGATTCAAATGAACACTGTTCTAACAAGATGTTTAGTGGAATCAATTGCACTTGTTAAGTTTCTTTATAGAGGCTTGCATGATGCCATATTTTGGATTTTTTTTTAAATGAAAATAGTGATGGTAACGCCAGTGGTTTTAGTTGTTGCAGAGCAGTGCTTGCACAGAGCCAAAGACTTATTTTGCTTCTGCCCTGCCAGTGAAGAGCTGGGTGCTCACAAGGAGCTGGGAGAGGACACAGCTAGGACACTGACCCAGGCTGGCCACAAGGATATCCCATGCTATATGGCATCATGCTCAGCAAGTAAAGCTGGGATAATGAAGGAGGAAAGGGAGGATGTTCAGAGCAATAGTGTTGGTCTTCCCAATAAAGTGTTACATGTAATGGGACCCCTGCTTTCCTGGAAGTGGCTGAAAACCTGCCTGCCAGTGGGAGGTAGTGAATAAATCTTTGTTTGGCTTTATTTGCACGCACAGCTTTTTCTTTACCTTTTAGGCTGTCTTTATTTCAACCCATAAGTTCTTGCACTTTTACCTTTACAGTTCTCTTCCCCCTCACCAGGGGAGAGCGAGGGAGCAGCTGCCCAGTGCTGAGCTGCTTGCCCAGTTATACAACAGGAACTCAACATAACAGAAAGCTGTCTCAGAAGTTTTCTTCATAAGTTTTATTTTGAAATCAAATGACACCATTGTAGGCAGCATTCAACACTGTCTGATCATGTCTTTTATACCATGCCATTTAAATTCTCTGTCAAAAATTACTACACTGTAATTACCCACCATTTTTCTATTTCCTTTTGCTGTAACTTCTTGGGTGGAGACACCCAGCTATAGCTCTGTTCTTTCTTCCTTAGCACAACACCTGTGTTTTTGTTGCAGCCAGCTCTATGGAGCTCTTTGGCAGCAGAGGTAATGCCCAGCCATAGAAGACAAGTCTACGGCTCCCAGCCAAAGGATGTTGTAAGGGCAACAGGCTGCCAGTGTTCATTCCCATCAGGTAAGGAAGAAAGGCAGAGCAGTGTTACTATTTGGGGTCCCTTCTGAAGATGAGGACTGAGGTCAGGAGTGTACAAAGGGAACCGTGCAAGGGTCCAATGCACCTGAGGTGGCCTTCTGGTATGAGCCTTCAAGCACAAACATCCTTCATTGCACTGAACAGAGGGGGGAGCGATCACCAGTAAGGCACATCTCCTTTCTTCACCTGCAAGCACATCCCTCTGTGGATCCTTTAGCTGCCCAGCTGATCTCTCCTACATACCTGAACTGCTCATCAGGATTTCTATAGCCACTCTTTATTCCCATCTGGGTCTACCCCTGGCTGAGCATCCAGCTCTCACAGAAAGCACCATGGGACTTCCTGCTGCTTTCCAAAGCAATAATAACCATAAATTGCAACAGATCCCAGAAGTACAGAAAGATAATAGAATTCCCAATGTGACCAACATGAAAAAAAAATCCTTCAAATCACCAAGCTTTTTTCTACCTCCCTTATTCAGTTCTCCTAATATAATCATGGGGAAAAAAAAGAAAGAAAAGAAAAGAAAAGAAAAGAAAAGAAAAGAAAA